>NC_071291.1:41514062-41818750 GCF_943737925.1 Anopheles nili | reverse complement strand
GCACTTCCAGTGGCGAATCAGAAGCCTATTGCGCGCGAAGTGAATGTCGAAAATTTGGCGTTCGTACGGCGTCCGTTCCGGCGCATCGTACGCTGCCGGGCGTGGAATATAAATGGCGTGGAACCCATCGAAGCTTTTGCCCAGGAACAGGCCAGAGTGTGCGGACATACCGGCGAGATTCCGACGCTCTTCCGTTCCGTGAGGCACGTGGGAATGAAAATATCGGATTGTAGAACGCGAATAAAACAACCAGCAGTTATAGGAGAGAGAGAGAGAGAGTGAGAGAGAGAGAGAGAGAGAGAGGGGGAGAAAGCCCTCCCGACAAGCGAAACGAAAATCATTTCCCCATATCCGGGATCGGCACGCATCGTGGAATGTAAAGCCACGACCGAGTAGCGTTCCGTTCGAAGGAACGGAAAAACAGCCTGAATCAAAACCAAAAAACAAAGGAATCAGGCTCAGTTCGAGTGCTTCGATACCGCCACCGATCCCGGGTAAAATGTGAGTAAAAGTCCGGTTCGAAAGTTGTTGGTTGGCATTCCTTTGCCTTTCTTTTTTTTTCGTCCTGCTTTCCTGCGCTTTACTCATCTCTTCATTGTTTTAATGCCACTTCCCGCTAACTGGCAAGGACTCGCCGGCCAGGTTCGGCTTGTTTCGCATGCCATTGTGTAAACAAAGTTCACTGCCATGGTAACGCAAAGCCTGCTACCACGAACGGACAGCTTGGTGTTCGGTGAAGCGTGTGCGTTCGAGTGATTCCGGCGCTTCTTCGGTGCTTTTCCAGCGTTTTTCCACCGCACACAAACACACAGCTCAAAAGACGGAAGTAAATTTGAAGTATGCTACCGAATCGATTCGATGCACGAAGATCACTTCAAGTGTGGGTTGAAAAAAAGCCCATTACAATTGGATTAAAAAGCTCGCCAAAAAGTGCTCGCTAGTCGTTTGGCTGAGAAACGAACCGGTGGGAATAAACCGGCCGCAAAGGTGTCCTGGCAGCACCACGAAGAAACCTCCGTTCGCTTATCCGGAAAACATCGCGACACCATATCTCATGCGCCACGGTGCAATATCGCATCATTTGTCTCACGGCCGGAGGCAACTGCACTCGCTGCATTCGTTGCATTCGCTGCATTCGTTGCACTTTCCGGTACGGTGTTTCGTGTTCTGCACCGTGCGCCAGGTTATCTCCACCGGGGCGAAGCAATTTGCCTATCGATTTTCCCACTCAGTGTTCCCGCCACACCACATTCTTTTGTCGCCGCAACGAAAAAACGCCCCGGACAGTTTGTTAAGTAAGAGAAACACAATTATTTGTACTTTTGTGGTTAGCTCCCTTCGGTTCCGGCTCTTTTGCGAAAGGTGGTGGTTCTCGTGCGGTTAAATCGACCGTAGCACCATCGCATCCGCATGGCACGGGGCAGTGAAAAATGGCCCACTCTCCCCAGCATCAGCCAACGAGGCCAGGGATCCGGACACGGACACGGACACGGTTGCGCTTATCGTGGTTTCCGGATCGCGGTGAACGCGAGCGCAGAAAAATGGACCGGTCCGGGGGCTGCGTCCGATTCCGATTCCGGGTTCCGGTTTCGGTCTTCGAGAGTGGACCGTGATTGGGCACATCGGACTCACGGTGCCCACGGAGATAACAAATAGAACCCGCCGGATGCGCGGCAGGGACGGTTTGTTTTATTTATCTGCTGGTTTAGTTAGCTTCCGGTTGCGATTCCGTTTTTTTTCTTTCACCTTGCACGGGGTTTTCCTTCGTGTTTATGTGTCCGCTTGTTTGTTTCTTTTTGTTGCCTCTTTTTCAGGTACCACTGCTGGACGTGCGGACCGGACATAGACTGCGGATGTGTGGATTTTTGTGCACGCTTTCGTTCGACCAGGGCATGTCGTCTGGTTCCGTGTGAGGGTGCGACCTGGTTTTTTTTTGTTGCTGTTTTTCCTTCCACCTGCAGCACCCAGCAAGGAGCTTTCCTCGGGTGGCCGTTTATTTACTGGTTGTCCTGATCGCTCTCATGCCACTCGGGCTGGTGTCTTGCAACTCGTACGCGCTCCGTTAATCGCATCGGCAGTGGCTCAGACAAACCCATAAATAGCGCTTTGCCATCGAGCAGTAAATGAAGATTAATTATTTAGGCTACCCTCGTGGGTGGCTCAAGTGGGTCCTTCCAAGTGCCTCGAGGACTCACTCTCTCTCTCTCTTTCTCTCTCTCTCACGCGCTTTGCTAAAGGGCACTCCGATATTCCGACGGGCGCCCGGGCGGGAACACGTGTTTTCGAGTGTTGTTCTATTTTAAATCCATTAGCTTGCCGTTTTTCCCGACGGTCGGGTGCGCGTTTTGTGAATGCCAACGGGCTGGATGTGGTGCGTTCGAGGATCTGACTCGAAACCCCCGGGTCCCGGGCTACAGGCGAGAATGAGCTTCGCATTACGAGCTTCGGAAGCAGCAGCATTAACGGCTTAAGCAGTTTTCGGGAGGTTGCGCTTACATGCGGATTGTTGTTGCTCGAGCCGTGGGTCGAAATGCAGCACCTTTTGGAGGGCATTGTGAAGCGGTGTTTTTTATTTTCTCAGCCACTGCACACAAACCGAAACGCGCTAAGCCAGCGTGCTAGCTTTAGTGGAGAATTTGGAAGCAATTGTTGCTGGGTCAAACGAGCTAAAGGGTTCACCAGCTGGGCGGAGATATTGAAGAAGAGAAATTCGCTAAAAGATTCGTGGAAATGAAACTGCCAGATTTTTCAAAGTACCTTGGATTAATTCGTTTTCAGTGTTGTGAAACGTAAACGTAAGGTTAACCGTGCGAGTTTCTGTGATGTTTAAAATAAGCCTTATTATGTTCTCTCAAGCATCTTGGTTTCCTACATTACCGGGGACAAGTTTTGATTTTTTGCCAATGAAACTACTCTCGATTAGTCAAACGAGTACATCCAAAAGTGTCGCTAATTTTCCGACCATTTGCAACCGCCAGGAAAGTCGCGTAAAGCTATGCTAATGCATGCTCGAGTTTGTTGCATTAATCGACGTAATTCAACCGGGTCTATCATTTTCCCCAGCAATCACACAAAACGTTCTTTCCCATTAATGTCTCGCGTCCCGGCCGGTCTCTCGACCACCTAGCATTCGTCCCTCACGACTCGCGTAATTCGAAATCATCGCACACGGCCACAGAGCGACCACGTTGACGTTGATCAGATTCTTCCTGCCGGTGACGGTGGCCATTTCGTTATGCGTCCCAGACCGGGGAATCGGCTCACAACCCCGCAAGGAAAACGCGCGTCCAAGACGATGAGCCTTCGTTGCCACCGTCATCCAGTGGAGTGGATGTAATCTCTCATCCCAGGCAGGCCGGCAGATGATTTATGACAGTCGCATAATGCAAAAGATGTGTTAATCTCGGCTCGCAAGCGATCTAGGCCAGTCTCCCCGCCCGGTGGCCCTTCCGAAGAGATAATTACTGTGCCCGCTATTGCCACAATGCCAGAACCGAGGGGACCGGCCAGGACTGTCCGGACATAAATTCCCGCGACGGTGCGACGGTGCACCGGAAGGCTCATATTTTTACGCCCGCTCGATTTCCCGCCAGCGGCCACCGACGGTCATTCAGCCTTTCATTCTATTTGTGCGCGGATAATGCGGCTCTCGCCTTTTAAACGAGTGGGCGAGAGAGAGAGAGAGAGAGAGAGAGAGACAGTCGAAAAAAAAGGAAAGAAAGCAAAAGGATTAGCGCGGGTTTCCCATTTAGATCGGTGGCAATCCTATTAATTGAATGGCTAAAATCCACAGCCACCGCCATCGCGTGTGTTCGTGGAATTGCCACCAAATTTCGATGATGGTTAGGTCGGAAAATGCGGCCACCGGGCTGGGGGAGAGGAAAAGCCCACTCTCGGCCACTAGGCCTGTGGAAATAGTTGGTCAATGCATCGAAGCGCGCTTTAATGCACCAATGCTGCTTGCTTTCGAAAAGGGCAAATAAACGCCACGCATCGCATGCAGGAGACTTCCGTCGGAAGCCAGCCCATTTCATTAGTTTAATTGCGACGCAGCAAACCGAACGCCGCTGCACCGATGGTTCATCTCCAAACCGGTCGGAATCGTGGTCTTTTTTTGTTTTTTAAGCTTTCATATCCAAAAGCGCCCGTAGTTTGGGTGGTTCTTTTTTTCTCCACCATTTACAGAACCACACGGCACATGATTCCAGTTTTTTTTATAGCTGACAGCAAATACAAAATGAAGTCCTGCGTGTGATGGAAAGGACATGAAAGTGCACGCGGATTTATTACTCACCCGGGCCCGGGCTGTTGCACGTGACATTGTTGCATGCTGGTTTACATCACGTGCGCCCTCGCGTGCGTGGTACGTGATTTTTGATTAATTTCTCTACCCAGAACTCCCGACGCAGAGCGTAAGCGTGATGGAAGGATTGCAGAAAGAGATGCAAAGAGGCGCTGTAAATTCGCACGCACGTCATCCGAGGGATCGTTTGGTGGCTTAATTTCCGGCGCTGTATCTTAACTTGTCAATCCGCCAGCGTAAACGCCACCGTGCTCGACTGGCAGGCAAATTTGGTGGATGGAAAACCATTTTTCACTCGCCCTATCGTCTGGTTCAACACTGGCACCATGTTCCCGTGGGTCGATGGTGCCTTTCGATGTGCGATCGACGAAAGCGAAACCAAAAGCGCCTCTTTAAGCGTATCGTGTCATGTCGCTGCCACAGTTGTTAACCCACGCCGGTGGGTGCCCCATTTTCCCATCCATCGGAGCCGCCTTTTTCCCGGCTAAAGACAGTGGAATCGAAATCCATAAATCAACCGGTGCAAATCTTGCCAACGTGCCACCAGCGGGCTCGCGGCACAACCGATTGCGAACGGTTCGAAAAAAGAAGCAAAGCACACAGGAACTAAAAAAAGAAGAAACACGAGGAGACGAGGAAAATCGTTTTTCGCGCAACATCTAAATCTCCCGGTAATCCCGGGCCTGGCTGGTGTGCACGATTTAACGATTCCCCGTCAGAGGATCCCTTTTCCAACCCGGTGAGTTTAAACTTCACCTCCGTTGGGCGTGTATCGGACCGTTAAACTCACCGTTTCTGGCTAGGAGTGGGCTGTTCGTCCTTTTTTTCCGGGCGGTTGATCTTCGCATCCGACCTGCTTGGAGTAGCGTGGCCGTTTAGGTAAATTGAAAATGTGATTTTCGTGTGCAAGCGCCTCGACTAGATTAGGCCAGAACCAGCCGGGAGCTTACTGTTATGGCTGCGATATATTGTTTCACCGTTCCCTGGCTCTGGAAGGCGTGTGGTGTGCCACATAAATTACATCCCGAAGGGGTTTTCTTTTTTTGGCGCGGCAAAAAGCGTGTCGTAATAATTGTCAATCCCGTGCCATCGATGGGAAGAAGCTTTCGGCAGACGTGCCCATGCTGCGGGAATGAAGAAAGCAGCATTGAAATAGCGAATGTAAACGATTTGTGGTGGAAAGTCAAACGAGTGATCCAATTGAACAATTGGTAGTTTTAATGAGGTGAGCCGGTTAGAAGTGCTTGTCGAGTGTCTGTTTTTCAATTAAACGCTTATTGGTAAAACTTTTGCTAAAAAAAACTGATGTTTGTAGTTTACGACAGGTTGAATGTTCAAAATAACAAGTAAATTAGAAGCCTGGAGCGCTCTCGAGAGTGATCGTTTCTTTTTTATTTATTACATTGACGCACGATTCCCAAAACCTAAAATCAATTTTGCGAGAAAAATGTCCAAAGAAAACGATGATAAAATCGGGATGGAATTGAAGTACATGTGTAGAGGATGCATTGAGATAAAAGAACAAACAAGTGTTCGATAAAAAGAGTCTAGATTGTTTATGTTATTGCTCAAGAAGATGGAAAGTATTGAGAGGCTTTGATCAACAGCCAAAGCCAATGTTGTGTGTTTGAAACAGAGCATTTGATTTGTTTAGAGAGGAATTTGCGGCGTTTTTATAAGTTCACAGGAAAATAGTTAAAGTTGTCAATCGAAGGGAGATAGAGAGAATGATAAAAAGGGAGTGAAATCGGCAAAACCTGCGAAAGCGCATATCTGAAAAGTCACTAAAAATTTAATCTCAAAATTAACGACAATGGAATGAATGAACAGTAAATTTCCTGAAACATCAATCCGATTAAAAAGGGATTAATCATGCAGTATGTGAGTTAAATTAAATTGCTTTCTTATTAGTGCTCCTAAGCAATATCTATTTATTCTGGTTATTGTGTTGCTGTTCGTGCTTGATGGGAATTTTCATCTCCATTCCGAGCGTCGGCCGCTTTTGTTTTCCATTTCGCATACCTTCCGTACAAGAGCGAGCATAATATACCAGCTCAGCATGCTTTAATTGTATTACACTATGCGAACCTTCCATCGATTCCAGCCTCATCAGAAACGAGCACGTCGCCCTTTTCTGGGCTCGTCGAACAAATTTTCACCAGAACAGCCGCTGCGTTTCGATGATATGAAAACAGAGCGATCGGATTCGAGACAGCATTTGCGATCGCAAACAATTCCACCCGGCTAAGGGGTGGCCACACACTTGCGGGAATGCCCCGTCCGGTGGTTGCTAGCGTATGCTAATGCCGTCTAATCGTACCCATAATGGACGGCCGTTTGCAACGATCTCGCATTTCGATGCCACCACACATCAATCAAAACACTCCCGGACCGGTGGCGTGATGGCCCGGTTCCGATGATGACGAGTCTGACGTGCCACGCCAGGTATGTATGGTGCTGAAGCGGAAAATAAATTCCCTACCGGCTAGCCTTGCCTGCTGGCTGGGGTGGCTTTTCCGAGGCTCAAGCAACAGCCGCCACGAGCCACGTGAGGGTTGTTTATTTTGCGCACACGTTCCTTGACGGCGTGAGGCATTTTCCAACCCAATTCGCCATCGCTCGGTGGATGAATGCATAAATTACTATTTGTCTATATTTTCCATACTTGATTCCGTTCGACGCGCGCCCGACGGGCGGTTGCGTTTTCATTTGTGGGCTGGCGTTGTTTGCGGTGCGTGCTCAATTTCGCAAATGCTTTCTCGATTACGCATCGCGGCGGAAAAGCGGGCCCAACGGGATTGCGGGTGTGTTACCGTCTTTCACTGGCCGGCCCCGGGTTTGGCCCTTTCCACTTGGTTTGCACTTGGTTGTCGGCAAATCGTGACCGCTCACTTATGCATCATTGCCAGCGTGGGTAGGGTGAAAGTTTACGGCCACTTTGTCGAAACACTTGAGCTTGGGCGCTGGCCTGATCTTGAAGTAATCCGTTGCGATCAGGCGTGGTAGCTCTTCGGATGAGATCGACTTACAATCGACGGAGCTTATGGACCAGTTAGTGCACGATTTCGCGGTGAAAGAGCATTTGAAAGCGTACGGAGATGGTAGCACAAGTGTTGGGGTGTTTTAAGATCCCACGAAGGCGATTATTGGGTGGGTTTAATTTCTTCAGAGGCACAAGGAGCTTCCGATGAGCAGACTGATGGCGTACTGTTCGCACTTCTGATCATGTGTATCTAAGATGAGAATAATCTGTATGCACGTTGCACAAAAACTAAGCAGAATGTTAACCGAAATACTGGAATAAGGCACCAAAGCGCATCTGCTTCGATGAAACGTATAGTTTGATTGGATATCATAAAATTGTTAGCAGTCAAATTAGTTTTCACTAGCAAACAAAAGCAAGTAGACAGCTTAATTTAATCACGATTAATTGAATAAGAATAAACAACTCACAATAATCTCGTTTCTAAGATTTATTTTTATTTTTCGAGAACAAGTCTCGGACTTATCTCGAATTCAATGTTGGTGATATAGTGAGATCAGTCCATGTTTGAATGCAATTATGTGTGCAATTTGGAATGAAAATAAATTTAAACATTATTTTCAGTGCTTGTGGAAAAAGGACGTCATGACAAAAAGAGAATAGCTTTCCTGGTCTTCATCGGTGCGCCGGTTGAAAAAATAAATTCATTAGTATTGGGTTTTTTGGCCATTGTCTATTGACATAAAACAACCATTGGCTTATCATTCTTATCACCCAATTAAAGTTCTCGAACATGGTGGGGAAGCAATATTGCCGATCAGTTGATTAGTCGATTAGATCGATGTGGGAATGGGGCAACCCCATCTATGATAAGATCGCAGCCACGTGTAGCCTTCTTGCAGCATGATCTTTTGTTGCAATCCTAGCCAAAAGCACGTTGACTATCTGCGATGAAGGCACATTTGCCACTGCACTTACAATGTACTTGGATTGCAGGTAAAACTGATAAGATATCGAATGTTAGAACAAAAACGAATGAAATGTGTCCAGGACGAGCAACACGATTTTTCTTATCGATCATCGCTGGACTATGAGGCAATGAGTGCTAAGTGGACATCCTACTTATCCTTTGTTTTTTTTTATTTCAGACGGTTCCATAAAACAAAGATACTCAATTTTACAGAAAACATTGAGTTACATCTCAAAAAATGTATCAAACACAGTTGACTTCTTTGTTTTGTGTTCAAAATGTAATATCTATGCATTTGAACCGCTTTAGTACGAATGTAACCACACGACTTTCCGCCATCTAAATCAATGCCGCCGACACTTAGTGCGCCTAGAACAAAGGGATTAATTGCATAAGAGCTGGGATACGGATTATCAGGCATGGGAGCCATCAAAAATACGGAATGATAACGCTAAAAGGAGCAAGCAATCAAAATTAGCATTTGTGTAAAAGCAAGAAGAAATTATTTGAACATCATTGAAAATATCCCTTCAGGACAAACAAGATCGCTTACGACCGGGTACCAGTTGAAACAGCCTTCTTGGATCATGTTTTCTTGTTATCATTAGTGTTTTTTTAAACCTTCCCCTTAGAGACGGTGTAGTGACATGCTGATCCTACTCTGACGCTATTAAACATTTAATTTAGTGAGTTAGTGGATAAAAAGTTGCAGATAAATGGTGAAGCTGACTGTAGTTTAAGGGCGTTGTAAGAGTTGGCGTAGGAAGAGTTAATGTTCTTGAATGGTTTAATTTACATATTTTCGAGAAAATTCTCAAAATTTGATGGAATCATGGATTTTTTGTTTGGAATTCGTGCTGAAAAAACTGATCAATTAATAAAAAAAACTAAAACTTATTGCAAATTGTACTGACTGCACGAATGATTTGAGGCTATTTGTGCCCAAACTCTTTCCAAAATCCGCGCTTTGATAATGCATGCTTTTTCGATGGTTTGCCTTCCCAACGCTACCAGCTCAATCAAGCGTGTGTATTGTGTTTGACTAAGTGAGACTCCACCATTATCCACTTCACGCCCGTGAAATTCGCTTTTCGGTTGATTCTCTCTCTCTCTCCGTTGGTCCACGTCACCGATTTCAGCACCCTTTGACGTCCGTTTTTAGTCTCCCACCACAAAAGTAACACATTAAACCGCCCGATTACGTTCGAACGTTTTTGGGCCTGCCATTTCCTGCCACTTGATCGACCAGCCTCACGCGGCGCCAAATGTCACACCTGGCAATCCGTGGCAAACGCGTGGTGTGCGATTTTCTTGCTTCCTTTTCATTCGACCACCCTGCGGAGTGATACGATTTCCATCGCACGAAACCACACCACGACCGCGAGCCACCGGCGAACAATGGAAAATCGTCGGGTTTCCGCGCGAAAGCCACCATGAGCATGCGAACGTTCCAACGACGGATGGGACGTTTATCCGGGACCGGTTGGGCACCCACCACGGTACGTTTACAACGCGAACGGGGGTTCGTTCGATTAGGATGGGGGTGATTTTATTACTTGCTGATGTAAGCGCGCTGTTTTCGCGCGTTTTCACCTCACACACACTCACACGTGGTTCCTGAATGCATCCGTCAAATACGGGGCCACGTGGCACTCACGGGTGTGTGTGTGTGTATTCAGCTCGATCTTGCCATCACCGGAAACTGACAAAATGTTCGAATGTAATACCCGCCAAAAGCACCCCGAGATCCCCGAGACGACATGGCCGTTTCGTGCTTGTGTAAATGGGAAAACGCACAGTCCTGTGTTCGTAACTGCCCGCGTTTGTCTTTCAGGTGGCTGCTGATGCTGATGGTGGGCTTCGTGTGCCGGAAGCTGGGCAGCTACGAGCAGCTATCTATGCGTCGGGCCGATCTCCCCGGTGCGTTGGATGCTTTCATTTTCCATGCTCTCGCTGCGCCAGCGACCCATGAGTTATCACAAGTACACCGACCCAGTTGGGTGCAGTTTTTACGCTCCAGTGGTTCCACTGCATCCACGATGGCAAACGATGCGTTTGTCAACAAGTAGGCGCACCGGTGTGCTGCATCCGTAAGATGCAGTTCGTGGTGCATTCTGTTGTGCGGGGAAGTTGAGAAAAAAAAAGCGAATCACGGCACGGGAACGTGGGCTAGAAGAAAGTAGGGCTTCGTGTTTTTCGCCGAAGGAGGGCACGCATGCAGCTCTGTGTGCAGTGTGCAAACACACAAACAATGGCCAAACCGGGATGCTGACGGAAGTCGAGGAGAATGCATTTGCTTAGCCCCGGGTTGCGTTTTCATGCTTCCAAGCGCTGGTGGGAAGTTGGCTCCGGTGCGTCGATAACGTTTACTCGACGCATTTATTACTGAGAGCCATTAATTAGAGGAAACTGGCTCCGTTGCGAAGGGGCAATGTTTTCCTTCGGTGGAACACAGATCGATTTGTGGGCCGTATAAAAAGCAACAGTACGTTCGTTTGGTGAGTGAGTGAAAGTTTCCTCGAAATAGGGTGCATTTTGCTTCGAGAATGTATGAAAAGTACGATGCTAAAGGTGCGTTATGTTGGCAAAATATGGGCTGACAATTAAAGCCCGGTAAACGCAGACAGTACGCTTCGTAAGTTCCAAAGTTGCGTTGTAACACAGGAGCAGAACCATGGAGAGAGCATAAATTGCTTCTTTCGAGAATTGTGCGCAAACGCTATCTAAGGATCGCTTTTGGTCTTACTTTGGGTCAAAAACGATCCGCGTTTGAAGGCATAAAACATTAAACATCGTAGTTCTTTATTCTTCCTCATTGTGATGTCGATCTGCTTAATCAAAAGCAGCTTGATAGAATGATAGTGTCGCGAGTGGAATATAATGTAATAAAAAGTCCTCCACGCGATGGAAAACGCGCCATCGGTGTCTTTTTTTAACCAAGTTTCCAGAAGAAAGGTAGTAATTTTATAACCCTCTTTCAGTAGTTAAAAAAATTCTTTAATTCATTTAAAAAAAGGTTACATTTGCAACAGATAGATTTATCGATATTTCGATGTCAAATATGCCGGCTCCGGGTCAGGTTTCGATCTGCAAATTGAGCTCAAAAAAGTTCGAGCTCACTTTTGTATGCACCTTTTTATTGGTTCATTCAGACTACGCATTACTCAAGAGCTCGTTGGCTTGCTCCTTACATTAAATCACAAGTGGCGCATTACGAAACGTGACCGAACGTGAGCTGCTTTGCATTCCTTTTTCCTGTCGGCTCTGCAAATCGTCCTTATCACACCGCTCGAGTGGTTGAGTATTGAATAAATAATCGTATTGAACAACGGCAACTACCTAACCGGACCTAGCGGCGCTGTTTGACCAAACTTAATGTGAAAAAGAACACAAAAACAAAGAATCAGAGCGAAAACACAAACCATTTAGTGGGGCAACGATGCAAATAAATCATACTCCAGCCGACACGGTGCACTCCCGCGACGTGTAAACATTTCCAGCACCTTTTCGTCATCGCCCCTTGGGAGCGTGGGATAGGAAAAGATAGAACAAAACAAAAAAAAAAGGCCATACACACATAAATTTCCATTCCTTTTGCGTTTTCCTCGGCAGTCGGGAAAATCGGATTCCAGCCCGCCCGAACGAATGGAAAACGCTGGAAAAGATCATTCAGCGAGAGCACCGCTTAATCACTTCACGCCTCATAAGCACCTTGCAATTAATATTCGTTAGTAGTAATTAATTAGTGTAATAAAATTTTCCAACCAAGTGCGCCCGTGGGTGGGGGTAGGGAGGCACATTCGCACCCTCGTTATTGGGGGGTGCTGGGACTGGGTGGGATTCTTTTCCTCTTCGCTTTTTTTTCTTCTTTTTTCCTCCACACAGAGTTCCTGCTCCATTCCTTGCGCATTCCCAGGCTGCCGAGAACGCGTACGTTCGGTTTTTCCGGGGTGGCCACTTCAAATTCAAACAAACCATTTTCAACTCACCCTTGTGCCGTTGCGGTTGAAGTTTATTTTGCCTCCCACAAATCGCAATAAATTTTCCACCGATCATACCGTGGCTGTGGTGAGATGGGCCCTGGTTTTTCCGAATCCCGTGGAACCGCACCCTATCGGGAAGGGGAAATGTTGGCTGCGTAACATTCCGCAGGCATCGGTCGGTCGGATGGGTGGAAAATGTGCCAACTTTACTGCCCAAAGATTCCCTTCGCGTCAATAATCTCACCAACTGGTCCCTACCGCTAGAGGGCGCTGAAGCTTCGTGCGGTGAAGCTCTCATTAACAAAACAGCTCAATAGGATGCCGTATTTCCTGTTCTGCATCCTTTTCAGCGTTCAGTTCACGGTTTCTGTTCTGCCCGTTTGGCCACGCGTTCGTCGCCCTTCAATAGGAGCTCTTCAATGGAACCATTTTCATTCCGAACGGAAGGGCGCGTTAATAATGCGCTCGGCAATGGCCGAAGCGTTCTGGCGTTGCCATTCGATCATAAATTCATTTGAAAAATTCAATAACCGTCGCGAGATAAAAGCGAGAGGGACAGAAAAGGAAATAAAAGCAAATACGTCGGCGCCATCGGTAAGGTCGCACGACGAACGCCACGTTTTGTCTCGCGAGACGTAAAGTAAAAAAATATAGGGGAGTCTGCAAATTGAGTTTGATCAATCGAGGATCCAAGTGAGTGTGTGATTGCGCAAATGGGACCAGCTTGCTGTTGCTGTTGAGTTTGTCCCCCAAACACACGCGGCACGTCGCAGGTAGGCATTATGTGCCACGAGTTCACCAGCGTGGGCTAAAACGTGGTGACGGTTTATGGTAAATGGTACTGCCGGTTTTTTCGATTTCCTGCCGTTCTTAGGTCGAGTGGGTACTCAGCCGCGCTATCTCGCAGCCGGGGCGCAGTAATTCCCGTTAAATAAAATAAAATATTCCATAAAATATTCTTTCGCCTTCCAAGCGTGCTAACCGGGAAAGATGAATATGAACGGAATAAAACGCGCGAAATGTTTCCACTTCACGCCACCACCTTTCGCGCGTTTCAAAGGCGCGCAAAACCACGCCACGCCACGCGCATTGCGTGTCCTTGTGGGGAGGGAAATTGGTGGCGAAAAAAGAAAAAAATCCCCCGCCCCCGGGCAGGATCTTAGCAAACAATCGCACCAAACGCGAGTGCGCCGGTTCGATTTCGGTGGAAAAAAGGAAGGAAGAAAATCAAATGATTATTAAAATTGATTTCCCTCGCTCTCAGCGCTCGTCGCGGGCGTCTTCTTTTACGCCTCGCAACACGTTGTCGGGTCCGTTGGAGGTTTGTGTGTTTTTTTTTTCTTCTCTTCGTTTTGTCCGCTTTCGTCCCAAGAGGATACCCGCAATTAGTACGTACGTACACCGGCAAAGGTACAGTGTGTGCCGTAAAGGTAGCTGCTCGCCCAGGTGCCACGAAAAGTTGACCGAACGGATACAAATGGGGACCGCCTCGTGGGAAATGGGCGGGAAAAAGTTTTACCACACAAAGAAAATCTCCAAACAGATGCACCAGGGAGGCGTACCTTGTTCGTGAGTTGGAAAACATTTCGCAACGACATACGTCAAAGGACGACACATATCGATCAAGAAAGTCCTATCCTGAGGGAAAATGGAAAAGCAAGGTGAAAATGTTGCGTCTAAAATAATGTTTTTACGAGACGTTTCAGCGGCAAAAAAACACAATAACATTCGTCCACGTATCGAACCACTAAAGTAAAAGTTAGTCATTTTAACAGGTTTTCGTTCGTATGTTCTAAGGGACTCAATTTTCCCAGCCGTATTCAAACGCCCGGCCGTGTGCATTAGCCACCGAGGTTGTCGTCGCGAGCTCGTTTATTCATGCTGTGATTATTTCGCAGCCGTTTGCATCCATTCATTCCGGTGGGTGCCGCACATCTGAAGCGAACCGGCTCCGGGCATTCTGGAACCGGCAGAATTAATAAACTCGCGCTTTATTAGGTTTTCATCGGGAGCTCGGAACGAGCCCGGGAATCAAATCATTCGGTACGAATTGGAAAAGCTCACCGCACGGTTCATTTTGTTTTCCCTCCCCGCAATGGATTCGCTTCGGTCGTTGTTGTTGTTGTTGTCTCGCTCTCTTTCTTTCTCGCTTTCGCTCTACATCGTCTGCTTTCCGAGGAGTCTTTTTTTCTTCTTCTTCGACCACTCCATGCAGCGTGGGCGTTGGGTGTTCGCCTCATCAAAGCACCGATGTGGCGAGGTGGCAAAAACATGCTTTCCGTGCGCTCTCTCTCTCTCTCATCCACTTGTCCTGATACCATTCCCTTCGGTGGAGGTAGAAATCGAATTGAGAAATAAATTTCTAGCCCTGCCCTGCCCGGCCCACTCGGGAATGCTCAGGAAACGCTCGAGACGTACCATTTCCCGGCAAAGTACGGCGAATTATTAGGACGCGCAAAAGAGAATATGATCGATCGGGAAACGCACCACCGCCCGGAAGAACCCTCGATAGGGACCCTAGCCTCTCGAGCGAGCCTTTACACGGTGGAGCGAAACTGTTACCCAACGGGTAGCCGGGCAAACGAACCAAACGACGCCTCGAAAGGATGGAAAAGTAAGAAACGAAGAAGAAGAAGAAGAGGAGGAGGAAAAAATTGACCGAAAAACACAAGAGTGCTTCGATGGAAATGAAAAGGGAAAATCAATGATTATTCATGCGCACTGTATATTGAGTGAGGCACACATCCACCCACACACACACACCCACACAAATCCTATCGGACATGAAGACAAAAAAAAGAAAGCATAATCGGCATAACGCTTCGAGCGATATTCATGAAAGTTTCACGCGGATTTTCCCGCGCCGTAACGAACGGGAAATTATTTTACCGTTTCGTTCCCGCAAATGATGAAAACGCAAATTGGAATTCGCCTGCGTATGGAGCGGGGACGGGAAAATTTTGGTGGGGTCGTATATATATCCCATTTTTTTTACGCAGTGTGTCTATATTTCGTCCCTTTTTTTTGTTTTGGGGTGGCTTTTTTTCCCCCTTAGCTTATTGGAGTCTGCCTTTGTTTCGAGTTTCCACCCACCCCATGGCCGCTCGTTTTGTGTTCTTTTAACCCCACTTATCGGTGCTGAAGAGGAACACGAAGAGTCGCTTCGCTGGTTCAATGAGAAATCCAAATCATTGCCCTTTTTTTTCTCCAGTTGCTCCGGTGTTCTGGGTTCGAGGTGGGTGTCAATTTTCCCACACGTTCTCGGACAGAAACACTCGCTCGAAGCCACGTGTCGTAGGCATGTGTGTCTTCACCACCCACAGCTGACCGACGCACACACACACACACACGCACGCACGTGTCTCTACAGGTCCGCAGGTGAGTCTTATGGGTCACCTCGGGCGACGGTGAGCTGTCTTCCGGTGTCCAGAGGCCACTCGGGGCAAGCGAATAGAGGCGAGAGAAGAGACCGTCCACCAGCTGGGCAAACATGTAATTTATCACTTATCGTGATTTATGGTTTTTTGATTCATTTGTGAGTGGGGGGGAATTTAATATTATTTATTTATTTAGGCCCGCAACGATAAATTTCGGCGACGACCGGCGGGATGTCGTGCGTGTCTCTGTTTTTTCTTGTCAATGTGTCTTTCGCCGTGTCCGCGCCGGGTTTTGCGAAAGCCCTTTCACCCAAAGACACGTACACACACATAAAGGGCGTGATGTGATCCCGGACGGACGCTGACCCCGTTTTGTGTTGGTACGGATAAGCCCTGGGTACGATGACAACGCGTACGCGTCCCATGACGCCTCGAAAAATGGACCCACTCGTTCGTCCCAGGAGGCCACGGTGGTCGTCTTGTGTCGGTGGCCGAAGCTTTTGGACGAGAGCTTTAATTGACCGGGCATTGATGTGAGCACGTTCCGGGTCCGTTGTCGAACTGGGCGCGAACGTGAACGCGTATTTGCCGCTATTGTGTCCGGTTGGGACGTGCCGAGGTTTTTGGGGTTATGTTATTTCCACGAACTAAGCGCACAGAGTGAAGCAAACTTTCAATATTTGCTATTGAAATTTTACGCAAAAAAAAAGGCTGTCTTACAAAAAGCCACCCGTGGGTGTGAAAACTAAACACGAATATTACACACGGCGTATATTGGCTTTAAGACGAACTAATGGCCAGGTAGATTCGAATCGACGGTAACATTGCAAAAGCAAGCGATTGCCTGTGAACACGAAACTTCCAAAAATTAAACGTTCAAACTCAACGCCGTGACAGTTTGAGTGCGTAGAATTAATCTAGTTGGCTGTTTTATGTTTTGACAGATTGATTGGTTATGTTTTTGTTTTGTTTTCTTCGCAAAGGTACGCATCTGAAATTCCCATTGCGGGGAAATGTAATGAACAGACGATAAAGAAACGCTAGCAAATGAATAGGTATCGTAAGTGGTTTCGGAGTGGAGAAAACGCTAGACTACCATGACGCAGCCGCTCAGAACGGCACGAAACTTGGCTCTGATTTGGTCAAACAAACTGTTTGGGTCGTGTCAACAAAAGCCCGTCACCGTCACCGTGGGGCAAAGTTTTCCACAACCAAACCCCACATCAGGGCGTCCAAAAAAGGGGTGATAAAAGCAAAAGGTGTACCATCCGCGAGTAGGCATCCTTTCTCGTGCGGCCAGTTACTCGCACTCCAAGTCGACCCTAATGTTGCGCCAAAACGATCCCAATTGCGTGCTGCGTCACTTTTGCTGTGTGCGGATGGTTTTTTTTGTCAACTTCACTCCTTTGCCATTTTGCTCTACTGCACGGAGCATCGTTTACATCCACTAATTACAAGCTATCTGCCAAACGACCGCAGCTTCGGCTTGATTACTTCATTAATTTGCTGCAGTAAAACTGTGCCGCGTGCGCTTTCGCCCAACTCGAGCGTTTCGCCCGTGTTTCTGCGTGGCCAAGGCGGGACGAGCGATGCTAATTCAAATCAACGTCCACCCCCCACCCAGCGACCTTTGCCACCCACCCAGGAACACAGGCAGCCAGCCAGCCAGTACGGTAGCGAACCCATCGAAAGCCCGCATTAAGAAGTGAAAATGGCCTGTCTCGTGACACATTAGTGGGAGCGTATTGGTACGCCACTCAAGCCGCCCTTTGGTGTCCCCGGGTCGAAAACGCATGACACCCGGCTTTTTCCACCCCTTCCAGCACTGGGGATGGCAAACAAATGGCATATACCAGCAACTGGCAAACCCCCAGCCCAGTGCGCAGGCACGCAATGCGAACATTAAACCCGTGAGGCGTCCGTGAAATCTCCCCAAGGAGAAACGCGCCAACCATGACCTGCGCTATCCTTCTTTTTTTTCGTTGCTCGTTGCTCGTTGCGTTGCCCAACCATTTTCTCTCAATTGTGCGGGAAAAGCGGAGTGAGAAGTGGACGACAACGCACGACAGGGAAGCACAAAAACACAACAAAACGTAAAATAAATGAAACGGCAAGCCGCAGACACGGGCGCACTTTCTGTGGCGTAGCTTTCGCCGCACTCGCACAGGACATTCGCGTCCTGCACCCGGGCGAGCCTGCCGTTTCGTCGAAAATGTACCCCTTTTTGTGGACGTTTAGTTGGTGCTTAGCTTCTTCACTTTCCCCTATTTTTGCCTGTCCTTTTGTCGCTCGGCGGCCAGAATTTATGTGGCCGCTTGTGAAACGATTCAAGTGGGAGGCGAAGGCGGCCGCATCTGCGGCCGGTGGAAACGTGTAATATATATATTTTTAGAAAGAGAACCGGGACGGCCGTCCACTAAAAACGAACGACATAAAAAGTGCACCTTCCTGGCCGGAAGCGTGGCGGGTGGAAAAACACGAAACAAACATTCCGGCCCGTGCCATAATCGTAAAGAGTCCTAAATTAAAAAGGACCTCAAGATACATTCGTGAATTAGTAATTGTTTCTACCTTTAGCAGATCTTTTATTTCGGGGCTGCGCCAGAACCAACCAGGCCAGGTCTGTTGCCGCGACCACCGGTGCCGCAGGCTGAAGAAGTTTAATTTCGCTGTAATTTCCACATTTTCTTTCCACCCCACGTGGCTCGCTTGGTGCCCCCGTGGCTCCATTGGTGGGGAAAGTTTCGACCGGTTCAGCGTGGAGGAGTGACGCGAAAATTAAGCCAACCGTCAGCCGCAATGTTCGCCATAAAAACGCCACGGACCACCGGGGCGGATGTCGGTCAGCCCACGCATCCAGCGCCAGATGACACTTATTGCCGGTCCAGAAGCACCAGGAGTTGCTGTGTCGGCGAGAGCGATTCGTCTTTAAGCGGCCGTGGAGGTTGAAAAAGCGCGTGTTTACTGCGTTGTTTCTCTGCAGCAGCGTTCGAAGGCAACGAATGGCCAAACGGGATGCTCGCTAACTTTTGGGGGACTAAATTTTCAGGCAGCAAACGTGGCACACTTTAAACAGCAGTTATAAACGAAACAAAGTGACAGGTTTTTTGCTTGCCCTAATTTTCCTTGCGCTCGCGTTCGAGGGTTCGTTGGGAAGTTTTAAATTTGGTGGCTGGCTCGCTTGCGTGGATTCTCGAGTCGACGAAACGACTGCGAACGAGCCGGTTAATGTCGTTAATATCAAAAGTTGTGCTTTTGAACGGTTAGTTTTCAATCCTTGGTGCTATGAATATTATATTGAATGCGCACACTTTTTGTAGTGCTGTCGGTGTTTTTTTTTGTCTAAACCATTTTCTGCTGCGTGGTCAACGTAGGCCAACCGAGCATAAATGTCAAAATCAATTGCTCAACTTTTTTTTTCCTCTCTAAGGATATGAAATATGTTGCAATTTAGGTAGCTCTAGTACAACTGATTAAACTACTTTCCTTTGCAGCTAGGTTTTTCGTACAAATGGCATCTCAATGCAAGCAATTTTCCTAAAGGCATCGAGCAACAAAACCGAGCCAATCTAACACATGTTCGTTACGCGCAAAAACAACACACTCAACGCGCTTAACCATGCAACGGCTCGTTCGTTCGGATATGAATCCTCATCGCATCGTTACTCAACCGGATGGTTTTAACCCCCCTGGAGCTCCGACTATGTGCCCATTTGATTTGGACATGTGCGAAAAGACGCGAACAATCACACTCTTTTGTGTTGTGCCACCCCCACGGTAGGCTCTTGGGGGTGGCTTGCCGTTTTTTTCTTCTTTCTTTTACCTCCCTTTTACTCGCACGTACTCCCATGACTGGCGGCGTATTTTGTGAACCATCGTGGAACAACCAACCATCCCGCGGACGCGAACGGATCGAACACAATCGGCATAAAAAAGTTGATTGATCCGTTGGTAGCGATAATTTCAAATTATAGTTTCCATTTCCCTCGGCAACGATCCTCCTCCGACTCGGGTCCTCGACTATCATCACATGCAATCACTGTGGCACGCCAAAAAGCGGGTTGGGGGCGGGCATTTTCCTTGTGTTGATTGTGTGCGAATAGTTCGGTTTGATTTTCCCAGTCGTCGCCCAATCGCACCCCTTTTTCCATGCTCTTTCGCTGGGTCTGTTCACACGTTGGCGCTCGCGCGGGCTTTCCAGATGGTTCGATGGGGGCGGGTTTTATCCTTTCTTTTTATTTTTTCATTTTCCTGCACCATCGTGCGGCTCATGGGGAGGTGTGCTTTTTGAGTGCGCCACCGGAAATTGCCTCTGAACGGGGCCTGACGCTCGAAAGCGGGCGTTTGGCGTGAAAATGTCGATTGCAGTTTTATAATGAAGGTTTTAAAGTCGCTTTGGCAGACCGAAACTAGAAACAAAACCCGGAAACCCCACCCCATCACACGTCCCCGACGTTGACGGGTTGAGCGATGGCGGATTTGTGTGTTTGCGTACGACCCCTTTTGTTTCGTGGGGCGGCGTAAGTTTTGCTTCAAGCCAAGCGTCCTCCTACAAGAACCGCCAGGACATTCGCAAGGAAAGGGAGCAAAAGAAGAAAAAAAAGCAACTAAAGAAAAGCACAAAAGGCCCACAAAATTAAGTCGTCACAAACGGTGAAGGGACCACAGCGCAACAAAAACCCACGACTGGTGGTGGCGCCGTTTTTGTTTTGTTTTTTGTAAAACGTCTGTGCCAAGCGTTCCGTGCGCTGGACGAAGGGTGGAATCGCGGATCGGTGGGTTTGAATAAATAAATAAACTTCGTTCGAGCAACTTTAACCTCCCGGGACCCGCTGGTTGGCTGGGGCTGGGTTTTTTTTGTGCCCACCCCTCTTTCGCAAATCGGTTTAAATCGCTTTCGCCGACCCGAAAGGCCCGTGAAACTATGCGCCGATAAAACTCATTCAACTCGAATAAAAGCAAAATCGGAAAATTATATCAGCGAGATGCGTTCCGCCTTCTGCCGCCCGGGTTTTTCGCCCTCTCCTTGGGGGTTAAAGCCACCCTCGCCAGGGAGTACGATTCGATCCCAGCGGGAGTGTCTCGCTTTCGGAGGCCGGCGTTTTGGCTTTCGATGTCTGGGGCTCCTGGGGATGTCCTTTTTTTTCTTTTTAGAGGAGGTCAGAGATCGGCAAAAATATGCCACACCATGGATGGTGGCACCCCGTGGGTTTGGCTCGTTTGACCTATCCGGTGTCGGTGACGATTTCAGAAGACCCCGGAACGGATGGCGAATGGCACGTAATAAGTAATTTGATTTTTACAACACGACCATTTGGAGCGCTTTTTCTGCGGGCTTTTTGTGGCGACATTTTGTATGTGAAAATTCCTTGCGATTAAGAGTAATCGCGTGTGAGTAAAGATGGAACGAAGGTGTGTTAGAAAAAAAAAGCCCCATGTGCGACCGGAGCGAACAATCCACATCACATCCGTCCGTTCCACGCGAATGGTAATGTGATCCGAATCTGATCCGTTGCCTACACAGCGGATGCATTTGTTTTCATATCCCTACCCAAGAGGTGGTGAACTTTTTTGCCCTTTTTTTCGGTGCCACCCACCCCTCGGCAACCAAAATGCACTGGCAACCGGAAGCACGCCAACAATGGCTGGTTGTGTGCGGGGTGTTTTTTTCCCAGGCGTTTGAAACTCGGAAAAAACAACGATAACGCACGTCGCTTCACGCCATTTACGGCGCATTTACGCAAAAGGCGCAAGCAACGTGCCGGAAAACCTCCACGGAATGCCTTGGTGTGGGTCTAAGTGCGTGCTGTAACAAGCACAACAACAAGAACAAAAAGAAAACTTTCGGAAAACTCGACATCTTGACTCCGCTCATCGATTTGCGCCGTTTTACGCAACTTCCGCGCAACGTATCTGCGTGCGACTTTTGCGAAAGCACTCAAAAGTCCACCCTCTTTCCACCCTTCCCACGCATCTTGGTGCCGATTTTACTGTGACCCGACTCCTTCCCTGCCCCGGGAAAATGGGTCCGGAGTTCGCTTCAACAGCCCTTTTGGCTTGGCCCCTTGTCTGCAGCGGAGCTTACCCGGAGGTTTAGTGGGAAAAGTTTTGGAAAACTTTTAAACAAACTTCCTCATTTCCCCCACCCAACCACCCACGCAGTGCTTTTTTAAACCCCTGGCAGTCGCAAATCTGTGGCGCTTCTGCGGCATGCGTCTGCTGTGCTCCTGCGAAACCCGTAATGAGTGGGAAAATTCGTCGGAAAATGTGTACCCACCGCCTCACACGGATTAGACGTTCGGTAAGCGAGCTGGGTGTGTGTGTTATCTTGAGTGGTTAGATGTTGCTGTTGTTTTGCTTTTTGCTGGTCTCATTTGCGACCTCGAAACCCGGAAAAAAAGGAGGGAGAAAAGGCGCGAAAAAAAAGGAGAACATCCTCATTACGCTGTCTCGTGTAATAGCCGAATAGCGGGTTCAGTCCAAGAAAGTGTGCTTTATCGTCGTGTCGACGTCGTGTGGGGTCAAAGTTTTGTGGGTAGTGTGGGTGTTTTTTTCTTCTTCTTGTTGTTGTTGTTAACCTCTCTATTTCACCGCGAGCGAATGTTTGAACGAAAGCGGAGGTTTTTTGAGTGAGTAATTTGCTGTCTCGCTAAAATTATGGCGCAAAAACACTCGCACTTCGGTGCCATTTGGTGCTGGTCGCGGTAATTGGGCAGTTTTTTGCCCGCTTAACTTCGCAAAATTGAAACACCAGGCTGCTGTGAGCGATAGGAGATGGATGGTTCACTCCGGAATTAATCTCAGTACTGCCTATCACCGTGGCGAATCATCGGGATTTAGATGCCAGCAAATAGAAAACTAAAACATGATATAGGTGTAGAGAGAAAAGGAACACGCCCTTACGAACGAATAGATCCACGCAAGCAGAGTGCTCCGAGGGAGATAGAAAGAGAGAGAGAGAAAGGAGAACGTCCTGATTTCCATGCCGTTCGTGGTGGTATTTTTTTCTTTACTTCAAACGTGGCCAAAATGCAACAGAGTGTTCGCGTAACTCGCGCTACTAATTAAACATTTTTGTTCAACTTCGCGGATATGCGAGCGTACACCGCGACGGACCGAAGGGCGAACTCTAATTATGACAGCTCTGATATCAATGCCGATGATTTCACCCACCCACCCAAAAGGGCCGGTGGGGTTTCGCTGGCCTGAAGATAATAACACGAAAGAGAGAGAGAGAGAAAAAAAGGCACATGGCCAGCGAATTCATTTCGCAGGCACATGATGAAAGAGCGAATATGTTACAACCGCGAATGAAATTTGAAGCCTATTAATTACGCGCCCGTGAACTCCCGTGGAAAATTACGAGCCATCCTGGAGCCAGCGGTGAAAGAAGGTCTCCGGGCAGAATCCTCCGCGGGCTTGGGAAGCCACACGAGCGAACCCACAAAATTGATATTCTATTTGTGAGCCTCAGCCCGACGGTAGATCCGTCGCTCGCAATTAGCAAAATTAACTCCGAGGTACGCTTTAATGCTGATGCCGCGCGACTTGTCCTCCTGGCTTCAGGCGCGCATGTGGAGTCTCGCCTGAAGTGGCGTTTTTCGTGGTATCGAAAGCAAAAAAAAAGGAGAAAAAAGACGCAATAAGGCGCACGTACACCCGAGGGATGCATCGATGGGCATCCTTCGCGCCACGTGACGGTAAATCAAACAAGTTAATTTCATTAATTTTATAGCGTGGAGATTTTATTAACCAACCCCTAACCGTGACGAGGGTGAGTGTGAATGAGAGAGCAAGAGAGAGAGAGACCGCACGAGGATGCGTATTTTTTTTTTCATTCATTCAGTTCATTTTCTCCATCAAACGCCCCATCATCGGCACCGGAGAAAGAAGAAGGTGGTGGTTGAGAGTTTATTGTTTGAAGTGTTTAATAAAATTTGATTCCAAAGCTGGCTCCCTCCGCTGGCTTTGGTTCGAGTTCCGCCGCGCATATGGTGGGGCCACTCTCGATGGTTGCAAGGCTAACGAAGCGAGGTTCGATCTGAAATCCGGCCGCATCGTGGTTTTTTTTGTTTTTTTCCGTTTGTTAGTGGGGCGATAGGGGGAGCGTAAATCAATTCAATTAGATTTAAAGTGAATTAAAATTTATAGCCCCCAAAATCGTCATGGGTCGTAAAGACGGCGCGCACCCGACCTGCGTCCCGGCATTGTCACCGGCTTGGGGTATTCTCTGGGTTCTCTCTCTCTCTCTCTCTCTCTCTCTCTCTCTCTCTCTCTCTCTCTCTCTCTCTCTCTCTTCTCTCTCTCTCTCTCTCTCTTTCTCTCTCTCTCTCTCTCACACACAAGTTGCTTTGGCTTTTCACTCCATCTTCAGCTCGTCTAACCAAAATGCCATCGCACCTATGAAAATGGAACCATCCAAGCCCCCAGAGTGGCATGGGAATAGGACGGGGGAAAAAAACAGATTTTCCCCAAATGAAACGGTCGTAAACGTTAAGCCTTTCCCTCTCGAGTGCTCGATTGGCCACCCCCCGTGTCAGCTCGTGTCCTTCCACGGACGGCTTTTCGCCCCAAAATCACCCCCTCACAGGCCGTTTTGATCGAAATTCCAATACGGTCGCCAAGGAGCGCCATTGGCGCGCGAACGCGAGCGCGGTAAAATGAAATGTTCGTTCCCAATCTGCATTAATGGGACCACTGGGAGGCACTGGGACGGGGGGCGCCCCAAAGAGTGGCCCGGAAATAAGGACCACAACGACGACGACAACGACAAAGCCCCCTCGACGATGCCAACGACGACGACGAATGTCTCAATCAAAGCTAGACGACCGAATCAACCCTGGACTTGGGGGTCTGTCATTGTGCGGGTCTCCACCCCCAGGGATGTGGTGGGAGGTGGGTGGAAAGGAAGCGCACACACACACACGCACACACCGAAAACGACGTCGATGGACATAGCCGTCCGTGGCGTCCATTGCTCTACTGCACAGTGGGTCTGGCAGAGGACGGCTCCAGCAGCAAATCAGCTCCATAAAAATGAGGGAAAGAAATTTGTTGCCGATATAGTTATTATTTGAACGCACCGTGGGTGGTTGGGAGGGGGTGGCTTGGGTGGTGCACCCTCACGAAAACCGGACGTATTATGTGCCGCAAATCCCGCAAACGCAAATCATTCACCAGCCATACGGGAAGGCTCAGTCGCCCCTTTTGTACGAACGGGCGCTCGGAGTCCGTGTGTGAGGAGGTCTTTTTCCATGGGAGTTGGGTGGACATTCCACTGGAGTCGAGTGCCGATGTGTGGGGGTGCCCGCGTCAGTGACAGGTCAGTGTATGTCGCGAGAATAATTCACCTTATGCTAATGTTATTAGAGTTTGGCTTTTTTTCCCAACCCTCGGTTTGCTGGCGGCCATCATCACGGGAGAGCGTTTTTACGACTGGGCGCCTCCACCCACGGGTGAGGCGGTGAGTTTTCCCACCCAGCCCAACACAAGCGGTGTTGGGAGGGAGCCTAATCCTGGGCCGAGTGCGCGTCTAATTGTGTGTGTACGAGTCGCGTAGGTGGGCTGCAAGTTATTGTGCGGAAGAATATTTTGGGGAGCAATTTATTAAGCGCTCGACCCGCCGCCATTTTGAGCGGATATCAATTTGTTACCTTTTTGGGAGGTGCGGTTGGACGTGTGTATGTCCTGCGAGCTTTTCTGGCCCTTTCAGCCCCCTTTTTCCTTCTTTTTTTCGGGGCTTCCCACCTGACGCGAGGATCGTGGGAAAAGTGGCCGGAAAATACCGCAACGTGGTGAACATGGCTCAGGTTCAGGTGCGGAGAAGGAAAAAAAAGTATGTAATTACGATTAATCACACCCGGGCCAAGGGCAAAAGCAAGCAAAAGAAAAACCTTTGTCATAATGTTGGAGCATTTTTATCACTTCCTTGCATTCCCAATCGGGTACGTTGAAGCGGGCTTTTAGAAAAGCTCAAACAAGCAGTAGAGCTTTCAAAGTGATGTAAATGCCATCGCGGATTTAATTCGATTCGACCCCTCGATCTGCTCGCAAAATGAGATTTTTTCCCCCTTAAAAATTCGAACTTTTGCCCGCATAAATGGCTTCTACTTGTTGAGCGATTGAAGCGACAACAAGCGATGGAAAAACCTTGGTTCTTTTTTTTTTCACTCACATTCGCATTCTCACCCACCCCAACCAGTTGCGGTGAAAATGCGCCATTGAAACCGCACACCGCACATCCGGGATGGGCGGCAAAGTGGAGGCGTTCAATTTGGCATGAAATTAAATCACATCTCGCCGCCACTTCAAACGAAACCCATCGGGCCCGTTCTCAGCCGCTGAACCGTGGCATATTTTCCCGCACGCCGTGTGGCCCATTCACGCGACCGTGTCATCGATCCGGGTTGACCTGGTTGGTGGTTGACCACGCCATCTCGGAAAAACGGCAAAAATTGAAACCAAATTCACCGTCCGTGGCCTAAGGCTGGCCCAATATGGCCATTTCCGTCGAACCCGATTCGGGACGTTGTCCTTCATCTCACTTCTACCGCACGGACCCTTTTAACCCGTTCATTTACGGTTTCATCACTCAAATGTCGTGGCACTTTACACGGGTCCGGTATGGGAAGTGCCAGGACGCAAAAGGACGCTGGCTGGAAAATTAGCCCATCCTGTGGGCGATCCGTGGTCTCGGGGAGAAGGCTCAGTCCCGCGGAACAAAACCGAACGAGAACGAGAAACAATAATAAATGGAAAATTTAATTCAACTACGAACAAGAATTTCCCTGTTTTTGTTCGCCACCCGCCGTCGGTTGTCGGCTGCCACCCACCGAAGCCACCCACCGAAGGGCCGGCAAACCGAAACATTTGCATATTGAGATAAGCGAACATCTGCCGCGTCTGTGAAGCTCCACGTTCGAGTTTCCGTCCTGCATTCGTGCTGCCCTTCCGGGGGGCCATCTTTTTCACCCCAAGCTTTATCTGTCTTTTTGCAAACACACCCACACACACACTCAACTACTCGCACACCTGGGCGTGCGAGGAAATAAATCACCTGCCCAAGATGCGGCGGAAACTTTCGCCGGGTTCGCCTGTTTATTCGGCACAAGTTTCACCGCTGGTTTGTGCAAAAAGGAGCATCGACATAAGCGATGTCAACTCCGGATGTCGATTGTTTCCGAACAAGAACGGTGCGCCTTCCTCGCCCCACAAAGCCGGATCGGGATGATGCTGTCAGTTTCCGTGAGTGTCAGTACCGTTCGAATAGAGCAAGAAGTGCTAGGACCCACTACAAGGACTCCTTTGGAATCCTTTGGGAAGGCAAAAGGACGACGTTTTGCGTACGTCGATTGGAAACGGAGCTTGCGGTTTTCCTCAAGCTAATTGCTACGTTGCTACGACACAAGAAATGTCAGCTTTCAAGAGAGTGTGAGAGAGACCCAGAGAGAGTGAGAGAAAGAGATAATGAAACGAAGAAGCATTCGAATACAAATTGGGTTGCCATGGGAATTTACTGCAATCCTTTTCGAATGTTTGAATTATTGTGTGAAACTTCGGCATTGATATTCGTTCATACGAAACCCTCCGTCATACGGAATGCATTTACGACGGAATAATGAAAAGAGAGGCTCATTCTTTTTTGGGGGTCTTAAAATTGTACAACACGTTTCTGCAATTTTCATGCGTTGTTTATCACGTTGTTTTATAACCCGCACTCTCGCTGCTTGTTGTGCCTTGCCGAATGCTATAATAATTTGACCACCGCTTCTTTTTGTTTTCTCACCACTTTTACTACCCATTGTTGTTTTTGTTGCAGTTCGCTGTTGTTGTTTATTTGCTCGTGCGATGAAATGCAACCGGAATGGGCTCGCGGTTCGCTGCTGGCAAATGTTCCACTTGAAAAGTTAATTGTGTCACCGCGCGCCAATCGCGTTCGCGTAAAAGAAGCAAACGCGGATTAAAACGCACAACTAACGCCCACGCGAACACGGGCCTTCGTGAAATCGGGTTCCTGTCGCATTCTGCCCCCACTCAAAAAGGACGAAAAACCCCCCCGAGGTGGGGGCAATAAAAATTACCCCAGCAAATTCATCGCGCGCGCTCGCACCACACTTCAATTACGGGCGCGCGATGAATTATTCAGTAATAATAAATATAAATATCGACATTAAATGAAAATGGAAAATTAACGAATTAGTGACGCAACTGTTTCCCGCCATTTTCCCCGTGCGGAGTGTTCCCCGTTGAGTGTGTGCGGATGCATAAATGCCCTTTTGTGCGGTCGCAGGCCTCAGCTCCAAGCCCGTCGACGAATGTGTGGGAGGACGAGGATGGAGTTTGGAAATAAAATAAAAAAAAGAATGCTCCCCAGTAGTAAAATCCACGTGCGTGCGAGTGCAACGATCCAGCGCCACATTAATGGCATTTTATGCATCCTGACGTGGGATATTGCGCGGGATAGTCGCAGGACACTCGTATTTGTAAAACGCCCCCACCACAGGCAAAGCAAAAGCAGCAATTTCGTTCTGTCCCCGGGGTTCCCTAGGGTATCCCTTTTTCACATCGGAACCATCCCCAACGGCCAGCGATGCGTGTGCGGGAAATGGCGAACCGCGCTTTTGCCGGGCGTAAACGGGCACGGGCATCCTTCCAAGCATGAATCGGGAATTAATAAATAAAATCATACCCAACAGTATTAATTGCATCCTTCATTATGCGCCCGCTTCTTTGCGCGTTTTGGGCCGGGCGATAAAACGAAAAGTGAGGGGCAAAAGAAAAAAAGAGAAGAAGAATCAAACGACAACCATCATTTATCATTAAACGGTCGGTGTGATAATTATTATTTTAATTATCATCGTGATTACAGCAAACCGAATACGTACGCGTGTGGGTTTTTTTTTATTCCGGCATGCCCATGTGGGAAAACTCGCCACATACGGGTGGTTGGGACCGGGTTTTGGGGACCGTAACCACATGCAAATGAATTTGACACAATCGCGGATAATTATCATAACGATTTCTTTCCGACAAACACGCCAATCGGTGCCGGTCGTCGGCGATAAAAGCAGCCACATTTTCCCCAAACGTTTGCTAGAGATACGGTTTCAAATGCGGCTTTTGGGGAAGTGTGTGATAGGAAAAACACACATACACACATACACACGTGCAAAACTCATCACAAATCGTTCAACTAAACGACACCATAAACCACTTGAGGGTGAGGCTGTTATTGAAATTCGATACCCGGCGAATTGATGCCATCGTTTAGCTTGGCAGGGTGGCTTTTCTTGAGCTGAGTTGTGCCACCGAACGATCACGATGATGAGGCCCTTCCCACCATCGATGGGTTGGCTTGAAATTACCATACAATTACGGGTTGGTTCGCATTCGATTAGAATTGGAACCGCCTCCGCCGAGTGTGAGGCAATCCGCGGCCCTCAAGCAAAACAGCCGCGATAAGGAAACGGTTTCGATTGGAAATGCACACAATTAGCATTCGCGGGTGTGGTTTTGGGCAGGTTGTAATTAACATTACGCGGTTCTCGATCGGTTCCCATTTTCGGAGTGATTGGAAGTCGAAAGACGACCCCACTCGGATGGGGTTACTTCTTTTGTGCAGCTATCCTGTGAGATGGTGAATTTTAATTGGAACGCGCGTGTAGCAACGCTTCCCTGTGGCATTAATATATGTGGCACAATTTGTTTCACACGCCAATCGAAAGTGCGCACATAAATAGCGAATGCAAATAGCACATCCACCAAAGATAATAAAAACCTTTTTCCAGCACAATCTGGCGTGAGTTTTGCGTTGTTTCAGGCGGCACGCGCACTCCATATATGCATATTTCCGGTTCATGGTTTTCTTTCCGTCGGCAGGCAGAGCTTTCCCGGGCCTTTGGCCGGATGGTGGATGAACTGAAACGCGAGCTTTAATCCAATTACCGTTCCCACCGTGCGCACGTACGTGAAAAGCGAAATGAAAAATCGACTGGCAGCTGCAATTCCCGCGAGGACAAAATCCCTCATTCCCGTGCAAACAAACAAACCAACCGGCGTGTATGGGCGGCTGCGATAGCCAAAATAAACGATTTGTAATATTTTTTGTTATTTCCCGCTGCTGTTGTTGTTGTTGCTGGCCCGCGTCTCCTCAGACTCCGTCTGCCACCGTAAGCTATCCGCAGGAGGAGGGAACGAGACAAAAAAACCCCACCTAGCACCCAGTGGGCGAAGCGAACATGATTAAACACATTTTTCATACGGATGTGTGCCGGTTTTTAATGGAAAATAATCGGATACCCTCGGGAGATGTCCAACCCGTCGCATCTCCTGCAGATCCCCTGCGTGGCTTCGGTGGCCGCGGCATCGACGCGCGAGGCTCACAAATCAAAGCCAACCAATCGCGCATCGTAACAACTTTCCGCACACAGTACGGTCGGTTGAAAGCAACGTTTGGAGAGAGAAAAATAAATTAAAACAAAATAAACTATCGCCCGGCAAACGCGGGCACGCCAAGAGCAAACGAATATCTAGAAATTAACGTGCCCGCGGAGTATCGTATCTCTTGGTGGGGATTTGTTTCGCGAAGAGGGTTTTTTGTTTGTGTGTGTTTTTTTTTAATAATTCGAACAGGGGTTTGATCAAACAGGGGTTTGTTGCTACGTTGCCAGTGCACAGGGAAAGCTTGAGCCGTTTCCATGGCAACCATCATGGCCACAGTGTGTCCGGGAGAGCTTGAAAATGCAACCGAACCAAGACTCGTAGTCCTTTGCCCGTCCGTGTGCAGTGATGATATTTTCAGTTCGAAGCGCAATTTAAATACAACGCAGAACAGAAAACCACTACACATGGCGTCGATGGTCGTCGCCCGGTGGGAAATGCGAATGTAATCCACCAGATTGGATGGTGGTGTTCCCGATGGCGTAGGAGAAATCTAATGAATTGCTTCGCTACACTCCTTGTCAAGCGTTGCCTTCGTCGGGAGGATGTCGATGGTGCTCAATCAAATTAATTCAAATGGGATGCAATGCTACGGAACATGCGGAGGAAATGTAATGTAGAGCTTAATAAAAATACTCATCAATTGGGGGGGTTTAAAAAAAGCCCACGATAATCCACGTGCTCGATGTGTTGAGCACATCCGTTGAGCTGTTGAAACGCGCCGAAAAAAGCTCAAAGACCAAGTGTTTGTTTTGAGTGTGAGAAAATAGCTGCTCGAACACAAGTGAAAAGATGGGACATAAAAGTAGCGTTTTTTCCAGATTTTCATAGGTTTTTCAGTGATAATAAGCTCGTTCATATTACTAGATTGCAGAGAACTGACTACTCTGGGCAGTTTGTACCTTTTTATTATGTGAATACTCTCAAAGGTAATTTTTGACTTAATTTTATCAACGGGAAAGTCAATGTTACCCTAACGGTGTCTCACAGATGATACATTATAAGCGACATTATTAGACAGATATTTTATTTGCATGAAAGACTTTACAGAATTTAACTGAAATTAAAAAAAACTTCAGGAAGGAGTAGGCAAGATTGAATAGGCCAATTGGATAGCCTTCAAAGCCCAATACTATATATTTTTTAAATGAACATATTTTTGGAATGGAAAAAAACCTAATAAAAAATAAAAAAAAAACGAACAGCATTGATTCGTCTGTGGAACTGGGGTGTATTTCTTAAAGCGAAATTCGTTTCGATGTTAGTTCTGTTAAAAATGGAACAACTAACTAAAAAAAAGGTATCAACACTTTTTTATTACAAAATGATCCGTTAGCTAAAATCAATGCAGTTCACTCGAATAGCTCGTTCTTCTGAAAATCTGCAAATAAACAGAGAAGCTTCCCATGAAATGGATACCTGTGATGCGTGTATTTTTCACTTCCAAACCAAAAGCGAACAAAATTTGAATTTCCCCCGTCACAATTTCATCAAACCAAAATCATTAAAAAAAACGCAATTGTTAATGGCGCACACGAAAAAAAAAAAACAACCTCCAGGTAAAGGAGTTCCCCGATCGCCTGGTCGGCGGATGTAACGACGACGTATCGCAATTTAGCTACACCTGAAAGGCTTTTCCCTCGATTTGATTGCCGTTCCTGGCGGGACGTCGAAGGTTCGCAGGACGTGTGACGCCTACGGAAACCAAATAGAAAAAAAACCCACACATCTACCCTTGGTTGGCCTTATTGCTCCCTCCGTGAACTCGTCACACACTCAAACTCCTCTTCCCACAAACGGCCAATCAAAAGTTGCACGTGAAGGTGGCGTTGTTTATTGAGTTTTTGCTCGTTTTGTTTCCAATTCACCCACCCACCCACCCACCCAATGCAACTGCTATCAGGGAGAAATGAAAGAAAAAATAAAAACACACATCCACACCCACAAAAAGGGCACAGCAAACCCCAAACCCTTAAAAGGGCAGCGAGCCAACGCAAACAATGCCCACGGTGAGTGCATACAACGCCGTGCGCCATTAGCGTGGTGAAGGCGAAAAAAGCCACCATTGGGGGGTGATTTTCCACCCACACCCCACCTGACAGGTTGGAGCGCCGCAGTCACGCAAGAGTGTCGTAATTGAGTTATTAAAAGTTGCAACCTGTGTAGGGAAATTTTCAACTTCTCAATTTTCCCGACAGCTTGGCCTGCCAAACGGCCAGCTGTCGGTGCATTCCACCCTCGCTCCGGGTTTGATTCGATTGCGTGTGTGTGGGTGGGTGGATGGATGGAGCTCACCCACTCGCTCGGAAAAGTTAGAGCGTACCCACGGTGGTGCAACGCAACCAGAATGCGCCGTCAATTCACCTCCTTTCAGGAAAGCCACCAGGATAGGGGGCGTAGATTTCTTGAAAGGCAATTAACACTCGGCAATTAAAACTTTACACATCGGGCGCTGATCGACGGGTATTTGGTGGCGCATGTTCCAGCGGAAAACCCTTCTCTTTTTTCAAGCGGGTTGCATTCGACCCGGAAACCAGCCGGTGCATCGCGATGCATCCAGTCGAGTGCGTTCGCGTGTGTGATTTAAACCGCATGCATGCCCCAGCAGGATCGAAGGATCGACTCTTTGTAACGGCATTCCAAACTCCAACAACCATTTACAAGCTGCCAGCGAACGGGTGCCATTTGTAAAGCGAATCCACCGGCGTCCGACGATCGGATTTCCGGTCCGTGGCTTCGCTAGAAACCGGGCGCTCACCACACAATGCGCGCTGGAGCCTCGAGATGGAATAATTTATTAATTATCGGAAATTGAAGTTTTCTCCGTGCAACGATCGGTGGGTTCGCCCGTAAGCCACCCCCAGTCAGGGACCCCAAAACAAGCCACCGCGAGCACGGAAACCCAAGCGAGCGGACGTATTAGAGGGCTTCATCTTAAATTCACACCGGGAAAACCTTCCGTTTTCGGCTGCGGCGGCGTTCACGACGGCGGCGGTGGCGTCTAGTTTCCTGGCCACCTTACGGGGTTTCCAAAGGGAGGGTTTTTCCTCCTACGAGGGCGCGTTCCGAGGGTAATTTTCTCCCCGAGAACACAAAGCTGATAAATAATTCAATGTATCGCTTCCAGCCGGGCCCGGTTTCAGCTCGCTCGTCGATCGCCGTGGGTGGAAGTTTTCACAGATTTTCCGTTTGTTTTTATTTTCCCCCCATCTTTGGGGGGTGGTATCCCTCTCCCCGGCGTGTTGAGCACCAGCACCCGCAATCAATAGCGGTGGCAAAGTGATTTTGATTATAACTCGATATCATTGATACGGAGCAGATTTCGGCAGCACGCTCGTTTCATTCTCGGTGGGTTGGAGTGGCTTTAATTAGAACGGTGAAGTGCCTCTTTTGTGGGGCCGAATGCTTCACCGGAGCTTTGCCTTTTTGCGTATCGATTGCTGAAGCTGTTGCGCCCTCGGAGACTGAAGAGGATTGTTAGGAGCGCGCTGTTCCCTGGTGTGGAGTGAGTTGAATGAAGCTGGTATGAAGAGGCCTTGCCTTAACGGGACCGAGTGCTTAAGCTTCCTTTCCGGTGACTTTACTCCTACAAACACACAGACAAAGTCGCGGCAAAGAGAAAGCGTACTGATAATTTTCCAACCCACGTACGGCTGGGCCGCGTTTTAATTCGTGAGGTGCGAACGTTGACACCGACAAGCGTCACGGGCGCCGGTTTGGGTAAAGTTTTCCTGCTTTGTGCCATTTTTCTACTCACCCAGTGTGCGGCTTCGGTGGAACGGGTTTTTTAAATTTAACGCCCAACCTCGCGCGTGGCCTCGGGGATGGGGCATATTTCGTCTACGCCGTTTGGTTTGGCGTCGAGTCAACCGGAAGGCTCATATCATCTTAGCTCGTCCTTCGGTTTGGTTCGCCTTCCAGTCGGCAGCCAGCTTTTGCAAGTTTCCACGCTTGGCATGGGTTGGCGAGGCATTTCCTGGCACAAAGAAAGTGAAACAAATGTTGCAGCAAAACTGGTGAAACAAAGCGAAAAAACTGCACCACCAACCGAAGCACACGGCTGCCTGAGCTGGCACCTGGCATTCCTGGCAGCGAAAGAAGGCCGCTTGGATGGAGAGAAAAAATGGCTTCGGGGCATTGTTTAAATTTTCTAGTGCATTCCTCCGAGCTCAGTCTCGCTCTTGGGTTCGTGTGTTTTTTCCTTCTTCATACACACACTGATACATTCTCGGTCACACTAGGATGTCCTAGGATGCTCTAGCCCGCCAAGCAAGGACCTGTCAGCTGTGTCCTTGCGACGAGCCGAGAAGGAGAGATGTTGTTTTGATCACTCGGCAGCCCAAAGAACGATGGCGTGGGAGACGAATTTTCCTTCCGGTTTTGGGGGTGGGAAAATAATGTCGGCACCGATAAAGTGCTCGCACCGATCGTACAACCGGATTCCGGCGTGTGCGATTGTTGAGTGAATTGTAATCCATATCCGGCTACACACACACGCTGAGGTTGGGCTGGCTTATATAAGTCACCGCAAAATAGCTGTGCTGATGGAGCTGCAGATTTCGTTACTGAAACGAACAACACAATTGTGGTGGGAAGTAAAGGGTTTAAAAGACATCATTGAGCCACACAAGGGTCAGTGGTTTGTTTTGTCGTTCATGTTTATTTCATTGCTTTCAGTTCATTGAATGGAAAAGGAGTGCATGCTTTAGAAGTATGTGATCAATTCATGCTGATGACGAAAATAATGAGCAAGCAACAGAACAATCCACCGACCGGACGTTTCTTGATCGTAGTTGCATGTCCTTGATTTAGGTCCTTAAGTTTAAAGCATTCAATTTAATCACGGCTCTCGTTATCCTTATCTCTGCTCTGTTCGACATAGGAGAAATAATTCGTCTATTCAGTGTATCCGTAATCATGCGGTTTTTGTTAAAAGAACATATATTTACATTTGTCTGTAATTTTGGGCTCCTATTTCCACTGGAACTGCGTCTATTTCTGCCAAATGCAGTATAATAAACCTAGAAAAACCGTATGCCGGTACAAGCAAGAGCCACTTTCAACATGAAAGCGTACTAGTTGCTTTGACTTCCAGTTTTTGCCTAACTGATAAGGCGTGGATTCGGAAATTCCGCGATTTGCCGTTTGTACATAAATAAGCAACGTACATGCAACAGCCGCTTAACTCGTACCTTCGTTCCAATCGCGCATGAATTTCTTTCAACCTCACGCTTTGTGCCACATTTCTTTCCACTGCAATGAAATAAAATCAATAAATAAATTGAAAAAAAAAACACACATCCACCAACTATGGGAAATCATATATCCGTTTATTTATGTATTCTTTTGTTTCTTTTTTTCCTCGCTTACACTATTTCCTCACCGTTTTTTAATAGTTTTCTTCGGCTTTCCACGCGTCCGCTTATTGTTTGGTAGTTTTTCTCAGGCGCCCACTCACCCACAAGCGTCCTGGCCACGGTCGGAAACGGTCACTCTAATCGCTAATTCGTTACACGCATCGTCCCCGTGGGCGTTCGATTTTCACTATGCTGGAAAATCATACCGCGGAATCGTTACAGCACCCGACACAAACGAAGAAAAAACGAAAAACACAAGAATTTCCTAGTAACCTCTTGACTTTCGCCCGATGAATTTGCTACTCGCTACGACACTCCCTAGGGATTTTGGTTTTTGTACAGTGATAGAAACAACGTGACACGGCCTGGGTGACCACCTGACGGTTGCTGGGCCGTTCAAGTGTCCATTCGAAATCGGAACGCTCAGAAAAGCCCCTAGCCTTAGTAAACCTGCAGGACCTTATGGTGGCCCCACAGTGAAATGGGGCTGTTTTGAGCCACACATACGAAACTCGACCCGCAGCACCTATGAGGGCTGTTGTCTCGATCGCAACAGAGCTGTGGCCTATCGATCTGTCACCTTCATATCCTGGACGATTCTCACCTCATGTTCACCGGGCGTGATCGTTGCAACCTTCCGGTCGTTTTTTTCTTTCTTCTTTCGTTTGTTGTTGCGTACGCTTATTGTCCAGTCATTAAACGCAAACGTGTTGGATACGCGAAACACCGAGAGTCTGGTGTTTGGTGAGGTGTCTACGTCTGGGGACATTTTCCCCGAGATACTACGCGATATTTACAAGTACATCGATGGCACGATGGGAAGGGACGAGAAATGGAGGGAGAGTGACGAGAAGGGATCATGTACCCATGGGGTGCACAACTTGTGGGCGAAGAACCACACTTACATTACCTACAAAGGGATGTGATGAATTTGGAAAGATGGAGTTTGGGGGTGGACTAAAATGATCGCGAAATTCGTTCCAATTTCCACCCGCGCTCTCTACAACGAAGGCTCTCTACGTTAGCTACGCGTAAACGAACATACACACACACACACACGCTTTCTCTTTCGCTTTTCATCTTCTCTCTCTCTATCGTGGCTTAGCTCCACATCTCACAGACAACCGCGTGCAGCGTGATGGATCCAGCCAGGGATGGATATGGTTAGCGAAGGATCTTCAGCAGAAGGATATGCTCCTGGCTGCCCATCGATCGCCACACACACACATGCACTCACTCACACTAACACACACACATACACACACGGACACACACACACACTTTATATACAACTTTCCTGTATTCGGTTGGATGTGGTGACCACCTCGGGCCGAAACCGGTACTCGTTCAACGTCGAGGTGACGAGCGATTGCGAGGCCGGACTGCTGAGAAGACTCCCGACGGCACCGACGCCGGTCACGGACATCGACGGTAGTGGCAGGGTGGCCGTCGACGCCTGCTGGCTAAGGGGGCTGAGTGTCGACGTGACGCTGCTGTTGTGTGTCCTGCCCAGGGTGGCGTAGCTCTGTGGGAGTTGTGAGATGAAAAGTGAAAGAAAACAACTCGTCAGAAACTCGTCAGCATCCAGTGGCAGTGCGAGAAAAGTGAGACCTCGGGGGATTCGGCAAAGGTATGCTGAATGGTTGATGAGTGGGGTTGGGCGTGGAAACCGTGCGGACCTTAACACGTTGATTGCCGCGTCACCTTGAAAGAGGGTGACGGTATTTATTCCAGGATGCCATGTCATCCATTTTTTGGATGATGCAAAAACGCTTCATTTTAAAATGCAAGTGTTGAATATCTGGAACAGCTCTTATTCTAAAATATCAAATTTATGGCCAAACATAAATACAAATGAACGTAGAGAATTAGAACCGCTGAAGAATTGGAGCCGGTGCAACCGTGGCTTTGACATATGAGAGAGAAACGCTTGAAAAGCGGCATTCTGTGGAATTTCCTTAAAAACAGAAGACGTTAAACAAGCGCCTTGAAGGTGCACGGATTCTATTCAACTGCAGCATTAGCCTACCAAGCGTCAGATAAGCTCTCTTATTCAAGGGAGTTGCATACGTTCTCTTTCATCGGGCTTGCTTCAAACAGTAATGGAAGGAGCGCTGCAAGCTTTAAAAGGGTCTAAGGGCAACTCACAAAACCCATCAAGGAGTTACACTCATGTGCATGCTGCATCTTCCTCCAAAACCCATGTCTCCTACACAGCCATAAGAGACATTCTGAGCACCGGTAGCTTATCGAAGGAAACAACTCCCACCGATTGATGCACAGATTCTAGTGGGAGTGAAGAATAAAAAAAGGCCTCCATCACCAGCAAGGAATTGATAGCGAATTAACAGCGAGGTTGATAAGCTGCCTGCGTCATCGTATCCTTCCACAAATCGCCTTCAGTTCCACGCCACAAGGACTATTTCCATACACGCTGACCAGGAAAACCTCAACCTCCTGTAAGATCTCACCTTAAGGTCGCCCTTTCGACAGCCAGTGATACTTACGATTTGCTTGCTGGGTTTGAACGAATAATGATGCACCTCAGTGGTCGAACCGGTCAGTGAGGCCAAACTCGCGCCATCACAGTGCCGTTCGTCCTCGTGCAGCAAATGTTCACCACCGTTGCGGTGTATTAACCGTGCCGATGGGCTGCGGAACAACGGCGTCGGTAGTGTCGTCTTCGGAGGTCGTCGTTCTGCAAAAGGGAGGATGCAAAAACAAAAACAAAAAACATTAGTCCTACAGTGAGAAAGGACTCACCACGTCTTTGTGACTTGAGCTTAAACCGTACAGACTACACTTACCGTACTGGTTCGGTATCACGTCCGGGTCGGTTTCATCCCCATCCGGTAGGTCAGCACCCATCGTGGGGCTACCGCGGCATCCAAGCCCCCCACCACCACCGCCACTCCCACCACCGAGCCCAACCAAGGGTGTCTGGATGCCGGTTGGGTCGTGCGTTTGGTGATGTGGCCCAGCCGAGTCCAGCTGACAGTCGGGTGTCGCCGTCAGCTGAGCGCTTTTGGTGGGCTTTAGCTTTTTGGTCGTGTTCCTGTGGAGAACGGAACGAATGAGTGGGGGTACAACCCAATGGTACAACCCAAGAGCCAAAGAGAAGAAGGAGTACTTACTTGGCCGCGTGCCGCCGGTAGAGAGTCGCCAGGACGATGCAGACAACCGCGAACAGGATCGCCACCGTGAGCGTTAATGCGGCTAATACCGGTGATAAAGGAACATTCATAACGTTGGACACGCCTGCAATAAATCAGAGGGATGTGTGTGTGCGTGTGAGCAAAAAAAAAAAAAGAACCGAACTCTCGGCAAGGACTTTCGAGCGGGGCTTTCGTACGTAATCGCACGCACGTGTGCGCGTACAGTGATGGACGAAGCTTTTGCACCTCGCGTGTGCTCTGATGGCGTTTCAGGTCGCGTAATCCAATGGGCTTTTCTGCAAACCGGCCTACTGCTTTGCCCACTCGCATTGTACGCACATTCTATCGCATCGTTCGGCTTGCCACAGGGACACTTTCGGTCGTCCTTTCAGTCGTCCTTTGCGTGGGGCAAATTTTGAGCTCGCGTTCGAAAACCCACCACAAACACCCCGTCATCGCTGGCGGCTGGAAATTAATCCGGGTCTCGGTGCCAGCAAAATCCGGTCTTCATGAGTGTGTGTGTGTGTGTGTGTGTGTGTGTGTGAACAGCTCGCCAGGACGACATTAGAACCGATCGGCCCACTGGAGCAGCCTCTACATATGTTGCCCAGGGTTTTGGCCCACGCTAAGCCACAGACGGTACTTTGCAATAAACTATTTAGCCCTCTGTGCCCTCCGGCGTGGTGGCTCTCATCTTCATTACCCTCGGAACAGCACCCAGTGGACCTCTTTTCGTCCTTCCCGTCCGCTGATCATTTCCCACCGTACGAGGATAAGTATCAAATTTATTATTAACGTCCCCGGGATCTCATTAATTTCAACCCCCAGAGCCACCCGAAGAAATTGCCTCAAAAGCGGCCGGACACCGTAATCCCGGGCGCAAACATGACGCCCTGTCGCTCTCTCTCTCTCTCGGAGGTCCTTTCGAGCTGGGTTCGCTCGATCCGGTGGCGAAAACCATTCATCACGTTTCTTTGACCATTCAGGGGTCGGCGAGTCAGTGCGACTGAGGAAAACCAAGCATCTGCTATCCGGTAGGGGAAAAGCCACCAAACAGCCAGCCCGGCCACTCTAATCCCTCCACCGAGAGAGAGAGAGAACCGCTCGGAACCACACGGAAGTGGTCTGCTCGCTTGCTTTTCTCAGGTGGCGTTTCGACGCGGCCAAACGAATAAAAGACATCGCATCGTCAGGTGAGGGATGCTAGAAAAAAGCCCCGATCTCGCTTCCATTTTTGGAGACGCCATAACGATGCCCCTAACAGTGAAGAAAGGAGAGAGAGAGAGAGAGAGAGAGAGAGAGAGAGAGAAAAACAACAACGGAAAGTCGCTAAGCCGCTTTTCCGGCGATGCTCGTGTCAAGTGACACCGCGGGTGGGAATAGTTAGTGTGCCCTGCACTCGGTGGGCTTTATCTTCTGCTGGGTTGAGAGTACCGACGCCACCGGATAACCCGTGTATGCGTGTGTATGTGTGTCTGTGTGTAGGTGACTTTGATGTAGACGTGGACAAATTGTAATGAGCTTTTGCGCACCGTTCCGCGAGGACAATTCGTTTCAAAAAGGGAGTTTTTTTTTGTCAATCGAACCAACTCAACACCAAAAGACGAATGTCCTGGCTCATCTGCTTCACCACCCACTCCCTCCCACCCCCTCCCATGATACTTACCGGTGTGTTTGGCCACACCCTTGAAGGTGATATCGTCTATTATGACCGGCTCGGAGCGGCCCTTGGCATTGGCGGCGAACAGAATGATGCGGTACGAGCTGCCCGGTTCGAGATTATCTATAAAGAACTGCACCGGTGGGTGCTGGAAAACGCATACAATGTTAGTGGGGCTTCCATGTTTTTGAGGGTGGTAGGCTGCACCAGCATCTGCACCTGCTGTCGATTGCACAAAAGAGGATTTGCACGCGTGTCTCAGCATCCTTGAGGACGTTCGCGTACATTCCGTTTTCGGTAGAAACCTGGCTCTGTGGGAAGCTCTAGAGGCTTCTCTCCGAAGGTACGTGACGCTCGCAAGGATATCGAGGACCTTTCGAGGATCACCTGGCAGACTGGCATCGGCACCAGGGCCAGGGCGAATGAAAATGAGATTTTTGTCCGCTCGAGCGGAAAATGTAAGCGAAACAATCGACAGCAACGCGGTGGTGTTTTAGCCGTGAAAATGACATACCTGTAAGCTTAGGTTTCTAACTAATCGCAGGACGGGCACTTCCACCAGCTCGAGCAGGAACATTTGCGGCAGACCACCGTCGAAGCCCTCGATGCACTCGATGTGCAGCGAATCGGCCGATTGATTCGACACGGAGCAGTTCTGCAGCGCGAACGGGCGTCCTGAAATGGTAGATTGTGGAGAAAAACACACACATACAGACGATCAAACACACGTACAGATTGATAAGAATCGAACCGAACTTCACACTCGAAGGCCGAACGTGTTGCAATCATGCACATTTGCATGTCGTTTTTTTTTCTCTCTAATGCTTCTTTCTCGTGTGTGTGAGAGGGTGTTTTTTCTTGCTTCATCCCCATCCATTTTTCTAATTCCTCCACCCCCAATCATCAGAAAGGGGTGGTGTGGGAGTGGGTTCGAGGCAAGCTGCACTCTCGATTGTTCGTTATGTTGCAAACACCTTTCACCTGAAGCACCAGGCAGGACCGCTCTCGATTATATGGCGTTTTAATTAAATTCCACAGCCGTCCCAATTTTCGCAAACCCTCCAGTCTCGGCCATTTTCCAAGCCAACCTGCGGCCATTGGTTGCCAATCCGTAAAGCGTAAGCGTAACCCAGCACCAGTCCGTTCAAAAAAACCTACCTGCAGCGACAACCTGGAAGACGCAGGGCGATTTCTGCACACCGATCGCGTTCCGGCCCCAGCAGGATATCGTACCGTAGTCCAGATCGGATGTCGGCGTGTAATTAAGCCTCGATAGACCGGTCTAAAAGAAGGATATCAAGAAGAAAAAAAATGTGTGAAAAAGAGAACACGCACACACACAGACACCGTGTTCCAATCGACATTAGACACCACCAGATGGCGTTTCGATTGCATCATCGGTCCGGTTCCGGATCCGGTTTGTTTTTCTAATTATTTTCCTTCATCCACTAGGTGAGTCCTTGCTTGCCGGATTGTATGCGTGCGTGTGTGTTCTTACCTCGCTCGAGTGCAATCGGGATGGTAGCTCCGTCTGTTCGCCGGAAGAGTTGAACGTCCAGTGGAAGGAATCGGCTGGCGGAGACGCGTCAACTTCGCACTTGAGTTGGAGTGTTTCGTGCTTCAGCGCGCCCAGAAGCTCCTCGCGATCGACTGCACAAACGGGTGCATCTGTGTACAGAGAGAAAGAAAGGTCAATTAGTTGGGTCGCTTGCAAAGTGTCGTTCCCTGGCGTGAAGGTTGCGGAAACCCAACCGGGTATGGCTGAAGGCAAACATAAATCGAGGACACACCAGAAGAGAGATGAGTCGAATATACACATCTACAGCGGGTACGCATTCGTACTTTTTGCATGCTGCAACTCATCCCGTTCCAAACTGGCCTTTTTAAACGGATTTTATTTGGCGAATAAGCCGCCTCAGACTGGGTCAATTTGAATGTTTAAATAGCTGCACTTACCGTGCGTCCTTTCGACCTCATTGCGAGTCATTTGCGCTCAAATTACAACATTGTTTGCTGGAAAATGGTACATCCTTACGAATCCTATTGACCGTGATCGATCGTTCACTCGAATTAATTCGCAAAACTTTTCCCCACAACAACAACTGGCGAACATATTTCCCGTAGGCGGGATTTAAATACAGCACAATAAAAGCCTGCCTGCCGACGAGTGGTTGGTGGAAAATCAAAGAAACCAGCACAAAAAAAAACACCCACCCACGAGTGTTCTGCCATTTCGCATCGTGCGCTAATTGACTGTGAAGCGTGCGTCGGACCGAATCAGTGGTAAATTTGGCAACAAACGCAAATGCAGCCAAGCTTCAGGATGGAAAGCGTTGTGTTCGATTCCCAGCGGAGCCTCACACGTGGCCACCCACGTGGGTGGGCGTAAAATCAGACTGCGTAATTTCTGATTTACATCCATTTCTGACAAACAAATTATTCGCCGATCCGGGACGGAAATCGGACGGAAACGCGAGGATCGTGGGCATCCCGCGCTCTCGCTTCATTCGATTATTGTGACTGATTGCGGCATCCGCACGCTTTTCGCCACCCATCGACCATCATCATCGTTTTCCCGCGCGTTGCGAAAAATTTATCGGATTTATTGAAACGTGAACAAAATCCGGAAAACCCACTCGATCCCGTATGACGTTCCGGTCCACTTTTGGGGGGTTTTGGTCGAGCTGAGTGGATCGTCCGTGGATGCGCCGTTAAGGGTTGTGAAAGTCACCCCTTGTGAATAATGCGCAACCCGGAAATCGGAAAGCTAAGTGAGGTCGAGCGGCCATAGCGTCATATTTCAACCGGGCCGGTCAGTTTGGTCAAAAACCCGCTGAATTAACAGAGATTCCCGGACAGAGACCAACAAACCCCACTTCAATTACAGCTCGGTGCGGTGCTGTTTTCATGGAGTGAAATGCTACAAAGTGGCTCAAGCGCGGGTTCTCCGATTAACGGGTGATTGAAAAGAATGAAAAAAGACTGCCCATCCATCCGAGCCGCATGGTTGGCGGATGCGTTTATTTGGCGGCAATTTACGGAGAATAAAATTCCGCCCCGAAATTCCCAGGCCCAGACAGAAGCGGGGCTGAGCAAAATCGAACCATTACGTGCGGTAAATATTCATGTGTGAAATTAAATTCGATGCGAGAACAAAACACCACGAAACACCGCCACCGAGCAAGTGGTTACAATTTGCGGAACATGGTGCGGTTTTGTAACCCGGTGGAAAATCAAACAAAAAAAAACAGCCCCGTAGCCTTGGCGGTATGCGTCCGGGAAAATTGGTACCGACAGTCGAAGTGGGTGGGATGAAAGCTGAACAAAAAACTGGTGGAACGGGAAACGAAAAAAAGAAAGAAAGAAAACAAATAGAGAAAACACTCGTCCTCGTGCTGGGAAAACAAGCGAAGGTGCGAGCGCTCGTTTTGGGTGGTCGCCCTCAATGGGATGGAAGAAAGCAGGTGGCAGATGGGGGAACAAAATGGGGGGAGGGCCTCATTTGTTGAAGGGGCCAACCGCTCCAACCACCGAAAGCCCCACCGGGACCCGGTGGAGTTAATGAAATTTCATTTCATTTACAATAATGCCCCCAAATGAATCCGTTCCAGTCGTTTTGCTCGGGTGACTTCATTCAAACTGGGACCGGGTGGGTCCTTGTTTCGGGTTGGGCCGCAAAGAATGTCGACTCTGGCAGCCTGCTAGAGAAACAGAGCATGAGCGAGAGAGAGAGCTCAACACGAAGATGAAGCTGAACGAAAGAAAAAAAAAACCCCAGCAAAGCAGTGAAGTGAAGAGGGTCCTTTTTTTCCCCCCATCTGTCGAAGGATGTTGGAGCACCAGCGCATACTTACAGCGCACGCGAAGTGTGACGTGATTGCTCGTCCCACGGCCCTCGGTGTTGGCCGCCATACAGGTGTAGTCGCCGGCCAGGCTCCGAGATACGCCCTGCAACGCCAGCGAGTAGTCGGACAGGATGATGCCAGCTGTGACGTTGTAATGGAGCTCGTTACCCTGTGAACGACAGAGAGAGAGAGAGAGAGAGAGTGTGTGAGCTGAAAATGCAGATGATGGCACGCAAATGGATGGTGTCACCCCATGGCTAAAGCGTTGAAACAGCCGGTAACGCAAGGCTCGCAAGGTGATGGAAATGAGGGCCCCACCAACACCAGAAACAATCCCACTCGTACGGCAGCTTCTTTTACACGGTGTTCGCATTCATTTCGTCTTTCCTTTTCTTAACATGGGCTCTCTGTTGTGCTCGCACCATCAACCCAGAAGCAAACGAGCGACGATTGAGGTTGCGAAACCACCGGAAAAGAATTCGCGCACTTGGCACACGCGAGAAGGAGCGTAATTGAAGGTGAAAAATTGGGCGTGGAATTAAATTAACGCAGCGAAATAAGCTAATGCACCTACGGTGCGCTCGTGTGTGTGTGTGTGCGTATGTGTTTCCTTTGACAGAATATTCCGTTTCGCGCCACAAACCCTCAGCAAATGAAGGCAAAAACTAGTCCGGCTTAAAAGTCCACGCCGCACGCGTTGGGCAGCTGCCAGCTTTAGTTCACTTTCGTTTCAATCGCCAACAAAAGAGCTGAGTGAAATCACGGCACAATAGAAACGAAAAATAAAACACCTCCTCCTCTACTGATAAGAGACGATGGTGTGGCTCGCTCCCTCACATTGCAACGCAAAAAGAAAAGAAGCGACGTCCACTCGACGGTTGAATTAACTTTCCCCACCCCGATTCGTACGATAGAGGACGTTTGAGGTATCGTGCGCCCGCCCGGTGGTGGTCAATACCCAATGCCCAATCCCTCCCGGTTGATAAGCCGGTTGGCTAGCCGGTGTTGTTGCTCCTGGCACCGATGACACGGGGCGAGAAAGACGAACCATCGCGGGATCCTGCGGGAAAAAAGGGCACCATCCAACCTCGTCATCGTCATCATCATCATTCCCATTTGCTGTTAGGGTTCAGTGGCGATGTTGGGGGGTGGGAGTTTTCTACCGATAAGACCGATGAGCTGATCATCACCTTCTCCTCGGGAATGACGTGCGCCGATGAGCTCAATCAATGGTCAGCCAGATCGAATCGGCGGCTGACGGAATGCACCGAATGACTTTGAATCAGCGAAAGGACCGTCCGGAGAAGGTTTCCTAGTTCTCGTTGCCCATGGCGTGTAGCAACCTTTCCGTGGAATGTGCCATTCTACTTTTTCCCCTTTCCAATGTTTACAAACGAACTCTGCCCCCTGGGTTCTAGACGAATGTGACGAATGTCTTTTGAAAGCGCTCGCAAAACGACGCTTATTTATTTAAGCTCAAAAAGTCGCCTTTTCCCGCGAGCGTTGCGATGATTTATGGGGTAGCTTTATGGGGTAGGTATACATGCAAAAAACAAACACTCACAATAAAGCAAAACCGGAAGCTGTTGACGCCCACCTCCCCCTTTTATTCGCGGCTCGCCTACCAGGGCCGGTGAATGAACTGACCGGTCGGAGGTATTTACCAGTCGCGTAAAATTGCGCACCGAAAGTGAGAGAGAGCGAGCGAGCAAGAGAGAGATGCGCCATTTTACTAGCGTAGTAAATAGGGCGAGTGGAAAATGATGCGCGGGAAAAGTTCTAAGTTTCCTGAGGATCTATTTTTGTACCTTTTGGCGGTTGATATAGGCCGCTGGTTGGTGATGATGAAGCCGTTAGAAAACGTCGACGCTGAGACGCAGTTGCATCCCGTAAACAAGTCGCGATTCCCAACGTTCCCGATTCCTAACGCGCGATGACTAATATCGTGTTTACTGCGTTTGGGCTTTACCTGCCTGGGATGCGGTGCTATCTACCCGTGTGTGTTCCCCTTGCGTTCCGTGCTCCATCAACCGTCGGTCAGGGCGAATAAGTTGTGGACGAAATGTGTGAGCCCATCATCACAAACGCGCAGATAAGCGACCTGTCTCAGTTAGCGTCGATTTGCAAAAAGAAACCCAGCCAACCCAGGGTCGGGTTGGCACGAACAGGGAAGTAGGTCAATCGCATCAGAAGAATTGCCTGGGCTGTCTCGGTTTCGTTTGCGTTCCTGTTTTACCTGACGGTTTCCTTCACCCAATCGGTCAATATTGGAGCCACCCGGGTGGGTGGGGATGACAATGCAACCCCTACGTTGTTGTTGTGTCCATCAGAGAGCCACTCAAACAGCAGCAACCACATCAAGAGGGCATCTCTTTCTTTCGAGGCTTGAGGGTTGGGTTTGTTGAACGATCATTTCCTCACTTAATGGTGACGAATCGGTCAACAGAGGGAAGCAACAGGAACAGCAGCAGTAGAGAAGGTTGCCGGTTGCCGGTTGTTGTTTGCAACCGACTGCTGCTGCGTCGTTGTCCTCGGCCTTCCTGAGACACCTGAGCACCCGATGCAATCGTGCATTGGACGATGGGGGTGGGTTTTGTTTTGTTTTATGCATCTCCCCGGGAAGGAAATGATGCCCGGTCGATTTTTACGGCCAAGTCGAAAGGAATCTAGTGGTGGCCCCCCCCGTAAGAGAGGACGCGTGGATGCGAGTGGGCAGTGGAACCCCTACACTAATTGGTATTCGTAGCTGATCGACTTTTACTTTGTATTATTCCTTAAGCATTATACACATCAAGTAATAAAATAAAAAAAGGTAAAAAGCACCAAGTGGTTACTGATATTTTACTTCCAATTCCGCATGTTAACATTTTCGTGTACATAAACTTCCTATGAAATGTATAGGTATCTGATAAATTGTACAAAAGTCAATGGACACCCACGGAAGTCCACGCTTTAAATGGCGGAAAACCCTTCCTTGTGCTAAAGGGATTTGTTCCACGTCATGTTGCAATTTTTGAAATTGCTTCAGAAACCGAGCTATTCTCACCATGACATTATTATTGCCGATTGGTACCACCCACATTGGCCAGCAGCAGCCAAACGAGAGTAAAACTATTGCAAACCCTCGACGGAATTTGTGAGCACCAACGGTTCCTTCGACCCTCGAAAAGAATGCACGCCGTCCTTTGTGTGGCTCGAAACGCACCGCGAAATGGCCATTCGGAAGTAGGGAGAAAACAACTTATCGAGCATGTTTTCATCGGTTGCCATTAGAAACCGAAATTGAAACCGATTACGTTTCGCTCCATGATCAATGATTTCCCAGGTCGCTCGGTTGCCATTGGCAACCTGGCAAAGCAGCTTGCTGCGGTTCCCGAACTGTTCGCTCGAAGCTGACCGGGCGAACCGGGAAAACCCGACCGAGGGAAAGCCCGTGACCGTGCTGCAACCATGGGGCAAGTTTAACTGGCATGTTGGTTGCGTCGGATAATTGAATTCGAACGGCGCAACGGCACCCGGGTGCTGCCGGGCCATCGGAACGAACGTCTCGAGACGGAGGCGAAATATTATCAACGATAATCAAATATCTTTTGCGTCGGAACGGTCTCACACCGGCCATCTTTGGGGCCCTTTTGCCGCCCGCTCCGGTTTGGGAACGCGCGTTCGATTGTGTTTTACTAGCACGTAATGAAATTTTCCTTCGAACACGGGCAAACCCTCGGGAACCCACCCGGGATCTGGCGGGAGTTAGCTCGTGAGGGAAAATCAGTGCCGACCACACCGGCGCAGGACCTTACCTTGGTACCCTTGTAGCGCTCGGTAAGCTAATTATAAGGGACAATCGAATTGCGTCGGCCGCCAGGGGCATATTTGGGGTTATTTTTAAACTTTTCCAGAAATTCCAGCACCCGTCGAAAACGGGGCCACGGGGAAAAAGGTTGCCGAACAAATAAGACGAAGAAATCGCACTACCTTTTCCGTTTGATCGTTCCCCGATCCATCCAGCATGTGGTAGGCTGAGAGGGAAAGGCCATCGTAACGCCTAGCTCAGGAGAAAAGCGAATCTCAACTACATGGGCGTGGGTCTACTTGTCGATTGGCCTCAAGCCCACGGTGCGGGTCGTTTCGCAATCAACCTTGATTACGCTTATTGACATGTAAATCATCGATAATTGACTACGCAAAGCGGCATGTGCAGTGCGTTGCACACCACCCGAGACACACACCCACACGCAAACACCCACACATAAATCAGTGCGCAGTGGCTGCAGCAGCTGCAATGAAAACGTCCTCTTCCCTCGAGGGGGCTGGTGGTTTCCCGCGTTACTGAGCCGCTTTTCTTCGCCTTGCGATGGCGCCCTTCGAATTGATCAAACATTCGCATTGGAAATTAAATCCGGGCTCATGAATCGCACCACGAGCTGGGCGCCTCCATCGACTGGGCGCCTCCATTTGGGTTTAGTGTGGCCATGCTAAGGCTTGGCCCTGTATTTGAACCCTGGCTTTAATCTAGTAGGAAGAGAATGAGGTAAATAGAGCGAGTGAGAGAGAGTGAGAGAGAGAGAGAGAATGAAATGGGCATCTGCGGCTATTTGTGGGCCGTCGTTCACGTTTGCTTCGTTGATTTAACATCCCGAGCGCCATAAATCTCGTCTAATGAACGATAACGCCCTCTCTATCGATACGAAATCAACCGGTGGAAGTAAGTAAATTTACATTTCGCCATTCCGTCCGGCCAAAGCTGCACCCGTGGAGCGCTTCAGTGTGTGTGTGCGTGTTTCCGCTTGCCCGTTCGAGGAAGGCTCACCGGAAGGCTCCTCAATGTGAGCTTCTTGTTGCTAATTAAAGGCACGAAGTGCTGTTCCCGAGCAGGCCAGAGCGAGCCTTAGTTTGAACCGGTGAATGTGAAACCTCAACGCGTGCTTTCTCGTTCTAGTGGCGGGAGAATTATGACTAGCGCGATTTACACCGATCCGGGTGGGGTTTTTGGTGCGAGAGTGCAGAAGGAAGAAAGAAGCAAAAAAAAAGCTCTCCAACATAAACGTGGAAAGAGCCATCGTCTTCGATGGGGCCACCCTCGCGAAAGGAAAGGATTAAAAGCTATGCAGATGTCCGTGACGTCGGCAGGACGAGTGCGTAATGAAGGTTAATGAATTGGCTAGCGCAAAGCCGCTCGGATGGTATGGAAAAGCGGGTTAGATCGATGGAAAATGACGCTGGTGCTCGATCAGACAGTTGGCCGAAAGACAACAACAGCGGAACGCCGTGTGTTTTGCCGGTTATTAAAAGTTTCTCCGGTTCCCGCCGATACGAGATAAGCTCTACGAGTTTATGGAACCAATGTTGTGTTGGTGCGATGCCATGATAGGGAAAAAAAAGAAGTTTGCGCCCGCACCGGCGTAAGGATCTTTCGAATGTTTTAGCGCTTAATGCGATTAGTGCTTTGCCATGGTGATGGATAATGAAATGATGCTGGATGCGCCCGATAATGGACCTATTATCCATCGTATGCATCTTTCCATTAATGCTTATTACGGGCTGCATCGTCGAACAGCAAGATGCCTTATCAGTTCCATGAACCAAAGGGAAAAAACGTTCCAAGCAATCAGTAAAATCCTCGCCGTCTAGCGTCGGGTAAGGTGAGTGATCGTTTGCAATCGACAAATGTGTACTGTTGATACGAATTTCTTCACCCTCGCTTGGGGATGTTTATTAAGGGGTTGTTAAAATAAAAAAAATTGATAACTCCACCATTCCCAGCATGCCCGTGGTTTGGACTGTTCCGGAAGTCAACCCGGGAAAGAGGCTCTTTGAAGGCTACTGCGTCTTTTAGCATGCATATAATTCAAATAAATCTCGCAGCTCGGTCACCGTGCGGTCCAAAACAACCGCCAGGTCGCGAAAACCTGCTCGAACATTCGCAAACACAAACAAAATCGTTCCCTTTCTTGGTTTCGCGACACTCCCGCCTAAGAAGGACCTTGCGTTACTCGGAGACACTAGCCGGGGTGCTGTAACCACCTTGTCACAGCCACTCCGGAGCCGCAGTTGAATAATGCAGCGAGATGAAATTATAATACTGTCACGGAAGTGCTCGACGGGCAGCACCACAAGCAGCGCTACCAAACGCTGCATCCTTGGGCGGCCATGGCCTGCTCCTCGGCAATAACTCGGCAACCACATCAAACGTCAAATGTCGGCGTACCAGTGAAATATCACCGCCAAAAATGTAGCGCCGTCGGAAGATGGTGCATAATTTTCACGTGTCGATGTGGACGGACGGTTTCTAGCGGCGTCCGGGGAACACACTCGTGTGGGTGTGTGTGCATCTTGCGCACCTTGCTCATCAACCGGGACAGCCCAGCGGTTGTGGTTTTGTGAAAGATGTCAAATCAAATTGACAGGTTGGCTCGAGAAGCGCACGTGCGTTCTGTTTTTGGAGCCGTGCATGTTTAATGCACGTGTAACTCGAAGGCGCGCGGTCACGGCGATGACTTTGGACGGCCGTGAGTGATTCGCGGAATGTGCCACGGGTTGGTTTTTGGGTTTCTGCCTCAAATGTGACCTCACGAATGCTAAATCCGAACGAAGCGTCGTATACGGTTTAGTGTTACTTTTGAACACGGCACTGTGGAGAAGAGTTTGATTCAGCGTGTGATGCAAAGTTTATAGGTTATATTGATGTTGATGTGACGTAGGAGTGCTGTTACCACCTGCAACATAGGATGATCGATCGGACGATTGTACGGTCTTTTGTGCGGACTCAACGTACGACGGACATTAGATGCATTAAATGTCATATTTAGCTGCTACCGAGAGTACCGAGTGGAGTAAACTTTGTCACAAACCAGTGATCTTAGGTGAGTAAAAAGCAGCGCAAACCTGCACAAGACAAAACCAGGCGAAATTTCATCAAAAGAACGTCCCACTCAGTCCATGCAGCATCATTCGAAGCTGAGACGGAACAAGTTAACTGAGGTGATAAATTATGCGTTGATCACATGTCGCATCCTGATGTCTTCAGAAAGGCAATGAGCTTTGATTTTGGTTTAAACTTAGGGGCGTTCAAATCAATTTCGAAACAATGCATTTGTAGCTGGAATCCGAGTTGGTTGGTTGTCTATTTATGCTTTACGTCCGAACGTATTAAGTGATTGAACGCACATCTTCACAGGTACTTGGGAACGCGAACTCCTGATTAGAGTGTTACTGCTCTGGAAGCTTAGTTAATATTTCATTGAAAGAACGATAGCTTGTTTTATTAAACATATGGTGTTCCATTTGAAGGTTTGTTAGAGCCTTCAACTCAGCTTATGAATAATGCTTCGTAAAACAAACGTAACTCAAACGGATCTATTTGCACCCATTGAACTGGTTGGTACGACATGCAGCAGAATAATGTCTCCATCATGCTGATAAAACTGAAGCAAATCATTCCAACCCATTGCTGAAAGAATGCTTGAAGCTGATTTTGAGAAACTAAAATAAACCCTTGACTTGACTTGAGATAGTTACAAAAACCTGTACAAACACGGCTTTGTAATTGGAAACATATTTTTATTAGAAAGACGTATGGGAATGGTTGTAATGGGAACAGTCTTGGTATTCAGTGTCGAATGTGGTCGATCGGTCGGTTAGAACATTAGTTTTGTACAAAAGCTCAAACGCCCTAAACAATGTCGTAGAAACTAATAATTCATCTCCCTCCGATAAAGGCTAATGCAACACATAGAGTGTCGAAACTAAAGATCAAAATGTCCATTTATTGCATACGAAATAATAAATCATATTGGTTTGACGACAAAAAGATACGTTTTTCAAAATAAATTCTTGAAGTTAAGAAAAAATCCCATCCAGGTGATTGTTTGCCCTCGGTTAGGATTCAAAGAATTCGCCCCATTAACCCAACGCAACGTAAAGAAATCAAACGCTCATTGTACCCGATGGATGTTTCACCGAACAAAAGTCTCTCGGCTGCTGTGTGTGGGGGGCAAACATCAAACACGCTCATGTTCACGCTTGCGTTTGGCCACAATCCAGCTGGTTCCATGCGTGTGTCAACCAGTGCCGATTAAATGCGCCAAACGCCGATCGCTGTGGCCGGTAAAATGAGCAGCTCAAGTGGCGTACAAACGCGTATCCTTGCACTGGCATCGTCGTTCCACTTTCCCAGCACAGCGAGATCGTTTGTCGTTGCGGCGATGATAAATAAGGTATTATCGGTGGGCAAAATTAAACAGCACACCCGAGCAGCCTAACCCACTGTACTATACGCAAAGCCATCCGCAGGACCATCCCGATCCAGGATCCAGCATTCATGGTTTCCTTTTGATTCTAATCCCCGGCGCGTGGCAATAAATCAACAATGCCGGTGCCTGGACCGTTTGCTGACCGATGTACACGGCCTTTCCTGGGGCAATCCACCCGGCATAGGAATTGAAGACAATTTTCTACCTCACCTACCAGCTCCAGGACAGGGCCAGGCTTCCGGCGGGAAAGCAGTTTTCCGATCCTCGTGGGTTTGGCGGGATTCAATTTTCATACCGAAAGCGCTCCATTACTTAATGATTTCCTCAAACTTATTTACGGGGCGAATATTTCCCGACCATTTCCAACCGGGTTCACCCACCCGCGTTCGGAAAATCTAATCTTCGGATGTAGTTTTCATCTGTTTATATTATCTTCCCCCATACGTCACCGGATTACGTGTGTGTGTGGTTGGGTAGCACATATGCAGGTCGGGAATCGACCGGTCAGGATATCAGAACCGCCAGCGACCGGAAGTTGTCCTGTGCTCCTGTGAGAACTCCTGCGAGAGAGAGAGAGAGAGAGAAGGATCGAATGCGATGCGAACAGGATGGTGGGCAGGAAATAAACCGAAACACTGATACGCTTGCTTGGCTCCCCGGTTTTGACGCATCTCGGGTTTGGAGCGTGGTGTAGGTGGATGGGTGGGTGTCGATTGGGAGAAGAGAAGTGGTTCGATCTCCCGGCGGGAAAACGCCACCGGACAGAAGGACATGCCCGAGGACCAGTGCGCATATTGCGATGGATGCGAGCATGTCTGCTTGTCTGGGCAGTTCGCTTGGACCTTTGGTTGCACCTTTATTTTGGGCTGGTGGAGCTCACCCTCCCAACCACCCTACCACCCCACCCACCTACAACCGGTGCCAGCAGACGAGGCGGGCGACGATGGACACGATAATGTTCGCTCGTGTTGTTGCCATCGAACCGGAACCGGTAAGTGTCGGTGGCGCTGGTGGTGGTCGTGGTAAGATTACTCGAAGCCTCCCCGGAACATCTTTGGAACGATGGCCGGTTGAAGCCAGGGAAAGAGTTGAAAGGTAAGTAAACCACTCAGTGGCAAAGGAGGATTATGGGGTTGGGAATCGCGTAGGTTCCAAGGACCGGTGGTGGTGGCCCAATGATGAGCTCAATGATGGCTGGCAGCACCGATGGATGACGTTAATGACGACACGAAACGCCCAGGATGGCCAGGACGACCGACGGACGGTGGACGGTTCTGGACAAGCTCTTGAGTAAACATTGTTGTTACATTTACGAGCGCATCTGTCAACAACCCGGATGAGTGGGTGGGTGGGCAAGTGGCTGTGCACACACATACACACACACGCAAGGGGTGTGGATTTTTCCACCAAACCCGTGCCGGACGGAAAGGGATGATTTATTGGCGAGCTGCGCCTTTGGTGAAGTGTGTGAGTTTGTTCGCTTGCGATCAAAACCACCCTGTGGTGGGATAATCCGATCGAAAATCGATAAGCGAGGGACCCAGGGTGCTGGGAAAACGGACCCGCCATGGACCCCCGGGTAAGCTTAAGTGGAAATGCTTTCCCGTGGGTGCAATTCGTGTCGAAAGAAGAAGAAGAACAAACGCAAACGTGCAGCGGGCGGTGAGTTTGTTTTCATTTCACGCGGGTTTGCGAGTCGCCATCGAAGTGCAAAAGTGGCTCTCGTTCCGTTTCCGAACGTGCAGATCTTAGTGTGGCGGATCCAACTGGGCACTGGAACGAGAGGAACTCGAAAAGGCAACCGTGCGGTGGGAAAATGAGACATTAATCAATTTCTTTAATGCTCACGGGCACCGGAATTGCGACGGCGATTGCAGTTGGTGTGATGTGAGTGCAACGCGTGGCAAACAATGGCGATGGTAATGCTTTTATTGTGCTGTTTTTTTTGTGCTATATTACGCTATTTTCTTTGACGCTGTCCAAGTGGTTGATTTAAAGAGTACATCTTGTACACGACGTTTGCTAGGCGAATATGCGGAGAATACTTTCGTACAAGTTTTAAAGATTCGTTATCGCTTTAAGAGATAGGTTCGTGTACTCTTTTAAAGCTCCTTGAAAAATGAAAGCAGTAGCGAGTGGAACCATCTCAATCAAAGCTAATTCTGTCAGCAATAAGGCACGCGAGCAAAAGGACTTTTGTAGAGAGATCTGTAAAAAAATGTATAAAGAAATTGCAGCATATTTTTCTCTCACTGATCATCTCTTTCCGTTGTTTTTTTGCATTCAATATACCATTCAACTCATCGTTCAATGAATATTGCCCCCACATGCAGGCGATCAATGTGTTAAAGGCATACAAACTTCACATACTCCACTCACTTCAAACAGCTTTGAGTTAGACTAAAATGCAGTTCGGTGGGCGGGAAAAAAGAAGATCCTCAACCAGGCTATCGTTCGACGGAAACACGCGCTCACATCAATCGACAGTGCACGCGAACGAGCACAACAATAACTCGCAAATATTTCAATTACACTCAGCTGATTACATGAAAGCGACAATAAGAGCGAGCTCGTATAAAAGGAAACATACCGCGTGGAAAACGCACCCTTTGTTCCGCGATCGGTTGATTGTACTATGGGTGTGTTGCGTTCATCCCATCCCAGGATGAAAAAGGACCTTCTGCGCGTTCAAACGCTCCATGGAGGGATTTCCTTGTTTGCGTTTGCTTGCGAGAGGGCGACGATCGGCACCAATTTGGGTTGTGTGGTGCGTTGGAGGAATTTCGATTGTTTTAGCCGGCTCCCGAGGGGCTGCATGCTGTCCGTTTTCCATCTCACGCGTTTGATCTCTCGCGTTTAGTCGCGCAAATTAAGCTGCAAGTAATGGGCCACCAACCCACCGGACCCGGTTGCATCGTAATCAATCACTGTCCGACGATTTTCCCCCTGGCAGGGCGCAAAAACAAGGGTGGTTTTGTACACGCATTCTATTGCTTTACTGTGATTGCCCCGGAATGGCCCCCGGTGTGTGTGTGTGTTATCATAGCCCAGTTCATGGGGTGAAATTTGTGCTGCATTCTCGACACAAAAGGAGCGCCACCGGATGCTTGCGTTTGGGGGTGAATTTCTCATCGCGATGCACAAACGCCCGGAGTGTTGGGGGAGAAATTCGGACGAATTTCATCCTAATAATTATGGCAGCGTTATTTGTAAAGCACCGTGGAAATAGAGCCAGCGGTCTCGTGTAGGTGCGTTTACTTCGTCCTGAGGCAGTTTGAAGGGATTTCACTTCAATGTGGTGCGGTTTTGGGTGGCGCAATGGTTGAAGGACGAGAGAGTTTGGTCATCTTTGGGTGGAGTGATTCGAGCATGTGAAAGATAATGGGCAAACGAGTATGAAGTGATAATTAGCCAGTTTGTAAGAGCATTGCTTGGAGTATGGATATAATAACCATTTTGCGGTGGGGTTGGGTTCACTAAATGGCAATTGTGATCACTTGATGGGGTTGGTGTGAATGCCCCATGCTTTCTTTTATCTACAAAAAAAACGAATAATGTGGCAAGAATTGAAGAGGAAGTCTTTTAGAACCCGTGCTGTATTACAATGCGCCTCGACAACATAAGATGATACGAGGTGCCTTACAATTAGAACGGGTACATATTGATTGCAAGAGAGAATGGTTTGTTTTTAAAGCCTGAAACCATAAACAATAATACATTTGTTTAATCATCTTTAGATTATTGGCTTCTTTTTTCTTGTTTTTTTTGTTCAGGCTAAAAGAATGTGGCCTACTACGATGTTAGAACACGAGGTAGTGAGCCTTGTATTCTAACATCGTAGTAGGCCACGTTCTTTTCGTCTGAACAGAAAAAAAGTAAACAGAAGCCTAATAATTTCAAGGGTGTAGAGACATATAATCTCTTTTTTGACATTCAGCTATTTATTTAGTCGCCTAAGAACAATTTTACAACTCTCAAAGTGTTAGTCTAGAAAGGAAAAATGATCTGAATGTCATAATTTTACCTTCAGTTCCTTTTAGGTTCGATGATGAACGGAGAATGTAAACTCTATGTCGTTCAACCAGAAATAGATCAACCAGAAATCGCAAGACAAACTGCAACTAACGGCTTGCACTTGCTGCCAGCTCGCTCGGTCCTTTTTTTGCCTTTCCTACTCACCAACGGGCGAAATGTCGCGGAAAATCAGTCCAAAAACGCGCCACCCCAATTTGTATTGATTGATCGCGCTCGGTTCGTTTTGATGAATCTACTACTACGCCACGCTGGCCCTTTGGCGATCTGCGGTCAACTGCATTAGCGGTTGGCCTTCCCTCAGTTTTTCCTTTTTTTTTCTTTTCACCCCGCAAGCGCTTATGCGCTTCGCCGGGTTTTTCGGGCATGCAATTTATGGCGCCCCGTTCCGATGATTGTTTCGCCCGTTTGTCGGGATCCTTTGGCGTCGGCGATTTATGGGCTGCCGAGTGGACGATTGCGCGGTCATAATCGCGCTTTCGGGCGCAAGCAAAAGAAACACCACCCAATAAATTTGCTCACTATCACATAAATAATCGATACCGTGTTTTTCGATACCCCAGCTCCCGTATTTCCCACTACATCGATTCATCTAGCGAGGGTTGAGGGTGCTGTGTTTTTTTTTCTCTTATTTTGTGGGTGTGTGTGTGCGCTTCTTTCAACTGTGGCGTCGATTGCGTCTGGGAATGGTGGTGGAGGTGGCCCTTTGCGTAAGCCCTAGTGAAGTGAAGCTCAGTTGTTGGAACCGCTTACACGTTTATTTATTGCCTTCACCGGGTGCCGATGAGCTGGCCGCGAACCACTCGTGCGCGCGCCCCATGGCAGAGCGCAAAACTTTTCTAAAACCCATTTATCACGATGATGGGAACGGATGTAGTTTGCCGGAGGAAAACAACATCGCGCCCTTGCCCGGGTTGAATTCGCAGCTGCCACCATTGCGCACAGGGTTTCGAGATGGGCCAGGGAAGCATCCTAAGAGAACGCCGCAATGTGGTGTCTATAATTTGATTAACCCGAAACAAATCCACCATTTGTGCCAGGGACAATTGTTTTTTTGTCGGCTCGGGCGGTTCCCATTTGGGGCGAGTTTTAAACGGCCAATCGTTCGGAATTACGATGTCGTGGTGAAAGGAGTTCTTTGGCTTTTTGAAGTTTGAACACCAGCGCGAGCGTGTTTATTTTCATTTAAACTACACCAGATCAAACGGGTGCTACTGCGATGTGTTTTGGAATGGATTTTTGATGAATTTATAAAACACTTCCCCTGGCTTGTTGCTTATTACCGTTGTCGATGCTTGGCCGGGATGGTGATCGTTATCGTATTCGGAGGCAGATGCTCCCTACGATGGCAGAGGTTGAAATAGAGTGTCTGATTTGGGTGCCGCTTTTGATCAGAAACTAGCTGGTAAAAACTTCCATGCGGAGTGGGCGTTAGTAGCTTAGGTTTGACCTGCCACTGACTTCTACGCTAATGCTCGCCAAAACCTCCCAACCATGTGGGCTTTTTGGTGAAATGCAGCCAATCGAAGGCAGATGCGGGATCAAGCTCGGTTTGCGCTAAAAAAGGGCGCACAAAACCGTAGGCGAAACGGTTCGTTCTAGGCGCTCGTGTGGCAGAGTCTGCTTTGGCTACGAAAGGAAACCAGCGCACCTGATAGAGACGTCTCTCGGGGAGGGAGGATGAAATAAGAGAAGAGAAAAAAACGCATATACACCGGAGAAAGTGGAAAGTACCGCTAAGATCGCTGCGGTGAAATCGAGCTAACGCCCGGGGCAAAGTTATAATGAATTCACGTAAAGTTTAATGAGCTGCACGGGCGTGGCACACGTTCCGAGCGTAGGAAAGGGAGTTCAAACAGTCACTAAGACGCTTTTCCGGGTGGTGGGTTTGCCATTTCGTACGATCAGTACGGAAATATGGCAAAATCAGACTCCTTACCGAGGACTCCTTGGCGACTCCTTACCGGGTTTCGATTTATTTGCTTTCGGAGCGACGACGCAGAGAGTGAAAGCTTTTCCTTTTATTCGGCAAAGTTGTAAGTTTGACATTTTGTTTACAAAGAGTCTTGTATTTTTTTTGTTTTCAAACGTCATGGCCCCAACGAGCATTCGGTTCCATGTTACGGAAGTTTGTAATCTGCTTGCTCACATGCCACATCCCTTTCGGGGCCCATTTTGTTCCCTTTTGCTTCGAGGGGCTTGCCATTAATTTAACACAAAAAAACATCAAAAGCCTGCCTGACTCGGCGGCAACGACGACAAACCGTGGCGCGTGGCGTATAATTCGCGAATCTTGATCCACTGGCCCATCTGAAAAATCCCTCCCGCAGGTCATCACAAAACGTTGGAATTTCGTGCTCCATACGAGATTGCCCTTCAGTATTGGCCACATGGTCGCATGGTAGGGCAAAATGTAAATCTGAGCGAACGAAACGCACCCAAAACATTCCGTCCGTGAGTAGTTGTGGCCGGTGAGCGCATAACCCCTTGACCGGGCTGTCAGAAACAATCCAGCGACGACAGGACGACGGCCATCGCTGATGGGGTTTAAATAACAAAATAAGGAGAAAAAAAACGGACGATAAACCGCGCGCCACACGCGGTGGAATTAAAAGCGAGCAAGATTTAATGCCCCGCACTCGAAACCGGAGTCCTTGCGGCGTTCCACACCGTTCCCGGAACTGTGGGCAATCCGACAAGAAAAGAACACACACTGATACACGTGCAAAAAAAAAACACCGAGCATAAAATAAAACCCCCCATTTACGGATCCCGCAGGACTGATAGGAATGCACGGCAGCGCACAAAAACCAACAAACAAAGTGCAGAGCCGCACTCGGTGTGTGAGGAAATGCACGATAGAAGGAAAAAACGCCAAATATCCTGCGGACGAAGGGTGTAAAAGATCAGCGGTGGCATACGGCGCCTTTCGGACACTGACTGGAAGGGGGGTGGGGGTGGGGTCAGGGATAGGAGGCGCGAAAATGGGGGGGGGGGGGGCAAGATTCATGGGCGCATAGTTTTGCTGCATAAATCCAGTTAGAAGCCTTTTGTACTTACTCCGTCACATGCATTTTCTGCCTGCATGCATTATGTCGACGTAGCGAGTGGCCTCTGTGTGTGTGTGTGTGTGGTTGTTTCAAACTTCCCATTTTCCACACACACACACACACACGAGTTGGGTGATGACCGGAGTAACCTTTGGTCCTGTCGGGCCATCCGAGGCGACCGAGCGGTCAAACGGAGCCGTACGATTTGGATTCCCGAGTCAGTTCTTCTGTTCTGTGTTTCTGTGAGACAACGAAAAAAATGCTTTGGATCACGCCAAGGGTAGGGAAATAAATTTTAAAGTCAAATTAGGATGCGACGGCCAACCAAAGGCCTGGCGGTTGATCCCTGGCTTGGATGCTGGAATGGCTTGCTCGGAATCGTGGAGATGTGCCAGGGAAAAGGGACAATTTTCGGTTGCAGTTGCAGGCTGCTGATTCCCGGAAATCGTGACACGACCGTTGTGCGCCTGGCATCACCCGGTAGCAACGATTATCGCCAGCTTGGGTGGTTTTTATCCCTGCCAACGATTGCAGGTTTTATGGTGAAGCTTAGCAACATGCTGGAGCAACGTTGCGTACCTGAATGATGCCGAATGATGAGTGATTTTTCCGATGATACCGCTGATGAATCCTATCAATCGTGTGGTCCAAGTTGGCTCCAGAAACCATGCAGGATTTCCCTGCAACCGAGCAATCTGGGAAAAAGGAATGTCGTTATGTTCGATGGACAAAGTTTCTTCAGCGATTCGTTGCGATGTTCACCAGCGGAATTGTGACTCAATAATTTGACGACGCTGCAAGAGGAATTTGAGGCATTTTTTTTTTTTGTTCAACCCCGTGCAAAGTGGGGTTTTGGCCCTTTTTTGGACACATCTTCACCACACCACACCAAGGGAGGAAAAATTAAAACGACGCCAACCTTTCGTTGGGCAGCAATCTGAACGTCGGTAGCCAATGCGAGACGGGTGTTAATGAGCTACACGCTCGTGGTGATAAATGGAATAAACCCACGCGTATCAGGTAGGTTGGTAGTTTTCGTGCACGGAGTTTCACCGGTGGCCCTTGAGATTTACCCTTACGAGCAAGCAACCCGGTTCGAGCGAGCGAATGTGCACCTGGCGAGGCTGCCCGACGAGCAGCAGCTGGAGGTAATTAAAACGGTGGAAATTAAAAACAAATAATCACTTCTTTTTCAATTTATTTATGTATATCTTTTCTTTCTTTTTTGACAGCGTGCTTCAACGGGTGACTCGGTTTCAAACCACGTCGAGATGTGATGAAACGTCGGATGAGTGCAAGATCTATGAACCAAACCAGACCCAGGTGATCCGGGACCAATCTGGCAAGGCAAATGGCTTGAGGCGGTGTAGCGAAAATAAATTAGCGTCTTGAGTGGGACGGCTTCCGAGACCGTGGCCATGGTTCATGCAAGATGCCACAACCGTTTCGTTCTTGGTGACGTGTGGCTTCACCTTTCGATGAGAACGGCACTGGGTTTGGTGTGTGTTGTGTGTCCCCTTTTCCTTGACGACTCTGCAACCACGACGAGAAGGATGTAATGGGAATTTTCGTCTTGAAAATCAAACCCCTTGCGAACGCTGGCTACAGTTGAAGTCGCTCGCTTCGTACCGTACACCTGAGGGACTCCTGACCAAACACGACGTATCCCTGGTGCGCTTGCTTGAGAGAAAAGTATCTAAATTTATAAGCAAAACTCCCCCGGATTCATTTGCGTAAAATATATCAATTTGCACCGATCCACCGACAAACAACTCGAACACAGGAAACCGGAGCCAGCGTATGCTTCCGTTCTCGTTTGGAACCGAGCCGCTCTGGTCGTCTGAAATGCGAGTCCGTTGCAAAAGGCTGGCAGGCAAACAAATGCAAATGTACCGCCGGGTTGCCAGGACAAAGACCAGGCCAGTCGTCCGGCGTTGGTCCCTTGAGTATCGGGGCGGCATTTCATTAGATCGCTTCCAAAGGGCTGCCGGTTTGGTTGAGTTGCAGTCCGTCTGTCCGATAGTAAGCCGAGTGCTTGGAACTTTGAACAAACCATCTCAATGGACACCAACGGGCTGGCTGGCTGGCTGGGACGCACTTGTGTCACTGCACCGATGCATCGGATGCTGGCCACCGAGTGGAGTTTAGAAGGGTGAAATTTGCTAAAACAATTATCGTGATTTCTTCATCCGTCCGCAGTGGCTTGGGCCCTGGGTAAGCCGTAAATTGGACCCGAAACCGTTTGGCCCCGGGTGGACTGGTCGGTGACCAATTGAAGCCGACATTCATTCTGTTAAGAAGGCAGCCTGTAACGGGAGAAGCCGATAAATCCGGCATCTCGAGTCCCCTGGTGTCCTGGTGTCTGTGGCCAATGCGTTCGAGTCGTTCCGGACAAAGGATTCGATGCGGTGTCTCGGAGAGTAATTATTTTTCTCACATTACGCCACGTGGAGCCTCAAATTTCACGTGTGGATTAAGGTTGTGAGCTTAAGAAATTAATTGCATGCTTAAGGAGCATCCGGTATTGAACATATTCCCGTGCAAAGCGTTTCAAGCGGTGTTCTTTTGTGTTGCTGTTTGATTTATGTGAAAGACGTGCGACAGAGACAGTGCATGGTTACGAGAGAGCGTGAGAGAGTGAAAAAGTTATTCATGACATAAAATGGGTTCCTTTGTTGGATGGAATGGATCGTTCAAAACCGTTTGAATCGTTCGAATTGGGTTTCAATGCTGATTAAAAATAATTGCACAATTAGTGGGAGTTGTTGTTCCGTAATAAAAAACGAGAGAAATTAAATTATGTTTAAAAAAAAACGGGGCATTATGCACCCACTTTGAGCTTAAAAGGCACAATAAATTGTGAAAAGCGCATCCTTTTTGTGTGAATGCAAACTGCAATCGATGTTTGATTTGCAGGGGAATTTGTTGTTTCTAGGAATTCCAATAGCTGGGTATCTACTGCGGATTCCTATGAAAGTTAACCAACAACGGCCCTTTTTTCGTTACTATCAATAAATCCCCATCGGACAGACGTGGGGATGAAAGGAAGCACACAATAAAAAAAAGAAACTGGAACGCAATAAACAAATAGTTACACTAACCCTACCAAAAACGATATATTCAAAAAGGATATGCAGACCGCTTCATCATGGCCACGATCATTGCCACCAAAAGTCGATTTACCGATCCTGAACCGGTACCGACGGCGTGCGGTTTCACTTTCTCGATCCGGCGCCACCGTAAAGCAGCACCATAGTGGTCAGAACGTGCCTCGCCACGTGTGCCATTTGCTGGTGCCCGAGAGAGAAGGCCCAGCTCGCAAAGGAGCACGGCATAAATCACATATTCTTATCGCAAGATGACACCGAATGGGCTCCACGTGACCTGCCTTGCGAAATCGATTGCCGCCGTCGCCAAACCATTACCGCGCGCTGACCGATGATTGTGACAGTAAATCTCGTTCGCAACGGCCCTGAAAGGAGACATCAAGAAAAATATGATGGAAATAAATCACGCCCTTTTTGTTTGTCGCTCGCGTACGGTATGCACGCGGCAGCGAATCGATCGGTCGTGGGTGTCCTTGGGGGTGTGTTCAAAAGGAGGGTTTGCTCGGATTCGTTTCCGGTATCGTGACAAATCAACTTCACCCTGTGACAGGGTGGCTCTAACGTGAGCCGCAGAGCAAATGGGTTGACATAAAAATGGACGATTGCGCGTTCGTTTTCGCATCTCGCACCATCCGAGCTGTTGGTGTGATTTTGCTACCGTTCCAAGTGTGCGAGGTGAAACGCGACTGGAGAAAGAAGGAAAAAGCAAAGGAGCACGAAAAAAAAACCAACCCCAAAAGCACCCAAGCGGCGTTTCGGTGGATGAAAAAGAAACATTCAACCATAAAATAAAGGACGCTATAAATGAGACCACGACAGCTGGCGGTAATGAGGTTGTGTGCGATGACCTTCCGAGTTGCCGCGGTCCGTTCCGGTCAAGGGTGCAAAATCGATAGGCCAAAAGGGAGGTCCTTTTCCCGTGCCACTACGGGCACGTTGTTAGTTTAACTCCTGCCAGCACCACTAGAGGGCGCTCGCGTCAGTGCAAGGCTAATAAATTCCCAAACGACGCAATAATGATGTGCCAGGAACCGTTGCATCAGCTGTGCTGTTTTGGGTTCGGGTTTTGGCACTATTTAACGCTGATTATGGCCAATCGATTAACGACACTGACGCAATGCCGGGGTGTTAACGTGGTTTTTGCTCGATAATTTCCCGTGATCGGATCAAGCGAGGCTGGAGAAAGGCTGGGCTTAGAAAGTTCTACAAGTTCCATTCCGCATCGATACCGCAGCTGGTCCGCTCGTCCAATACACCCCCCCTCCCCTCTTTGAGTTCCCTCACCCCTCCTCCTCACCCACTTCAAGGGGGGTTCGATTCCATCCCGAAGACACATCCTCGGGCCAGCTCGGGAAGTTAGCAGCTTAGCCAAAAGATTGTGGGAACGTTTCCAGCTGGCAAGCTTTTCGGTTCCGGAAGTTTTAATAGCTTTCCGTCCCGACTCCCCTAGCCCCGCGGTGATGCATTCTCCTCGTCTTCCACCGTCGCCAGCATCGCCCGAATGCAGCAGCAACAGCGTGCCTGCGCATGCACCCGAAAAACCCCAAATGCAAGTTTGCGGGTGCAAACCGCATCATAAATCTCATAATGACACTGTGCTACAACACGAGTGTTAATGGTTTGCCTCGGTCAGACCGGATGGACCTGCTGCAGCAATGGGACAATGGGCTCCTGGGTCCTGGAGGGATGCACCGTGCGGATGGAAGCCACCGATGGCACCATTGTCTATTGCGCGTTTCCGGCAAATTAAGCCCACTTCCCCGCCGCCGGATGCACAATGAACTCCGGATGCGCTTTTCGGCTGTGGCACAATGAACGGGTTGGGTTAGTGAGCTTCGGCACGGTGGATGTAATTCGTAGCCCACGCTTCCGGCCTGTGTGCTTTGTGTGCTCATTTTAATGTTTTAATGAGTTTTTTTGCGTTGTTGTTGTTGCCACTGCTTCATGCTCGCTTTTTCTGGTGGCGTTCGGTGAACTCCGAATTTTGGCGGCTGGTAATCCGTAATGGGTTTTGCGTAATAAGTTCGTGCAAGTACGCGCTCGCGCTCGCGGATGAGCCGATTTTATGGTGCCCACTTCCTGTCGTGGGGGATGTGTTGCAAAAGGCTTTCAAGTGCAGTGGTTTCCATCTGCATGTAACCCATGGTCTGGTTCTGACTCTTCTGATGCCGGATATCGCGGGTTTTTTTGGATGGATTTTGATCCGGTCAAGTTTGGTCGCCTCCATCCATCCGGTCGCCTGAAATGCACGCAAGCCGCACAACTCGTACATCACAAAAAACGAAGATCACGTGCATATATAGTTTCTCTTAATTTTCCATTTTTAAAAGAAATTATTTGCTAAAAATTATCCACCAAACTCCCCTGAGCCCACTCGATCACACCGTGAATCGATCGATGCACGAATGGATCCAATCGGCTTAATTTTTATATGCGAACTAATCTATTCAAATAGCCGTGTTCCCGGGCGAGAGTTGGGTACGCGCGGTTTCCCGCGATTTCCCAGCTGAACACGCCAGCTGCAGGGAGAGATTAAAACTTGCTCGTTGGTACCGTTTTGGCCAAAGAAACCTCACCGATCGCCCAGTGAAGAAGCAAACCCGTGAAAAGGCGAACCGGTGGTCGGGAAAAAGTAGCACTAAAGGATTCTGCCACCCAATCCACCGGCGAGATGGTCGAAATCGGATTACGAGAGAACCGAACTTCGCCCGGTGTCGTGAATGCATTTAGAGCTGCTGCTATTCCGCCTGGTGGCGCGTTTTTTCTTCTCTCACTCGCTTCGGCTTTTGGATTTCGCTTCTCATCGATGAAAGGGACCTAATTGTGTCCTGTGACTGGTTTATCTACCTCACTCGTTCGGTGCTCCTGATTCACCCTCACGCGTGGCGTTTTAATTACGGCGAACGATCCCCGAAGCCCGTTGGATCAGGAACTGGCCCCGGTTCACGTGGCTATTGTGCCTCCCGGCTTAAAGAAACAAAACGCACGCGTGCGGTGGGTGGCGAAACAAAAAGAGAAAAATGCACCCGTTTCACGTGCCACCCACTCTGCCATTTCCGTGCTCACAGACGACATGGCGTCGGAAAATGTGCAATACACACGCCTCCGTAGGGCGCAGAGTGCGGGCTGTCTTAATTCTCAGCCTCAACCAGACTCTCCCGGTATGATTGCTTTACCCCACGATCGGTGTGACCGAGCAACTTATAATAAAGCCTCTCACAAATGATGATAGGAAAAGGCCGCAGCCGTCGCTGGTACCGCGGTGGAGGGATTTCTGCTGACGATAGTTTATTTATTGGAGAAATACCGGAACGGCTCTAGCCGGCCTGGGGTTGGATCAAGGCCTGGGTGGAAGGATATTCGCCGGGAACAAAAAGTTGCTCCTTTCATCCGTATTCAATTAAGGCACAAGAGGACCGTGTGGAGTTTTCCGAAGGACGGGAGGTTTTCCGAAGCAACAGCAATTTCCCGGTCTCGAGTGTCGCCGAGATTTTCGGTCGAGTTCGATAGGATGGCTCTTTTTGCCGGGAAGCACGGAACGCGCTTTCCTTTCGGGCAGTTTTCCCGTCGGAGCGCTGGGATTCGGACCCGCAAAGATGGACGTTGTATAGTTTAATTAAATTTATTATGTTCCCTAATTTCTTCATATTCCACGGCTTGCTGAGACAGAGCAGGGCTGGCACCAGGGCTCGGGCGGCCAGCTTTAGCGTGTGCTGGTTTTTCCTCGTGCGCCTGAACGATGCTATCTGCTGTCGCCCGTTTGGCAGTTTTCCTCCAAGTTGTTCATACGCCTCTCTCCTTTCTTTTAGCCGTGTTGTTCCTTCGCATGGGCTGCGCTTCACTGGTATGCCTTTTCTCCACCGGGATACCTTCGGTGCAGTGAAGCAATTTTCAAACTGTCGCTTTCGCCGGCGCCTTCTATGCGCCGGGCCAATTTTCCTCCACCCTGGAAGCTTCCGGTGTGGAGGCCGCACAAAATAGACACCGAAGACTCGACACTGAAAAGAGCTAGTGCTTGTTTTGTTGCTGTGCTGCTTTTTTTCTGTAGCTTGAATTCGCTCGTCCTCCAAAGGCAGCTACGGCCGGGAAAAGTGGAACAGAGCGTCAAAAGAAAAGTCGACTACCGTCCCGAACCAATCTGTTCGATTTTGCTCCGATGAAAGGAAGCAAAAGAAACAAACAAAAACCAACACGACTAGAGCACGCCGAGTCTACTAGCTATCTGCACCGTTCTGGGCCTTTCCGTCACCAGCGGTTCGTACGCTGTATTTAATTAAACAACCAAACTGGTTGAGCTTCCGCGTGACGTCACAGGGAAAAGATGGAAAATCGTCCCACGGCCGCGTTCACCGGCGATGGTTAGGTGGAACTGTCCCACATTGTAGCTGCTCGTGGAAAGCTTCCCCGTTGGGAATTCAATCACTCTTTTGGGGCTGCAATCCTCCAAGCAGACGAGTTGTTGGAGGAGAACAGCTTTTTTTGGTGTTCTTTCTTCCTACGAGTGTCATGTTGCGGGTGCAAGGATGGCTCGCAGGATAATAGTAGTCTCGCGTGATGCTTCTGTGCAGCGTGCAAAGAGACGCGTGTGACATGAAATTTGTCAAAAATCCATCAAATAGCGCCTGAGCCAACCTGCGCTCGAAAAGGAAATGCGTTCGTCAATACAAACACAATGGGGCCCGAGCGTTTGTGTGCGCTTCGGTACCAACGGAGCAGTTTGTCTTGAAAAGACAGAAAAAAAAACACACGCGTAATTACATTTTCTCAATTCATAACCGGTGCAACATTATAGAACGAACCCCACTCGGTGCTAGTAAATCAACCAACGTGCATCCGGTTTCGGAACAAATCAACAATTTGAGCCCGGGGTTTTATTTGCAATAGACACACGGCATGGGAGATAAACATCCGCACTCTAAATTAATCGCTACACGATACGCGATAGCCACGTAGTCTAGGGTTTTTGTTTTGTTCAATTTACGCAACTGTACGCAAATAAAACCCCGCCACGTGGGCCACGACAGTATTTTATCGAATTAATTACGTACGCGTTTGTGGGAGTCCTTTTTCCATGCAAAAGCAGCACCACTTCGGAAGCTGGTGAGCTTTTTCGAGTGGAGGTATTCGACATTGGGTTGAAACTCATAAGGGTTCAAGGACTGGTGCAGCTCGTTGCAGTTGCAGGCACGCTTCAGACGAGCGAGAGACAAACAGAGAGAGAGAGAGAGAGAGAGAGAGAGAGAGAGAGCACGTGATGATGATTTGCCACGACCCATTTGCGGCACCTTTTAGCGGTAAAAGTTTTGCCCGCTAATGTGTACATATATTTTCCGTTCCAAAGCCGCGTGAAAAGTGGTTCTCTCGCGCGGTACCTCGACATCGGTGCTTGACGTTGCCAATTCCGCGTAATGGTGCTTGAAAAGAAGCCACTGCCAAACGCTCAATCTGCCACAGCCCTCTAACGGCGTGTCGTTCGACAAGTTCACAAGTGAGAAGTGAACGAGGAAGAAAGAAAAAACCTCCACGAAAACTGAACTAACGATAACTTCCGAAACTTCACATCGGGAACGAACGCGCTCGAGAAGGTTTTACGATTATGAAGCCCGCTAAAGGGGCACCAGGCTAACGCTACGCCATTTCGACCGTGGACCATTAACAGCTTTATGATAATCATCAAACACGAGCGATTCGTGGCACTTTTAACAGCTGCACGATGATGCGTCCCTTGCGATCGGTTTGCCAGTGTCCCAAGCGTCCAGGATGCGCTTCTTTCGGCCTCGCAAAGTCATCCCGAGACGATGGACGGTTTAGCCGACACAACGGAACGCGTCACTGGCGTGGGGCGTTAATCTGGCTTGCGAGCAAATTATCACCGGCAAAACCTGGCCGAGAAGGAAACCACGATAAGCCAAGCATACGAAGGGCACAATCTCTGGGTGAAACCTGTCGGTCGGTTGAAATCAGCGTTAGAAACGCGATCCACTTCGACCGAGCATTGCTGCCTGCAAAAGCTCATCCCTTGAAGCTCATCTCATTACTGGCGGTGCCACGACTTAATCAGAACGCCCGCTCGTTGGGGATGTTGGGTCGAGCAGCCGCCATCCCTGTCGGATGGTACGTCAAATTTGTCGAGACAAGAAATTAAAAGCCAATTCGCCGGAAAGCGAAAACAGAACCGTGACCGCACGGAACCAGGAACGGACGGACGACCGGCAGCTAATCCGAAAGATGATTAACAACTCGCACCGACGCCTTGCTTGTTCCTCTTGTTCCGAAGGGCATTTATAATTACCGGACCGCATCGTGGGCTCGTGCTGGGAAGCATGTTTGTGAAGGGCTCCAGCCCAGCATGAAAGACTCGCGGGAGATGCGCTTCCCTCCTGGTGGGTGGGTGACTGGACAGGTAGGGATCGTAAAAAAAAACGCAACCTCACTCATTCTCTCTCTCTCTTTTTGATTCTCTCTCTCTCTTTCTCTCTCGCACGGTGAGACAATAAAGCCCAATGGTCGGCCGGGTTTTATGTGTGGAAAGCGAAAGGTTAATAAAGCTTCAATTTTATGATGTTTTAAATTTCGTTAATTGACTCCCGGCGGGATACTGTCATCGCCAAACCGTCTGATGGGGGTTGGTGGGTGGTTTGTGGTCCTTTTCCTCCCACGCGAGGGTTGTTCTTTCCTTTTTTTGTTATGCCCATGACGGCTCGTTTGCGTGAGGCTCGAGCGCGCGCTTTCGATGTTGTGGCTTTCGATTACGCGGGTTTCGAGTCGCGCTAGCTCATTTACGGGGTGAAGGCGAATCACATTGCCACGGGATGCTGAACGATTATCAACGAAACCAACGGGATCATTGGCGGCCGTCGGGGGCATTTTATCATCCCCATCGATACGGCGGCACGAGAGCGAATCTGGCGATCAACGATGCTTCAGTGGAATGGAACCGAATTTAATGTTTTATATTTTATTCCGCGCTGGCTGGCTAGTTGGCTGAGATGGTGCCGCTGACTTTTAATTGATGGTGCCGGAGCTTTTAATTGATGGGCTTTATCGTCGTGATGCCGTCCGGCGGCTGATTATGGGGCGAGCACAATTAAATTACTATCGATATGACGGCATAGGCGGTTCGAATAAAATATATTACCATTTTATTACGCTTCCTGCGGGCTGGCCGTGAACTCGCCCCTGTGCGGACCTTTACATCGCTAGTTGTGCTAGCTGGCTCGCCGGCTGCAGTGAGTGAGATGTTACACTTTTATGCTCAACGTGTTAAATGGTTTGTAATGCGAATGTTTTTCGACCCGCCTTTCTCGGGGATGCGCCTGTTTTGCGACGAGTGCGTGTATAATTTCACCGGGGGTGGGTGGAAAAAATGACTGCCGGGTGAAAATTAGACCCACTCTGCTGCAGCACTGGCGGCTATTTACGATCGACACCTCGGAATCACCATCATTTTACATGCCCACATTGTTGCAGCCGGCTGGAGCCGAGGGCTTAATTTGCTGAATTTAATCTGTACATGTGAGCGTTCGGAATGGGGCCTCGTTTCACGGCTGTTTTGTTACACCCACATTCGAGTTGAAATTTCCATTCCATGCTGAATGCATTAATAATTGTGTGCTGACGGATGTAAACCGTTGTTATCAGAAGTAACGTAATATGGTAATTACGTTGAAAGCAAAAAAAAATGCCTAAACGGGGTTTTGATTTCGTTATCAACGCTAGCAATGAATACAAATTAACGCATCTGTGGTTCATTTTAGCAAACAAAGGAAACTAATGATATTGTATTGCGGTGTTGTTAAGCTATTTTAACTACAATGGACGCGTTGCGGTTGCTATCAAACTAGCCCGTCGGAAAAAAAACATTGTGCTAAGGGCCAGCCCGGAACAAACGGGGGTCATAGCCTTTTTTCCATAACTAAGCAACAATTTACTACAAAATAGGTTTGAAAGCGCTTTTTTTAACGAAACCAAGTATTATTTGATGTTTTGGATATCCAGAGGGCGCCACTGTGCACGGTTTTTCCTTGTTTCAGGTGCATTTTGTATCAGTCCCTATAGGTGATAGTGTTAATGACAACGATATTTGCCTTGAATTTGAATCCTAAACATGTTGAATCCTAAACATGTAATCGTTGTTGTAATGTAATACAAAAAAAAACTAAAGCAATTTCATAAAAAAATATTTGCATGTATTTTTGCACTCAATATACAAACTCCAATAAAGTAAAGGTGTGTATAGGTAATTATATTATGTACTTTGTCAATGCATTGTATCTAACTCAAGTTTATGTATTAGATAAAAGCACATCCAGCTTACAATCGCAATTGTCGTTGAGCGCAAAAATAAATCCAACATTGATTAAAATGTTAGTTTATGAGGAAAAAATAAACAATCAAAAGATATTGATAGCTTCACTCTTAGATAGATAGTAGCTAGATTTCAAATTATTATGTTTCGACTCCGCAAAATCAATTTTGATAGTACAATAATACATATTCTTATTTTATGTATGCAAGAGGAAAAATCATTACTTTTTAGAAGCATTCACCTTGCCAAAAAATCTTCTTCCTACTTATGCAAATTGGATTTCTACCAGTCAGTAGTGCATCAATATTTGTATTTTCGATAAAGTTAATATTCTTTTCAATTCAATTTTTACTGCACCTTACTCTGAAGATGATTGCATAACAGTAGTGTAAACGTAAATGTCAATATTGCAAAACATTCAATAGAAAGGTTGACAAATACTTTTCATGAATTAAATAATTTACATTTCAGTCATTGATGCTTATAAAACAGTTCAGTGCTACGTTGGTACGGCTCTTTCTCGTCAATACTGTACAGTCATATTCGCTAAGTTTAATGCTACAGTGCGTATACCAAAAAAAAATCAAATTCATTTTTAACATATTTGCGGTCCGAAGAGGATCCGGAGCATTTAAGCATATGTTAAAGGATATGTTAAAAGTTATGTAAAGCATATGCACAGGGATATGTTCAAGTATATTTTAAGAATACATCGAAAATAAACAATTAAAAACATTTTTGTTACCAATAACCTTCATTAACAATAAAACAATAAAGATAAAAAAACGTGTTTTTATTTGATTTTTTGTTGATTTTGTTTGATTTTTAATCAAAAATGGACTAGTTTATGTTTGTAATGGTATATAATTTACCTATTTTACCCCTCAAAGTACAACTAAAATAGTAAGTTGAATTGTGGGTACTGAATCGCTGAAATTTGAGCTTTTTGTCAAGTTTTTTTTTGTTAAATGAGACTTATGAATACACCCCATACGTGCATTGCAAGTCATAACGCCTCCTTTAATCCACCCACTACCGCGTTGGAAAACGATCGATTGCAGCGTGGAAGGACTTTCAGGCAAGTGATCCACTGCTTTGGGACACATTTTTAGCATTTTCATCGATTGACTCCACGAAATTTTTGCATTCTCCCACAATAGACATCCGTCTCGCTCGGTCGCTTCCATCTTGCGAACGGTCCAGCTTATCCTTTTGCAGGGGTGTTCATTCTCATGGAAAACCGAGAACCTTCCGAACCCAGGTCAAGCCTTTGTCGTGGTTCAGTTTATTTATTGTTTTTTCTTCTCTTTTTTTTATGGGAGGAACCAGAACGCAAATCGCCGCTCCAAACGGTCTGGCGCGTGCCTACACACAGCTGGCAACATTCGCATGGCGGTCCACGGCGATCCTTTCGGAAGCTCGTGCGTGGGTGGGCGTCGGACTTTGCATGGGCGGAATGCTAATAACTCGCTGGCCGCGGGCCGCCATTGGTCTTGGTCTTAAACAGTTGTTTGGTGCAGTTTAAAATTCATGGAATAAATTTCGAGAAGCCGTCGAGGGCCGGCTTTCTACGTTCACCCACGGGGCATTGCGATTGGACCTGCCCCTGGAAGCGCTATTTGTTTCGGGAATTAGAAAGAACGCGTGGTTCTCACCACGATACGCGATGGAAAAGGCTTTCTTTACCAGCCAGCTTCCCATCCGGGGTTTGTGTCCCTCCAAAAAGGCGCTCACCCGCCGGAATTGATTGAACAATCAGATGATGAATCGATGGCGCTTTTGTGTGCGTTTTTGTTGTTATTGCTGTTGTTGCTGGTTTGTGCGCTTTTGTTTCCCCATCGCCCACGCACCAATTGTTGCCATTGTTGTACGGCTGCACGTGAAGCATCCAGATTCCGACGGTAACACCTGTCACCTGGCCGATTTTTTTTTCCGAACGGCGGTGCATTTCGTCAGCGTGCGACTCGTAAAACGTGCGATCGGTCGAAAACCTGAAGCGGGTGGGAAAAAAACGCGGCTTTTCGGACCCTCCCCTCTGTTTTTTTTTTCGATGGAGGAGAGCGAGCGAGCCGCAATTGAAATTTGTTTAAAAATGCAGCCATTGTTTGTGCAGCCACTTTCCCGTCCAGCTTTCAAATTCAGCGTTCGCGTTCGGGTCCGGTGGGATCGAATGGGGCTTTTTGGGTGTCGTTTCTGCAAAATTGTCATCCTCATTCAAGTGAGTGGAAAGCAAGGAAGGCTTGGGATGCTGGAGTGGTGGTGGGTCCTCCGTTCGCAGGATTTGGTCGTTTATTTACTTTGGTTTCGTTTGCAATTTGGCGTGTCGCCTGCGCGATGGGGTTTACTTGTTTGCTTCCTTCCGCTTCGTTGGCCCGAACCGAGCGAAAGGATATTGATGTGGTTTTTGCGGACCGTGTGTGTGTGTGGGTATGAGTTTTCCAGTTTCCGGGAAACCCTGAGGGTGGCCTTCCCCACGCGTACAACGCGCGATTGTTGCGTTGTGATTTGGCATTTGCCGTTGGCAATCGCGGATTATGGTATTCGTTTGAAAACGGTTCCAATCCTTCATCGGATATTTTATTTCGGTGACACCAGTGGCTTACCCTCCGTGAAACGACCCCGTCACTTGGTCGCGTGGGACGGATTTTCCCCCACGAGTGTTGCTCGGCAGGATGGGTTGTTTTGTTGTCTTTCCTTTTTTTTTGGCTAGGCAGTGAGCCTGAATTCGAAGCTACGCTTGGTGAAACTGATCAAAATGCGGTAATTGTACTGAGCGTACGCTGCTTTCTTTTTTTGCCGCCCGGTGCACATCGCCGCCTTCATGTTTGCAGAGACAATGGGCTTAATTTAATCTGCCGCGACATCCCAAAAAGCAGGGCGGAGAAAAATGTGAGGAAAATCCTCTTAACAAATCGCGTCGCTGTTTGGGCGCCCATTGTTTGCGGTCGCACGAATCGTAGGCTCGATTGGATCGAATGGCTTTCGTCACGTGCGAAAATGGCTGTAATCCGTAGTTCGCTTCGCAGAAAGTTAAAGCCCATTTTGGTGCCGGTGGCGTGAGTGTTAGATCCTTTAACAAAACTGTCAGCAAAGATGCGCTCGAATTTGTGCCTAATATGCGGCCCTTTGGTTCCCTTTAAAACGAGGCTGTTTACTATAAATTCTGTTCTGATGAATTGTATTCATCCATGCGATGAAATGCCCCTTCACGTTTGAATAGACGAATGTGGTTTTTCGTGCAAAAAAAAAATACAGCATCCCTAACTCTGAGCACTCTATCGTTTAAACGCTCTTGTAAAGTTGGTTCTATTTCAAAAGGTAACTGAAATTTGATTTCAGGATTAGCTTAACAAACATTTGATGGTATCCTCTGGGTTCTGTTTCAAAACAAGCAAAGCCTTTCATTTTTCCATGTACGCTCAATGGATGGATGCTGCTACACTAAAGGGATGCGTTCATTCGCACGACGCTTATCAGTTTGTTTGTGCTGCTTGGATTCCGACAAATTACAAAGCGATACGTAATTTGCAAAGTGCTCGATTTCCGGCAGTCCTCACTCAACGACGCAATGGAGCACATGTTGTGAGGCTAATTTTTGCTTGAATCTGAATTTGCTGAAAAACTCCACCCTCAACAGGCTTTTGTGGAAGAAAAACTAGCAGCTTAAAGCCCACAACCAGAACCAGTGACAAGTGAAACTATGTCGGTTTGAAAAACGATCACTTATGCAAATTAAACCACCATTTCTATCCTTGGGGAGGACGTTTCTCTACTTTGGGTTGAGTAAAAAAAAAGAAAAAAGCCCGTCCCGCACATTGTGCCGGGGCGTTGAAGTGAATCATCGTCCCAAACGCTTTACGCAGCGCAGAACGATGAGGTCCTTCGCCAGCTTGAAAGGCGGCCGCCTGACAGTAGCATACTCTCCGGTTCACGCGCGGCTATCCGTGCTTTCCTTTTCCGTGTCCAAAGCCCTTTTGGAAGCCAATTTATTTTACTTACACACCCCCGCACCCTGGCCAAGCCCAAGAACGCCAGGAATGCGGTCCGGGAATGGAGCAATCCGAAATAACAATCCTTCCGGGGCCGAATGTACGACTCTCGAGGTCGCGCTGGCCTTTTTGCACGAGGGCCACGCACCCTGGGCGAATGGGGTCAGGACGGGTTGGCCCCGAAAGGAGTTCAAAAACATGTCAAAGACATCAACCACTGTACGTGTGTGTGTGTGTGTGTGTGTTTGGATCCTTTTGGCTTGCTTTTTTCTCCGCCCATTGCCCTTTTTTTGTCGAGTGCTTTGTTTGCTTTTGCAACACGACTCAATTCGTAACCTCCCCCGCAAAGATGCCCCCGATGGCAGAGAGGTGGGGGGGGGGAAAGGGAACGGAGGGGGAAGTGGAAAAGCGCTCGATCTCGAAATGTCTTCATCACATCAATACACGACTGTTATCATTATTTTCATCATCCCGTGGCACGGAATAGGAACCGGAGGAAAATCGGCTTTCCCAGGTCGGCCACCATTCCTGGGTCGGTTTTCCCTACATCACCCCGATCGGGAAGGACGATCCTTTTATGCAAAGGATACTCCCCGCCGGGCAAAAGGGGGCCGCGTACAAAGGCGCACAGCCGGCAGAATGGAAGCAACAAGGAAAATGTGGGAAAAATCAAGCCTCCCGGAATCCGGAAGGGTTTTGTCCTCTCTTTCCCATTCACGGGACCGGGCTCGATAAACAGGCTCCCATCGACGGAGGACGTGGGTGAAGGCAAAGGGTGAAGAAATAAAAATGTCATCCCACTTTGCGGGCCTAAGCTGCCTCGCTGTTGGTTCGCTGGTCGACAAAATCGCCTTACGCCAGAAAGGGATCACTTTCGGTCTCCGGGAAACGCGCCGGTTCCGGTTCCGGTGCCGAGGTCTGGCAGGTGACGAGCACCGGAGCTTCGATTGGCAACCCTGTCCAGTGCCGTGCAGGCCGTTTTTCATGGATGGATTGGTGCTTTCGGCGTGAGGGCCGCCCGTGGGAAACGAACCAGAGTGGAAATTTATGCTTCATTCCCGTCGATGCTCCAGGCGACCTACCACCGTTCTAACGGTCCTTGTTCCGCGACCCTGTCCCCGAAGGTGGCTGCTTTTGTTTGTTTATTGTTGTCATAATCAATAAAACATACCCTTTCGGTTTTCGATTCCCGGGTCCGAGATAAAATATGGTTGAGCGTCCGGGCGTTATTGAGTCTCTGGCGCGCTCTCGATGCGTTGCGTTTCCTTTGGGGGGTTTTTTTCCTTCAGACCACAACGGCCAGCAACAATGTGGCACAGGCCTGTTCTCGGGCGTCGGACATGCGTACGTATGTGCGTGTGCCAGAAGAAGGAATAAAATGAGACACGAAATAGGTTTCTTATCGAAGGGCTTCGTACGAGCCTCGAGTCACGGGCAGCCTCAGAATCAGGGTCAGGACCCGGGCACCCAGAGGATCGGATCGGGTGGAATAAATATTTAAAATTGAAGACATTTTCCCTCACATCCCTCAGCCATTTTGCCCTCCGGCGGGTGACCTCGCTTCAATCGATCGACAATCTGCGCCGGATTCCCGGGAATTCGATGCGACGATTCGTACTCGGAAGATCCTGCCGCTGCCGTGGTCCGGGTCCGTTGTTTGTTCGCCTGTGAAGGGAGGAAATCTTGGGCACCGTGGGGGAGGGGAGAGAGACTACAACCCCCCCTCTCCTCCACGCCCCCACAGACTGGACCAATCATCGGTTGTCATCATGGTCGGTGTGTCCTGCTTGCCCCGAAGGGTGATTTCGTTCCCGATTTGGTCCGATTATTCGAACAGAAGGAATCGAATACAATCGCTAAAAATGCGGCACGTTTGCTGCGAGGGCAGCGGACGGGTGTGGGTGGGGAGGAAACACACAATAAAAACACCGACGGGCGCTTTTCTTCACTTTTCCACCTTCTGCCTTGGGTCGGTCAATCGCGCGCGCGTTTCGCAGGTTTCGAGAAGTCGGGTGTTTTTCTTGGGTTTCGACTTAATCAAACAAAGAAATTCGTTCGCCTCGGGACTCCGCCAAGACGCAATTGTTTGCCGAACTGGGTTCAATGTTGCTCCGAAGAGGGTTTTGGGGGAAAGAAGGCAAGAGAAAGAGACAGAGGAGAATGAATTTGTCCATAATTTTCCACCCGAATGGCTCGGCGGGACAGTAATTGCGTTACGACAGCTTGTTGTAATTTGTTTACTATTCAAACAAGAAAATGGCACCTTCTAATTCTTTTTTTTTACTGTGGCGTGGTGGCGTAGCTTTCGTGACAAAAACCTCGGCCACCTCCCGCGCGTGTATGCTGGCCGGAAGTGGAAATGTAAACCGACGTTGAGTAGTCGGTTAAGAGGCATTACCGAACGTGCCACACTGGCACGATGGAGCCAGACAAATCAAACAGAACGTAAAACTGCGCGCGTGTGGCATGCAAATTAGGTAGTTCCGGTGGGTGGAAAATTAGTACGCCACCGTTGCGTGGTTGCGAAAGTACGCTCGATAATGGATTACTTCTGTCGGTTGTCACCGTTGCCATGGTTACTCGGGTTGATGTTTTTTCCCGGCATGACGAATGGACGCCATCAAGTAGGCGTCGAATGTTTCGATCAGTCGAATGCGATTCGAAGAAAACATCGGGTGCAATTAGAAGATGGCGCAAAACAATCTGCTCGCAACGGTTGATTGCTTTGCTTGATTGATATTTTTTCCAGCACGCTTTTGAAGCGTTATCTTGCGTTGATTAAACATGAACGGTTAAAAGCGCACCGAGTCACTTCCGCTGAGGGATGGGAACGAAGATGGGAAAAATGATTTTTAAATATTAAAACACCACCTCGGACGGGGTTTAATTAATTCGCCAATCTCCAAGCGCACCAAACCGTTAGCGGGAAATCATGTAACGATTGTCGCCCGGTTTTATGCTCGGGTGCGTGTTTTCCCTACAGCGCGGGTTAGCAGATCACCATTTAGCCTAATGAAAATTTGATCAGTTTATTAAAACTTTTTTACACTGATTCGGAGGGGACGCTCTCAGGAAGCTGCTGCGTCAGATCCTTGCGCCTGAATGTCGTCACGGGATCGCAAACGATCTCGGCGGCCATATTTCGCAATACCATCCACCTAACGGCCTCCCATGAAGCCGTTCCGAATCCTGCCGAATTCCCATCCAAGACGCCCATCTCAAACCCATTCCGTTTAATGGCAATCGAGTTCTCTTGTCGCCCACCGTTGGTGGGAGGATACGAAGAAAAAAAAAAGGATACAGGACACAAAAACACCCGCAACTGTCACCCGTGCCGGGCCTGGTCGGGGAGATTATTGCCTCCTTTCAGCGCTGTCAGTCGACCGATGGAACGATGTCCCTTCCCACACGGGATAAAATCAATTGATAAAATTCAAGCTCCACCCGTGGGGTCGCGGTGTCGCCTCCGCCCGAAAGTCGAGGAAAATTCATCGCATTGTTGTCGTTTCCCACCGTTTTCCCATTCCGTTCTGCTTTGTTTCGCTAATGTGGGACTGGCTGTTTTTTTGTCACCGTTCACATCCTTCCGTTCGACACGGAATTGAACCTACGAGGACGAGGACGACCCCGGCCACGCAGCTGTCATTATCTGGCAGATCCTCCACCTTTCTCGGGCGACAGTTGATTATAATCGCTTATCAAGCACCCGAACGGACCGATGGAGCGAGTGGGGATGAAACGGGAAAACTTTTTCCGCCTCACTTGCATCCCTGCGATCGTTACCCACTGGTGGATTCGTTGGCCATCCCCCCCCCCATAAGCATCCTCAACGGATCTCGCATCCTTGCGCGCAGGATTTGTCGCTCGAGGTTTGTTTTCTCGCTTTTCCCAGCGACGAGTTGTTGTTCTTTGTGACCTTTTTCGCTGGGGGAGTAAGTGCCGAACGAGGGGTGCTGGAAAAGCGTCGAAGCTTTTCGCAGCACTGTCACTCAATCGGCGCTTTTCCGGCGTTCGGCACCGATCCTGAGCGTGTTTGCAATGTCATCTTAATGACTGGTTGGTCTGCCTGGTTCCTGGCCTTGGAAATGGGTCGAAGAATTAGTTGGTTGGAGGAGTTTTTCTTAGTCTCTCTCGTTGTCCCGAAAACAAAAGGTAAAAGCAAAAAAATATTCAGAAGCAGCAAAAACAAGGAACGCACACATTTAATAAAATAGGAATGCATCAATTTTTTAACGAGGATCCGAAGGCGTTTGACAGATGTTTTCCGTCGGAGTTCGGTTGAGATTTTCGGCACCTTTTTTTTCCCTTAGATTTATTTTTTCCTTTTCTTCCTACGCCGACATTGTTTTTTCCCACCCCAACCGTCCGTTTGTTATCATTTGAGCCCGGGATTTCTTCCCGGGGTGTTGTGTCGCTCACCGACTCCGAGCGCATTAATTCCACCACTTGAAGCATGAAGGGAAAACTTATTTACCATTCGCTTCGATGAGCCGTCCGGCGAAGGTTTCCCAACGCCAACCACCGCCGTGCTGCTCGTACTCCATTAGCACGAAACGACATTACGCTAATGCGCGTGGGGTGCAAAACCACGCGAAACCACCCCCGTCGTTGGGTGAAAGTTTTTCCCGCGTCCACAAACGCATCCTTGCGATCCTGCTTGAGACCGGACGACCGGAAACCGATTTTTCTCCGTCCAGCGTGATTGGCAAACCGGCGGCTTTTGGGTTTGGGAAGGCAAGGATCCGTTCCGGTGTCGGATGGGCTCTTGGGCTTTTTCTTTCTGTTCGTGGAAGCAATTAAATTAATTCGATTCTTCGTAGGATTGGCCCGTGGTTTTGTGACGCTGTGGAGTGGAGAGAAGACACGGGAAGGAGTCACGATGCCATTCGGGATCGGCCCAGGGAGAATGTGAAAGGTGCCTTTAACACACACACATACACCCACACCTTCGAGCCCGTAATTAGCTCGGTGGTTGCCTCTCGACCCGAGACCAATTAAAAGTTGGGTCGGAACCAAATGGTGGGCTCGTGGGTAATAAATGATATTATTTCATCTCCGATCTGGTCCTGAACGGGAATCGGGCGTTCGATTGGAAAAGGCTTCCTGCCCGGAGAGCCACCCACTTAAAAGGGTGTGGTTTTTTGGGGGAAACTCGACGCCACGCCTGGGCAAACCGCGTGTGAGCAAACCCATCAGGTACGGTGATAATTGGTGGCTTGCGCGTGAAGAGAAGCCCCGAGATCCTTGATCCTTGGTTCGAGTGATGAATTGGCACTTTTCCCTAGCACTTTGCGTGGTCCCGCGGGTGAACGATGAGTTGCGGTGCGTTTGCGAAGGATCAGTTTAATTTATCGCACCGAGCGCGATTCGCTATTTACTCGCCATTAGGTTAAATTAGCACGCGAACGGATGATCGAAAATACCGTGCCTGAATGGGAATTTTAACTGCCTTTTTTAAGCGATACGTAAGCAAACTTCGTGGCACGGAACTTCATCAATTCGTTGTTCATTATTTTTCATTCGCTTACATTCTAATTGATAGCATATTTAGCCAATGATGGATGCGAATGTGAAACCTGACCGTTCGTAATTGAAACCGCTTGTTTTGTGCTTTCGCAGAATTGAAGGGGAAACAATGGAGAGACTTGTAAGCATTGAATTACTTATAAGCCAACTTAGTTCACCCGTTCGTTTATGCACATGATAAGGCACGATACCAGATTCGTGGAATTGTTTAGAAATGTAATGAAATACTGTGCTGGTTTCGGTTGACAAGACAAAAGCATCACAGCTCGAACGCAAACGTAGGTGCAGGCCTGCAAAAACCGAACGAGCCATCACAAATGCGCGTTAAATCGTTGACCAAAAGGTGCCGGTCAATCAGCGTTCGAAAGCGGTTGCGAAAAACACGTTGTGGTGTTTCTCAAAGAGCTCGATGTGTGCCCGAAAAAGCGGCATTAGTTTTATCGGAATTGGGTCAAATGAGCAGGCAGCTGTAAATCTGCAAACTGTCTCTCACCAGCTCATCAAAAGCGGTTAAAAACTTAATCGTTATGGCGATTGAAATTACGTACCGACTGATCTCGAGCCAGCCTGAAATGGGGGTGCTTTAGAAACGAGGCGATTTTCCACCGCTCTGACAGTGTTCAATTTCAAAATTTTCCCTTTTATTTTTCCGCTACCAACGCACAAATGCACTCCCACCGGTCACTCAAGCAGCCACACGTTGGGTTGCGGTGTGAAGGTTTTCCCGAGAATACAAAACACAACTTCAGCTTCGGCGAAATACAAACAACTCGAGAAGGCGCGTGGCACGCGGACCGTAAATCACGCTCAGAGCATATCGCCGGCGATATGGCCGGCTGGTTTCGACGAAACACCCCCAAACTATGCGTGAACTAGGCGAGCTTTGATGGAACGATGCTTCCAACCCTGCAGCATAAACAACCGCTCATCGGATGACTTAAGGGCTCGCGGCGGTTGGCGTGGAAAACCAAAACACGATCTGGGGGTGGGGAAAATGATGAAAAAAAATGAATGCCGGGAAAAGATAAGTCCCAGCGTGGTGGCAGACCGATGAGGGAAGGAAAAAGTTTGAAATTGTTCGAGACGAAAATGCTCGGCACACACAAACGCACACATATAAACGTGCACACAAACGAACACGGGGAAACCCGCCTACTATTGCTCCACGCGCCCGGCTAAAGACTAAAGTTACACCAATAGGCAATTTAATTTAAATTTAGATTAATATTTATTTTAACTTGATTTCCCTGCCGGGTCTGCCTTCCCTTTTCTCACCGAGTGTGTGGCCGTCTTCGCGGTCGAACCCTGTGCCCTTCTTTCTTCCTTCAAAAAGGGCCTGTTGCAACTTCATTCCTGGCATCTTTCCCCTCTCGGACCGACGAACACATTGCGAGGAATAAATCTCAATCTAATTCCGTTCGCACGGTTCTTTTTCTTTCGGTTTCGGTTTGCCACTCTCCATCCACACGCCGCCCGTTACGTTTACGAACAAAGCGGTTTTCTCATTTCCGAGCGCGTGTTTCCCGCGCCGTAATCTGATTCCCGACCGGTTCGTGATTTGTTTGCTCCGACCGGGATGCCGGGAATCCCTTGCGGAAATCGTTGGCTGTTGGCGAGAAGCCCCAGCGTGTCTGGGTACAATGTCCATTTGCGGCACGAAACGCCACGCCTGAAACCAACGGTTGCCCGGCGGTTGCTTACGGATTTCTCTTCTCGCGAAACGCTTCAGGCGATGGATGCACCGATGGTCGATTAATCTCGCAAGCGAAAGACCTAGTGCTAGTGGTTGCGGCTCGAAGTTTCATTAACACTCGCGTTCGGGTTTACGTCAAGGGACGCCATTTTTTTCCATCCCCATCACAGTAGGCGATCTCGGATCGATCGGAACACCACCGAAGGCGGGTTTGTGTTTCTCATCACCATGGAAACTAAGAAATAAAACCAACACAGGCTGAGGATCAGTCGAGAAACACCGTCGAGTCGGAAGGCTGCGTTGGGATGATTTATGACAATCGCTTAATGCAAAAGATGTGTTAATCTCAGCTGCCGGTGTCCCTCGTCGTCGTCGTCTTTTTTTCCTATGCCCTTTGGCACGCCCGGCCTGGGTGTGTAGGAAAATAATTACTCGACAATTACTGGCGCTTCGCTGCGCGGCCCAAGCGATGGTTAAAAGTGGCTGCTCGGGACCGGTGACAGATCCATTACGAGCCAATCACAATCCCAGCCCCAGCTGCCATCAAATAGGGTTTGGAGCGGGAGTAATTGGTTTTTTCCCACCCACTCTGGCCGATGGTCGGATCACTCAACCTCCACGGCTCCGGGTCTTTAAAACGCGTTTAAAATCGATGGGATAAGCTGCGTACAATCGGTGGGGCAAAAAGGCAACAAAAAACCTACACCTCGCTACACTACTTGGTAAAAGTTATCGCACGTCCTGACGCTGAAATTCTTTGCGCAAATATTTGGCCACCAGTTCCGGCCATCCTCGGGCTCATTTTCCCCGCGACTTCAACTATTACTGCTCCCGAGGGATTTGGAGGAAAATTCCACCATCCCACCATCCAACTGAACCATTAATCGATTTTCTCTGTTTCATTATTAATGTAATAAATCGTTCACCGTTCTTGTGCGCGCGCGCCCGGACGTTCGCTCTCGTTTGCCCGGGTTTTGGAGGTAATTCCGGCAGGCCTGTGCCTTCCGATGGCTCTCCAACAGGTTGATCTATTAACTTGAGAGTGATGGGGAAGGAAAAAGGGACCCGGTTTGAAGGGACGCGTGCGGTGTGCGGGCCTACTTTTCGGAATTTTCCGGGGCTTTTCCTCTCCAACCAATCGACCGTTAGCTGCCTCAGTCCTCGAGGGTCCAATCGTTGGGGTGGAGGAAATTTTTCGCCGCTTGACCTGCGTGTAAACCTCCCCCGGTGGCTTTTCTCAGGTGGTTTTTCCAAACCCTCCCAGATCTATGCGTAACCCATCCATACCGCACTTTGGTTCACCTTTTCAATCATCCCCGCCTGGTCCTGTTGGCTGTAGGATTGGTGGCGCTTCGGGAGATGTTTCTGGCAAGGTGCGATCACGATGGGCCAAATTGGTGAAGCGATGGATTTAGGTTGGGCCCTCTTTATTTTTTGGGGGCGAGCTTCATCTTCTTCTTCTTTACCACCGCGTAGAGGAGCGTTTTATTGCACATTCGGCTCGACTCGGGGGTGGGATTTGTGAGCATCTTGGCCGGCACGATCGGTGGAACGATGGCTTTCGCTTTTAGCTAAGTGCTCGAACACTGCCGAGGAGATGAATCGGGGAAAACGCACAAAGAGGGAAATAAGGAGAGAAGGAAAAAAAATCCTCACGAGTCCACCTGCCTCGGTGGGACCGGTTTGTGAGGTAATCGACTCATTTCAATGTGGATGTGCCGCTCAGAACGGAGGCATCGAAAGTGAAATCGATTTGGGTGTGCTTACACACACGCACACACAAACACACACACGTGCATGCTTTAAAACTCAACTCCTGGCCGGGGGTACTTTAAACCCGAGGTGCAATCGAGAGCCTTTTTTTCTGCACCAACCATTGCATTATCCTGAACCGAGTACGTGAAGTGCAAATTAGGCCAAAAGTTTCCTAGCCATCCTGGGGAGTGTAAAAGTCACATTCGAAATAATTTCAAGTGTAATAAAACGCGTTCGGCAGCTGCACATTACGTATGCACGGTTCGTCCTGGCAGCCCTCATGGTTGCTCATCCCGGCGGATGTACGTGTGCCGGCTGCCTGTTCGTGTCCCATGGTGGACAGTTGGGCCCGGTGGCTAGCAGGATTCGCTTTTTCTCATCATCTTCTCTCTCTCTCTCGCTGTCTCTCTCTCTCCCACTAACTGTGGGCGAAGTTCGAGGTTCGCACGTGGGCTGGTTTTTTCTTTGCCTTCCCGGGGGTTTATTTCCTTCAGCTGCAACACGGCTGCGAATCGGTCATTATCCGTGCCGGGGAAGTGTACCGACTCTCGGGCGCATTTCGGTACCAGCTTCCGGTCGGTCGTAGCACCAAAGGGGACGACACGCCAAGCCAACGATAACGCGCGTTGTCTAGCGTGCGTCTATGCAGGGGTCTCCGGCCCAATTCCGAGAAGCTCCTTGTGCCGGGAGGCTGGCTGGCTGGCTTTTTTTGTGTTTTTGGCTCGTTCGCTCCTTCCCCGGGCACGAATTCGGAAAATGAGTCTTTTATGGGGCTAATGGTGAACGATAAAGCTGAAAGGCGCACCGAAGCACTTACCCGAGACCGGGAGACCATCCACAAATGGGAGAGCGAATGAAAGAAAGAAAGCCCAAGCAAAAAAAAACCAGTACACCCGGTCCGGAAGTGCTGCCCTGTTAGTTTTCCCTCAGTTTACGGTTATTGTTATGAAGCCGTGCCAGGACGCTATCGGTACGTCTCGGCGTGCCCGGGCTCTTGAGGGGCGAATCGATGGCTCCACTGGGGAGAAAAGCCGAACGAAATCAAACGAAATGGATGTGTGATTTGTTTGCTGACCGAAGCTGCCGTCGAATTGGGCTCGAATGGGCTCGCGAATGCGCCCGATTCCCCGGGGGTGTGCTATTGTGTTATTTTCTAGCCCTGGCCCTGGGATCCTTGCGCCTTGGCCTCGTGGTGATGCAAATTAATGCGCCTGAGGTCGCCTGCGGTTGGTGTGGATGCTGAAACATTCATGCGGGAAATGCGAAGTCGAATGGGTGGCCGAAGAAAAGCGTCCCGTTTGGGTTTCGGTGTGGTGATTCGAGGAATCGGTACAAAACCGGGATGGGATTTCGTATATCACCTACACAGGGAAGGGCGGGAAAAGGAAAGACAAAAAAAAAACATAACGAGGATGCTTTTCTAAAGGGAGCGATTGTGGGTGGAATAATGTGACCACACGCGCGTTGACTCGGGCGTGACGAGGATGTAATTAAACAAAAAAAGAAGGACCCCCAATTCGGGCCTCTCTTTTATTCCCTTTGTGCTGGTAGGTGGTCCATCATCTTCTTCATGTCCTTGCCGGGGGATGGGTAGTTTTTTAGTCTGTTTTCTACAGCCCTACGGTGGTCACCTGAGCGGCTAACCTGTTGAGATCACACGGTGTGGTATGCAAATCGCGAGTGTTTAAGTGATTCCTCCCTGTACTGCGATACTGCGATGGGAAAAGGATAACATCAAACGCAGGTGTGGATGGACGACTGACGGTACCCAAAATACCACGACGGTAGCTGACGGAAAGGACCGTCGTGATGTGACGTATGTGACATAGGTTCGTTCGTGAGACGGCGCGAAAGTGACAAATGGCTGCTAAAGCCGAGCGAGCGTTTTGAAAGCGCGCCCTTTTCGTTGCGATTAAAGCGCTTAAAGCCGCCCTAAAAAGCCATGCGAGGGATTCGGAGCGGAAAATGCCGCCGGTTGATTAGTCGTGCGGAAACTGCGTGATTTCGATGGATCGAAATCGGTCCGGGATGGATGGATGGATGGATGGATGGGATGTCCTTTAAAGCGAATGGGTTGAGAAAGTTCGAAGGGGAGCTCAATCACGTGGGTCCTAAATTTACACTCCTGGGAGTTTCATAATAGGCTAGCACATACGTAGCAGAACAAAATATGTATTCAAGATTGCTGTTGAAGACGATGTAGAGAACGGTTCGAAAAAGGACAATGAAAGATTGCTCTTTGATACGTTCTCTGCACCACATCAGTCTTAATTCCTGGTTTCGTCACTCTAACCGTCCTTAAAGCTCCTTCACTCCTAATACATATGCAGCAGCACTCGTAAAATCCGACAACCGACATGTGAATTGAACACGCAATAAATCGCCCAAAGGATGCAACAAAAAAAAAAGCCGAAACGTCCCTGCGGCGGCGAAAAAGGACATCAGCAATCAAATACCCATTTTGGCTTTCCGCTCCACAGCGATCGAGGAGCGATTTTTACAAGCAAACGCTTCTTGGAGATTGATTATCGGCCAGACGATAGCCCCCGATAGCCGGTTGGTGCACCAGAGCGAGAATCTTTAAAAATCTCGTTAAAAATCCCACCAAAGAAAAGCACACCAAAAAACGACCCGTCCAGCAGCAAAACCCTTCAGCATAAAAAAGGAGGGAGAACATTCGCCGTGCATCGCATCGAACGACACGCTTCCAGACCGGTTCGGGAAGGTTACAAGGACCCATCCTGGGGTGGGTAGCTGGGATGGCCAGCTTGACCAGCTGCATCGCAATATCTCGCCCGCCGCAAACCAACGGACCACAGACGGGTTTCATTCATTCCGTCAGCAAATATTGGCACTGTGATAAAGCGGACTTTGGCTCGTCCCGTGCACACTTGCCAGGACCCAAAGGCTCCTTTCGGGTTCACGTCGGGTTCCGGAGGCCAGCCAACAGACCAAGTACCTGGACTGTATTTACAGGTGCGCGAGTTCGCTCGTCCTGCCGATGGACGTTGCCTGCCGGCTGTGGTGTGGGCTTTCGATCGCTTCCGGGCCCGGTTTCGAGTGAGGGAAAACTCGCCAAAGCACTCTCTCTCTCTCTCTTGCCACGGGGGTGATGGAGAGAAATACAATTATTTCTATTTGCGGTTCCCGCGCGGCTTTCCCTGGTGGTTGAGTAAACGGTTCGCCCGGGAACAAGGTGGCGTGCCTGGGGTTCCAGTCCCTGTGTGGCGCACGATAGCAAATTGGCGGGCCGGGATTTTCGTGTCGGCATGGAATGTCCGGTGAATGGAATGAGAAATGAAAAAGAACGAAAGAAAAGCAAACCTTCCTCGTGCACCTGCGGGACGAATGAAAAATGCAACCGTAAATAGGACCCGTACTAGGGTTTTGTACGTTCGAAAGCCACAACACGCCGAGTGGGCTTTGATGCCTTTTTTTGCACCAGAGAGAGAGAGACAGGGCTTCAAGAAAGTCCCAGTATGGTCGAGATTTATGACCCCACCTTTTCCTACGGGTCGATCAGCAATCGTACTCGTGAATGCACCGAAGGGGGCCAGTTTGACGAATTGGGCCAGCATCGATCGGGTTTGCCTATCAATTAGTGCATTGTTAGTTAGGACTCGCTCGTCAGGGATCAAATGTCCATTCGGTTGGCCAACAGTTAGCCCGAATTCGAAACACCCACCCCAGGTGACCACCCGGTTAAAACACTTTCATAATCAGTTCATTAACATCACAATCGCAGGTGCGCGCTCAGCAAACCGTTTTGTTCAATTATTTACGACAAAAATGCCCCCCCAGGTGGTGACCGTGATTTTAAGGGGTAGTTTGAGGAGGTGGGTGGGTGGGTGGAATAGAAAAACCATCCCATCCTAGCGCCACCCTGTGCCGCGCCACCCTGTGGGAAGAAGTGATCGCGGTGCACCGCGTGATAAAGCGCGGCTCCGTTCGTTCGTTCGTTCGTTCGTTCGTTCACTCATTTTGGGCGAATCAATTTCGTCCTTCGTTATGTAAATCGAGCCCGGTAGGGTGGGTAATTGGTCGATCGTTCCGACTTGGGCCGGCGGGTCGATACGAATCGACGAAATAATGACATTATAATAACGCTATCATCACACCATCGAGGGCGACCGTCCGTCGTCGTGTTTCAGCGTTTGAAGTGGCCACTCGAGTGGCCCGTGTGATCGGAGGGCCTTTTGTAGGGTTGGACCAGGCGGGGGGGGGGGGGAGGGGTGCGAGTGGGGTGGGTAGGAAAAGCTGGCCCAAAGCTTAGTGTTTTGAGCTTCACCCATCAAAACGTTCCGGCTTCGGGCAGCTCGGTAGTTGGTAGGTTTTCGTTGTTTTCTTTTCCCACATTTTTTTTGTTGGTTGTTGTGCCACTACTTCTCGGGAAGGAAAAGCAACCCCCAAAAAAAGCCCGAGTCACTGGGCGAGCAGAGAAAAGCATTAAAATATCGTCCGGCTTGGTGGGCGACCACAGAACGCGGATTGAAATTCAATCCTTTTGCGCGATGCGGTTGGATCGGGTGGATTTAGTTTGTGCGAGGAACTAACGCCACGCCACTGGGGGTGGCCTCCCATTCGTTCTTGCCGTTTAGAGCAAGACTCCCCCCCTGGCAAAAAGGGCTGAGTGAATTCGACGTAATGCACACCATAATCGCCACCATCATCAGCGGCATCATCGGCACAAATGGGGCTCACTCTTTCGTTCCGCGAAAATGGAACTCGATATCGGTGGTGATGTTGTTGAGTGTTTTTCTTTTCTCTCCCACCCGTGGAGATAAAATAAAACCCCCCTAGATACCCCCACGTGCTAGCCACGAGAGCCAGAGTGCCTATTTTAAAGGTTTACAATTTCAATCAATCATGATAATTACATTCCTGCCTGGCGCATTTTGTTGTCAGCCACGAGACCGGCACTGGCGTTACGTTGCGGTGAATATGACGCGAATGATTTTCATAATTTAAGCGAATTTTCCGAACAACGCTCGGAAAGTGCATTAAGCCCGCCCGGCGGCGGCCCCCTTTACGCCTCGCATCTGATTGATGGCAATTACAACGGCGATCGATCGGGCGATCGTAGAAACAGCGTTCAAATCGAGTTAATTACCGGACCGGGTTTGGCGGCGGTATTAATTTGCGCCCGCTGCTTAGACACCGACACACACACACGCGGCACAGCCAAATGAAGCCAAATGGAAATGATATTAATAGCAATGATGACGGGCAACGCCTGTCACAAGTCACTGTTCTCTCAATCTTCATTCCTTGTGCGAAATGTCATATGCATTGCGAGGCTGCATAGAGACTGCGCAGTGCAGTGCACAGAGATCAGATATCAATTGATTTTGTGTAATGAAGCGAATGTATTAGTCAATTGTTACTTCGGAAGGACATCGTGAAGCTTGTTGCGCTACATTTTTACAGCGTTTTCGAGTCCAAGTAAACGTTTACCAGCTGCATAAGAACACTGTAACAACTGTGAGTAAACATTTCCAAGTCCAAAATGTAGATATCTAACTGAACATAGTCCAAACGCCACTAAATGTTCTTAAAACACAACTAAACATCCAAAGTTATTCGTTTACATGATCGATTTTTGATTTCGTTTATTTGCTTTTATTTGCAAAGATCAATGGAATGGAAATAGAAAGAAAATTAATTCAGGCGGATTCTGCGTGAACAATTTTAGTGTCTCAGCAATTGTAGCAACGCTGTTGCCTTTTTCGTTTGCCAGCACAAAACGTTCTCGATCTTCGTTGGAAGTCGCTTTACGTTTGCATGAATTTCGGAATGGTATTTTTTCATTATCGCTATTTGCATGTCTAATGCATATTCCTCGATATTGTAAGTGATCATTCGTTGTCTAAAGTACATGAAAAGTCATGAAACGAACCCGGCAATATAAACGTGCATTACCATTGTGGAAACATAATGTATAGTAGCGTTTAAACAATGTTTAGTTGCGTTTGAAAAATGCTCAGTGAGACACCTACATTTTACTTGGACGTCAAATGTTTATTTACGGTTGAACAATGTTCATTTGGAGCTGACAAACGTTTAGTTGGACTCGAAAGCGGTGTAATTCCCATCCTATCATTATCGCTTGTAAATAGGTGCATCGGCATGCTTTCCAAATAGTGCCTTTTTTAAACACTCCTAAAGCGGGTCTGATTAGAACGAAAACAATCGATTACGCTGGCATAAGCAATTTTGTGGCGTTCAAAAAAACAAAAAAAGGACTCACTGTGGCACGATAATGGGCCCAAAATAGGACGAAAATTGGCGCGCATAATCCCAGCGCCGAGCTGAAATCGGCATTTCCCGTGGCATTTCCCGAACGGCTGCATTCATCACTTTTTATCGGTGCATTGTGACGCCTAGGATGCACTGAGTTGCATTAGATGCGTTAGGTGGGGACATTGTTGCGTTGAAATATTTTGCGCACGAAAAATGTCACCACACATCCTTTAGGGTCCTTTTTAAAACAGAAAAGAAAAAACAACCCAACGCATCGCTCCGCCCTTCAGAAAGGCAATGGAAGCGTGCATTTTAGTGGCTGAAAAGCGCACGGGTGGCTGACCCGACCCGACCCGACCGGACGCACATTCTTTAGCAGCCAGCGTGGCGAATTTATCTCGACCGATCGTTAAGCCGTAATTAAATTTCATCAGCCATGTCTGAGGACGTGGCTTGGAAACAGGATCACCGGAATGTGGCGTTTCGCGTGTCCTTCGTCCACCCCAGTTGCGGTTCACACGTTTTGGTTTTCCCTACGCAGCCCACGCCGACCGACCGACGGTGGGGTTCGGAATTCGCGCACACAATCCTAATGCGCCACCGTGCCGACCGTGGCGAACCGTCGACGGGGAGGTTTTGATGTTTTTTTTTTCATTCCATTTCGTTTTTTTCCCAGAGCCACCCACCCAAACGGGGAGATGGAAATTGAGCAAGCAAAAGTCCCGGAAGTGGCGCACGAGATCGACGATCAGCCATCAGCCTTTCGGAAGGGCATTTTCGAGCTGCGAGAGAGAGAGAGAACGCAGCTGGCTGCCAAATGGGATGGGAAAAGTTTTCTTTTGTTATGAAAATTGCTGGATTTGATGCAATGAAAAGCAAACGCGCGCTCGGGTGGAAAATTGGCTAATTATTTTCCAGCGGGAATGCGTTCGCCTCCCGACGACGACGACGACGGCTGGTGGCAACATTTTCGATGCTGGTCCGTTTTGGTTCGATGGGTCTTGCGCTTCTCGGAAGCTCCGGTTCCGAATGGTTAATTTCTCGCGCACGGTCCGACCCCGGGGGCGACATCCGAGGTTGTGCGAGCTTTCGCAAATCGCGCCATCTCCCCCGGACGGATGTTAAATGTGCGTTTTGGTGATTTTTCTTTTTCTCGCTCACTTCGTCGCTTATGTCCTTGTGCTTTCTCCCCGTTATTCTCGGTGAAACTCCAATGGCCAAACTCGCCACTCGGTTGGGGTGATTATTTTCCCAATCTATCCTCCTTCTCTTTCTCTCTCTTTCGATTTGTTTGCTCTGTCCGTCCTGGCTGCCCTTCGAGCTGGCGTGGTATTGTTAAAGTGAATTTAATTAAGCTTATTCGCGCCAGATTTCGCCAGCTAGCCGTGGGGGGAGTTGCGCCACGGATCGAAACTAACCCCTGGGTTCACCCCTGGTGGTGAGAGAAAGAAGCAACCAAAAACAAAACAAAAAAACAAAAAAAAATGACCCCCCGATAAGCGTCCGGTCCGAGTCCGGGCATTCTCTGACAGGCACCGGAAATTGTTGCCGACCGGGCCGGACGAAACAAAGCGCAAACGAAATGAGCAGGAAGGAACGTACGCCGTGGCGTTGGGATACGAAAAAAAAGCCTCCCCCACGGTCAGATATCTACAATTGCAGCAGGCAAAGTTTGCGAAACAGCGCAGTGATTGACGGAGCGGAAACCGGAGCGCCTCGAGTGGGCAGACAAAGACGCTGATCGGCAACAGGATCCAATATGGGGGTTGCTTCGTACCAGCAGATCTACGTTAATTTATCTGTAATCAAATCAGCACGATAAAGCGTATGGGTGGATGAGTATGGCCTACATTTGCAGTAAGACCAGTGGGTGGATTAATGAAAAAAAAGCACAGAAAATCGCCCACACGAACACAAACAAATCTAAAGCGTGGGAGTACGAGCAAGAGGGCGTGATTCAATTTGTTGCTTTTTGCCACGCTTTAAGCTTCTCGGGCACAACTCGAGCGAAACACGTGGCTGGGTAGATTCTCGCCCGGTTATGCATTCGTTTTAAAAGCGTATCCTTCGCCAGGACGCTCACGCGACTTGGAGTTGTTTCAGCGGCCGCGTGGAAGAACTTCTCGTGATTAGGTTTACTTTTGCGCACAGGCACCAGTCTGGCTGGGAGCGAGTAAACAGCCTTGCAAGGGCTGGTTTGTTTTTCGATCCGACGATCGTTTTGTGCTCCACGGGGATGAGTCGCTTAAAAATAGGGTGCCCTTTTTGCTGTCGACGAACATTTTAAAGCTCATGCCACTGGCTCCATCATGGTGCCGAGAAAAAGGTTGGATCACCTGCCTGGGAAAAGCTAGCCACGCGGAAACGCACTCGAAGGACTGCAGTTGATAGTGGAATAAAATAATTCATTAGTTTCAATGACCCAACAAAGGAGACCGCCAGCCCCACTTGAAGCCACCCGGCGCTATCAATTACTCGACGAGGGAGAAAAAAAACTCGTAACGAAGGGAAAAATAACTGCGAGATTTAGCCAAAGCGGATTGTAAAGCTTTTTTTTTGCTTGCTGCATCCTTCGCCCAGTCCGGCACGCGCGTGTTCCGTGAGCAAAAGTTTCGTGCAGCGTGGGAATTAGCGAGCGAAAGTTTTGCTAAAATATGTGGAGCAAAGGAAAACGAAAACGAGAACAAGAAGAGAGACAGGAAGCAAGCAACACTCACCTCACACACAGCCGAACGACTCCACGGGAACGAAGGTTTCGGTGTGATGTATCGCGACCGTTGTCACGCAAGGGCTTCCGAGGCTTGTGATTCCGTTCGGGGTTCGGATATGACATTACTCTTTTCGCCACAAGCACCAAATGGAATGGAAGCTTGAGCCTGAATGGGGAAGTAAAAGAGTCGGCTCTCTGGAACGGGTTCTGGATGACGAATGCTAGGCCGCATTGGTGCGAATCGTCACACGAATCAGACAATCGCGAGGTTTAATCATCGATTCCTATCGAAGGATTTGGGAGGTTGGCCCAACGGCCGTTTTTGTTTCTTTCTCTTTTTTTCGGGGCTTTCCCGTTTTTACGATCAGCGAAACCTTTAGTGCAGGATGGATATCGGATTGGTTTGCCGTCCGGAAGCGTCCTGTTTTACTGCGCATATGGTGGAATGGCGGATCACCCATCGATATTGCATTGTTCGCGAGGTTAAAGGTACGAGATGGAAGCAAAAGCATCCCCCGAACGAACCGAAAGGGTCGTGACGAACGTGATCGATTTACGGCTTCGAATCCTGACGAGCTTCCGACGTTGCTACGAGGCACGACGGCCAGGTTGGGCCGTACTGATGGGGGTTCATATTTCCCGGATGAAACATTAACCTAAACCTCGCAGCTGGCCACCAGCGTCCACGTTGGGGTATTACCGAGGAGCTCGAGAAAACGCTAATCCCATTCCACGCTGATCCCGATGGAATTTTGGCCAAAGGACCTTCCCTCCGGAGGGTTCGTTTTCCCGTGGCCCCGGCTAATGTGAGCAAACGGGTATCGGGTTTTGCTTATCGATTTCCGAATCCATTCTGTGTTCTGTTGGCAAAATAGGAGACGTTGCATTCCGTGGGCGGCATTCGAACAACATCGGGAACACACATGCGAGCTTCGTTTCCAGTTCGTTACTCTAATCAAGTAACCGGAACGCAGAAAGGAAGAGGCAGCATGCTGTGGGTGGTTTGGTAAGGGACCGGTGTATCGGACCGGTGCATGTTTCAGAAGGAGAACAAGCGAAAAGCGAGCGACTACGTTGCGTTTGCGAGCCTCTCCATTTTGTTTGACGTATTGTGCGGGAGCGTGGAAGAGAACGTCGGTTGGTAGAGCCCTTTGGAAGCTTGGGGCTAGGTTATTGGCAACAAATTGCATTTCCCGGAAGAGGAACCCTGAACGGAAACCGATATGAAACGCCTTCGGATGCCGTAAGCTTGCTCCCCGTCGTTTTTTTCTTGGTACCACCCCCAGGAAGCATATTCGGTTTTGCAACGAATTCAATTTGTCTGCCTGTCTGTCTGGTTGCTGCCATTTTCGATGCTGGCTGCCATTTTACGGTTTTAATGATATGTTTCGTTCGAGCTGCAGTTCACAAAAATGGAAGGAGCCACCGACAGAGAAAGAGACCGACCGACGGATGGAGAAAGCAAGACTTGGCGTCTTCCCAATCACATGCTTGAAGGCGTGATGCGATTAAAAGAAAAGCCGGCGCTCAGGGGGTTTTCTTGCCGAGCGCTGCATGTTTTATGCATTTTCATGCGAAATCCCAGAATGCCACCTTGGTGCTTGCTGCCTGAAAGCAATCCGACACAATCATTAATGGACGTGCGCCTAATGAAGATGCGCTCGAAAGGAATACCGATGCAGAATACCGAACGGGGTTTGCACTCGAGCTTGTACCTTTTGCAAGGTGATGATGGAAGCCGCCATTTCCATCTCCAGCCAGGCAGGACGAACGATGGCTTTCTCCGGCACTTTCGGCACGGCTTTCTAAAGTCAGGCACCTCACGCATAAAAAGACTCGTAGGAGTTGTCATAAAACCAGTCAGCCGTTTCGGGTGGATCCTGTTTTGTGTAAATAGTGTGAATAGTTCTAACCGAGGCGAACCGAACCGTTTAGGAGGCGGTTTACAACCGCTGATCCGTTGCTCGACATTGTGCCTGTTGGTGAACGATATTCCCGGCTCGTAGGGTGACAGTCGTAAAGTTTTACAACCCCAACCGGTGCCGGAAGGGCACGAGCGGCTCAATCGGAATGTGTGTGTGTGGTATGAATTTTTCATTTCGATCACTTCATCGCGCGCGCGGGTGCCATTTGTTTTGTGCCGTTTCCGTGTCGAGTGTGAGCCCAACCGATGCCGGTTGGTGTAAATTTTTATCACATTTTATTAGCATAAATTTTTATAACTCATCGCGCCGTGTGGGTTTGTTTGTGTTTCCGCGTGAAAACTAGTCTCTTTGCCGGCCGGGTGCAGCCAACAACGACAACAAATGGCGGACGTTGACTTTCGGGTCGCCTGATCGGTTCGACAAATCATCATCATCATCATCATCATCATCGTCTGACGTGTGGCTTTTCACGCGGCTCGCCACTCACTTCCGGGGGAGAGAATGATTATAAAAAAAAAACTCGAAAAGAAAAGAAAAACGCACCCGAAAAGCTATTTCCTCAATCATTTACGGGTGTATAAATATGATTTATGAGCGTCGCGATCTGAAACAGGTTTGCGGAAGCGAACCAGCCGTCGCCGCCGATGACGCCTGGGCGTGGGTGTGTGAGTATCTTCCATCATCATGGAAAGGGACGGGAGAATCGTATTTGATCGGGGGGGCTATTTTTTAGGAAAATGCCAGTGCGCTAGTGCCGTGTACAAAGTATTGGGCGTCTCCATCGCAACCCGGTGACTGGCTTTTAAATTTCACCGCTCCATTTGGCAGCTTTAAAGCGCCCGAAAGCGGGTCAACGGAAGCCACCGGTGTTGGCAGGGTGACAATAGCTGGTAGTAGCACGAAGCAGAATTTGCCTTCGAACGATTATTTCGACCAACGCAGCGCCGGCGTACGAACAACATCCTTCCCGAGGCAGCCCTTTCACCGTTTCGAAGAGATATCTCACGGCACCACAACGGGATGCTCGACATGCACCAACATGACGATGATGACGCCCGAAGACGATGTGGCTCGAGTCGTACGGAGAACCCACCCACCCGGCACAAGACCCGGCAGACAAGAGAAGTAATTTGGTTTATGATGTTCTTAAAATTATATTTATCTTATATTGTTTACCATTGTGTAGTGACATTTTGTTTAATGGCGCAATTCCCGGCGAACGTCGCGATAGGGCGTTCGTCCTCCGCAAGGATCGTTCCTTTCTTTCCCCACGTTCGGTTCCATTTTTATTGTTTGCGGTTGCGTAGCGGCTGGAGGAGTCGAGCCGAAGACGATGGGATTATGCTTTGCCGTTTTGCCGAGACTACGGCGCTGGCAAACGGCAGCCATGAGCGTTCATTAACTTACACCCGTGGGTATCACTCGCAGTGACAGTGGAGAAGGGATGGAAAATGGGTCGGTGGGTGGATGGGTGATTTGGGGTGGTGCATCGGAGTGGCCGGTTTGTTGGTTCAGCCGGGCGTTTTGTCGGTGCAGCTGCCGAGGCTGCCGGTGACAGCTGACGCTCGAAATGCTGCAGCGTTTTGCAGCGTCGGGGTTTGATGCTGCGTGTACGTACCATTTTGCAGCAAACCCACACCGAGTTCCCACTGTGGCAGTGGCAGTGGCAATGGGAAGGGCCCGGTTGCGTCAAACACTTCATAAACAGCAGCAACATTCCTGCGGCGGCGTTCGGAGCGCACATTCCCTTCAATCGATGCCAGTTGACGGTGCGGTTTTTGCGAAAACCCCGTCGGAAAAGCGATGATGATAAGAGAGCGAGAGAGCGAGAGAGAGAGAGAGAGAAAGCGTAGTTTAGTCGGTAACAGTTTTACAGCTGCAAGGTGCAAAAGTATTTGCACCCTTTGGGGGTGGTTCCCCGGGGCTCGGAAATTGTTGTTACTCGCCCTCGACGCATCCAGCCTGTTGACAATGATGACAATTGTTGAGTGAATAAATGTACAAACTTTGCGATGCGCTTTTGATGGGCACTTTCGGTGTGGCTAATTGTTACCGGTAGCTTTTTGGCCGCTTAAAACGTAGTAATTTAATCGCCCCGGCAGCGTGGGGTTTGATCTGACCAAGCTTTCCACTCTTCGTGGGTTTGAAGAGTGAAGCTTTTGCAGCTTAGTTCGCAAGCAATTGATGCATTTAAGCATTAATTACTGCTGTAGTTCATATTCATCTAAGTAGGCTAAGAGGTTTTAAAGGTAAATATGAATAGCCCAATGACTCTTCTTCTGCTTCTTTACTAACCCGCACGCACAATTGAGCACGTCGTAATTCCATGGCCTACTTGGCATTGCTTAGAGCCAAAGCTTTTTTGACTTTTAATTACTCGTAGCTGGATCGTCATGACTCATCGTCGTGGTGAATTGTTCTCGCGAAGATACGACCATACTAATTGTCGCAACACCATGAACCGGTGCATGAATCAATCGCATCGTGGTGCCGGAAAAGCTGTTAACTAATGTTATCCGTTATTTCTCACCCCACTTTGCACGGTGCATTTATCACCAAAAAAGCTGCCACTCGACGCTGAAACCACCCAAAAAGAATGGATCGATTGGCGAACAAAACGAAGCCAAAAAGAAAACTTATCACTCCAGACATTCGCAACCGTTTATCACGACCACAATGGCGTGCAGGGGCTTTTTTTCTCGGGATGTTCGCTTGCTCCAGGATGCATCACACACGCTGGGGGCATAATTCCGTTCCAGTTACATGTCTGTCCCGCGGTTCCACATGCGCCTCGAAGCACCCGCGTATGGATGAGTTTTCCCGGTGCCATTTTCGACATGTTTTCTTTTTTTTGCGCGCGCGTGTACCCTCGTTCCCTTTCACGTGCGGCACATTCTTCGCATTTCGTCCATGGCCGTGCGCGAACGCGACCGAAAAGGAGAAAGTTTAGCTTTCGCATATGTTGGAAAATGGTACTACGCGCAAAAAGTCGGTCGTTTGGGCGCGAGTTGCAGCGAAGCGAAAATGAAAGCCATCACACGCCAAAAAGCGCGCGGTTGAAACCGGAAAAGACAAAAAAAAGCAGGGCCAAACATGGTCCACACACACACTCACACACTCACGCCAACTGACGAGGTCTAGTTTGTGACTGCGAATGGAACGCAGGAAATGTGCAATCATTCTGCAGGCGCAGAAATATTAAAGTGCAGCGAGAAATGGCGAGCTTTTTTTTCCCTCGACGAACTGCGTCCGCATCGACACTCTCTTTCTCTCTCTCTCTCTAAGATGCTTTAAGGTTGGGGCCATTTTGGGGCGTGAGGAGAGCTGCGTGGCTGCGCCTCCCATCGGTGGCTGTGAAAAAAGTTTTGACTGCATAATAACAAGGAATAATAAAATACTTTGCATATTCAACTTTATCAACTATTCCGCTCCCCGAGTGCTATCACTTTTCTCGGGCGTTTGGGTGGTCTTTTCACCCACCTCCTCACTCTCTCTCTCTCTACCTCTCGCGGTTGCCTTCTAACTCCCGGAACCAAACCGACCGTTCGAATGCGGCGCTGGTGCTGGGCGAATGTTTTGACAGCTGCTATCTGCGGAGTTGAAATGCTATTTTAACTGCCATCCGTGTGATGCGCCGGTCGTAACGAGTTGGCGAAATCATCTCTTATTACCGTGTCTTACCACGACCATAACGGTTACCATTTGTATGATGCACTGACGCCCGGAATCTCGGCGAACGAGCGCTCGCGACGACACTGGACGTAAAATGTGGCCCACAGCACACGGGGTGGGTCGTTGTTGTCCATCGGGTTTCGGTACTGCTGCGACGGCATTGCTGTTGGTGCAGTACCGAAGGATTTGCATTAGTAAGTGGGGAAGGCGCATCGGCGATGCAATGTTCAACGCTGGCTTTTGAGGAGCCTTTTTGGGAAGGTGCTGTTTACTGCAGGAGAGAATTTTGCAATTCATAATATTCCATAAAAAAACTGTAACATGGCTCTGAAGCAGCTCTCAATCAACTAATCCGAACATTAAGCTTGCTTTGCGAACGTTTTACTTTAAAATCGCTGACAAGGTGGCTCTGAAGCAGTACTACAACTGTGATCTTTTAAATTGTAGCATGTCTGATAAACACCCGATTTTAATAAAGACAGTTACGCTACTAAAACACTCTCAACCTGAACCATTTCGCCGTTTCCCACACTCAAGTAAAGAATGCAAAAAAGGTGATCAATACAGTAATGTAAAGTGGTACACTAACCCCACCGTAAGCACCTAAACAAATAGCCAGATAAGGATTTCCTCAAGCAAATCATAACGGGGTCATTCCCGATCGCAAAATAAAAAAAAACATTCATTACTTTTATGACACAAAATTTACTATGCTTATAAACAAGCTGGATATACCAAAACTATAATTGAGTGTAAATAAAGAGAAATCTGAACAGTTGACCGAGAAGCGTTCCAGAAGGCAAACCTAATACTATGTGTTTTAATTCAAAAGCTTTGAGTGTCTCCCTACCCATGTTAAGGCCTCAAAATCTCTAACGATCCCGTATGGAAGCTCACTTCTAAATTTCCAGCGATCGTTTGGACGATCAACACCTTCTGGCGTAAGTAATGTGTACGACCGAGTGGCCGAACCACGCCGACATAGACGACGGTCTAGCAAAGGGCAAAACAACGTTTTATTTTACAAAATGAACGTTAATTAGCCAACTCGAATGAAAGTCTTTCATTTTGCTCTAGTGAAGAATATAGTGAAGAAAATAAGAATCAATTGACGCGAAGCAATTAACAACATGTCACGTTGCATCATGCTTTCAAGAGTGAGGCTATTTAGAGTTTCGAACAGGGATCGGCTACATTGGATTTAGAAATTCTCAAAGTCTGCAGGTAATCTCATCCACCTTGGCGTGTCTTTTTTTGTTGCTTCTTCTTCCTCTAAACACTCAGTCGCTAACGTAGCGCGAATTCCCGGCAGGCCCCGACACATCACCAATGAGTCATCGGCACGGATCAACCGTAAGAGTGCCGAATCATCCCTGGGAGCCCGGCAGCGACAAAGCCTTAAAACATTTATTAGCATTTATCAGGATTAGACCCGATGGCCGGAGTCGGTTCCCTTTCCCGGGCAGATCATCACCGGGCAGGAGATAAGCCACGTTCCAGCGCGAGCTGGCGGGAACTCGAGCAAGGACACTCGAGCCGCGCGCCAACCGAAAACCCCAATCAAAATCAGTGATCTGAAAAATTGACTGCCATTTGTACGCGTTGATCGGTGTTTTATTTTTGTAGTATCGTTACGTGTCCTCGGCCACTCGTTCCACCGACCATCCGCACCATTTTCATGTGTGTGTATGTGTGCTGCCACTTTGTGTTTGTTGAAACTTTTCTTTCTTTTCGTGTCTGTCTGTCTGTCTTTTTTCAAGCTCGTTTTCGCTTCCCGAACCATCGAGCGTCGTGAAGTTCTCACGCGGTCGTGGCCAACCTACCCAGTGTCGAAGATTGTTACAGCAAAACTTACCCTTGTGACAAGTGCGGAAGCGGCAGGTTAAACGGAAGATTATGTCCTTCCCGAAAGGGCCTCCTTCGCCTGGGCCTGGGCGAAAGATTGATGGTCAGGTGGGTGGGTTTTTGGGGATGGAGAGCAAAGCGGCAAAGCGGCGGATAAATTGGATCCTCGTTTTTGGTGTAAGTGGAGAACTTGAACGCACCGCGAGCGAATGGTGGCCTAAGGACTTCGGAGCCGAGGCCGAGCTCGTGAAACGTGACACCGGGCATTGATGATAGACACGATATTGATTATAAAGCTGCTTAAGACGTGACGTTAATCAAATTAGGAGCGTTGTGCCGGGCCTGGCCGGGAGCCGCTATTAATGCCACACGGGCACAGCCACCCACGGGTGGGTGGAAAAGCGACATCCATTATGTCGGGCGGGAAATTTAAGCTCCGCGTGCTCGCGCGCGAGCAATCGCTGATGAATGGATGGGCGCGCATAAGGGCGATGTGTTTTTGATTGAAACATAATTTATTTTCGTAACGCTTAGTGCGCCATCGGAAGCCATAATTTTTAGCCCAACTTCCGCTGGCGCTCGTGACGCTCGTCGGAGGAAATGGCTCGAGTCAATATTTCGCATTGTTTTCGAGCGCGGCATTACATTATGCAACATATTTTTGTGTCCGTTTTTCTGCTTGCTTCAGTTTGCTTTAATGCTTTTCGCATGTTGGTGTCTCGTCACCATCTTGTCGTTGTGTTTCGTGCGAATTAGTGGATATTAGTCACTTCGGGGATGGCTTTTCGATAATTCAGATAGACGGAGCAGTTGTTGAATTCCTTCCATGAGTCGTTTAGACGCACAAATAGAGCATCGGAATTGACAGCCTTTTTCTGCGAATGTCTCTTTGCACCAGCTCAACGCAACAAACGCGCATCGATCGGGAACGTTTTCTTTCATTTGCGCTTAGATAAACCGCAAACTGGCGCATGAAAAAGAGAGTGCCACTGGACAATGGAGCTTCGCGCGCGTTTTATGCCTGCGTAACAATAATCAACCCATGAGCGCGTGTGCTCGAGTGGTTGGATAGCAATTTGTTCGCCTGCATCCGAGCTGCACCCTGCACAACAAACGAATCCTGGCACCGGGTACACTGCGTGGCTGGTAAGTGAGAAAAAAAATCCAGCACTCCTTTTGCCGAGCGTCGAAAGATGGCGTTTTCCACTGATTCCGCCAGGTGAAATCCAATCACACGTTACATGGCTGCACTTGCACGCTCCATGGCACGCTCGGTGGTACCGAAGAGATGATTGTGATTTATGTGCTCCCGCTGCTGGGTGTTTTTGGTTGTGAGACTGCAAAAAAAAACACGGAAAGAAAAGAAAAATGTCCACCAACCGGGTGGAGCGATAAAGGTTCAACGGATGTCGCGCGTTGATGGTGTTTATTGCAAAAGCTTCCCTTTTTTGCCAGCTTCCGAAGCGTGCGGAAGGTCGAGCGTTATGGAGACACTTGACGTTTGTCGACGGTAGATTTGCAGGTGGCCGATGCCGGCTCGTTATGCCGAAACGAGATCCGCCCGTGCCACAGTGGAAACTGTGAAATCGGATGCAAGAAAAACAGCCCCAACGATGGCGGCACAGTCGAATGGATCCCATGCGTGCAGCCACGCGAGCAAGGAATAATGGTGCCGCTAATAAACGGTTGCTCGGGCGGGTCAGGTGCACCAGGATCATTGTAATATGCTGCCAGGACTCGCTGTGGAGCTCATCTGATGGTGGTGGGCTATTTTTGGCACACGCCGATCGAAGATGAAAGTCAGAAGATGCGTCATTTGTGTGAATTAATTGGACAGATATGCAAACCCATTGCATGGGGCGTTTACCCCAAGAAATAGACATTATATCAGATGGCATAGTTTTAGAGATGGAGTCTTCGTGAAGCTCAAATCCTCGCGGGTCTTATGGTATACCTTATGAAAGGCTTTCGATATCGATCAATGAGCTATCGATTTGTAATTTGTTTGACTCTTGTAAGCATGTCTTATCCGTGCTCATCGTGTCTTAACGTTGTCAACTTACTCCAAGGATGCTGTAAACCAGCTTGAACATTGAATGAGGGATGTAATTCATTATTTTTAAAGGAAAATAATCTCGTGAACAAATAATGTAAATTAATAGCGGCAATTTGATCTAAATCCTCTACCCTCTGGGAATCTTCTCTCTGCCAAGAGGTGTATTTACGATGAGCACACAAAACTACTCTCCAAAGGATGAAGTAATGGCCGTGTAGGTCTACCAGCTGATGCATTTCCACATGCACCAAAAGCACGAGCCACTGTTCACTATGATGATTCGACGAATAGAATCTCGACCTCTATTCCATCGAGAAACGCACTCGGAATCGCAACTATTTTCAGTTTTTTTTCCTCCCCGTCACAACTTTGCAGTAGAATCGTAGAACAATTCCCCGGCGCTTCCAGGACGAACGATTGCACCGCGAAGTGATACGATCGAGCTACGGGATGCATGGCAAAACTCCGGGTACCTACATTAACCAAGCAAAAGGCTCCAGCCACGCAACGAACCCTCCAACAGGACGAACAAGGACGACCCCAAACCGGGGTAGCGACTACCGTAATTTACGACATCGTCCGGTGGATCGCGTGAAAAGGACTCTGCACGGTGTCCTACCGAGGCTCAGGTGCACCTCAGAGAGAATGAGAGAGAACGAATGGTTCATGGGAATGGAACGGCTCGGTTCAAGCACAGCCCGACAAGAAATAGCAACGTCGAGCCTATCGGGTAGGTCCAGGATTTTGAGCCCCTTTTGCGTGCTCTTACCGATACTGCCCTCTCGAGCCACCGGTGCGCTTTCGGGTAGGTAGTTCTTGTATACTTTTTCCATTATTTATGGGTGCATCAAACGTTATGAATGTCCTGGCTTATCTTCCCGCTATTAGCCACATTAACACTTCCTCTCGCTTGGGGGCTGACCTCGAGGACCAAAGCTGGGCACCCGGGAAGCCGAGCCCGGGAATACGAGCGAAAAGGCCCATTTTCAGCGGCCGGCCAGCCAACGTAAGCCACCGGCAAAAGGCTTTGAATAACAACAAACGCAATCATAAGTTTCGCTTTGCCGGTTTCACTTCCCGATTGGACCGTGATTTGGATGTGTTCTTGTTGTGCGGTCGCTCGGCAGCTGTGGCATCCTCTGGCCTTCCTGGTAGCAGAGGAAGGAACTGATTTTCGTCACATGACAACGGGAAGGTGTGTTCGTCGCGTTCGTGGCGCGCTTGGAAAAGCTCCTGCTCGATGGAGGCGCATGGTGCGCTTCACTATTCGGCGTTCCTTTAGAGCAGGGAGATTTCCGTCCGGTTGCACAGTTGCGCTTATTTCGAAAGTTTGCCGCTTCGCAAACTGGCACCGACGTGTGTCCCGTGCCCCGGTGTGGCTTCATCCGTAAGGAACGTTTGTTTATTCTTTAGAATGCGGAAAAGCAGAAGCAAAAAGAAAAGACAAACAAAGGAAAAAAACAAACGGCTCACAAAGCCAAAACCCCATGCTCAAGTCGGGCAAAGTGCGGCACCGGAAGTGCTGCCGGTGGCCAATTCAGCCTAACTAGTTTCCACGTGTTTCCACCGTCGCCATCGTTGCCCACCGTTGATGAATGAGGCGTGCCTGGGCTTCGCTGGGAGAGTGCCTGGAAAGTAATATTAAACGTTTTTCGTTCGTTCCACGTGTCTCGCACCGGCTCAGTTTCGCCCTGTTTCCTGGGTAGTACGCTCCGTCGGTTGGTCTGGCACTTCCGGGAAAAAGGCTCGAAGGCTCGCCGTCAGAGCGCCTGGGCGAAAACACGCGGCCTAAGATGCCGTGCCGGAAGAAAGCGAAAGGGTTGGGAAAAGTTTGCCACTTTTCATTTTCACCGGAGCGTTGCGAGCGTAGATTTGTTAGAAATTAACTTGTCAGGCATCGGTGACCAGGCATTGTGTGCCAGCCGGCGAACCAAAATGGCTGCTCGGTGGGGTGGCGAATTTCATTTCATTCGTGAGGAAGCAACCGAGAGCAACCGAGGCTCTGCCCGGTGGTTGTGTGTTTTCGTAAACCTACACGCCACCGGGTGGTTCAATCTGTCGTAACACGCTGCACAAAAGTGCTTTTAATTATCCGTGATCGGTGATAAAATGAATCCTTTATCGAGCACGATGAGCGAAAATGAGCGCCGAACGTGATGTGTGCGAGATTTGAGCGCAATATTATTAAATTAGATAAACTTTTCGTCTAGCTTCGCCTTCCTGGGGTCGTTTTTCCGTGGAAAGAAACCTATTCTAAGTCCTACCTAGACCTAGACCAAACTAAAGCATGAACTCTTAAGAGCCCACATTGTCGTAGAGCTTTTAAAATTATTCTAATCAGCCCGCGCTTTAGATCAGAGCAAATCGCACAAACCGCGTTCCCATTTCAACGGTAGAAAACGAACCCATTGCAACGGTAGCAAACGTGAGCGCGTGTGTATTAAAAGTAGGCAAACAACGTGGCGTAAATTCCCGCTAAGCTTGCTCTGCTCATCAGCGGCTAATTTTAACGGCCGCCTTCCAGCGGGCGACATAATCCAGAGCTTTGAGGTGCTGGGTGCTGGTGCTGCTAAAACTCATAAAGGTAATTGGATTCGGAGTCCGTGGTTGCGATGCTTGAACCTCGAGGGATATTAGAACAAAATGGAAATGTAACAAACAACTACCCATCCCGATCACGCCAACGGTGGTAACTTTGTATTTTTTATAATTATGTCCAGACGTAATCCAGCCATCGGAGCTATTTGTGTGTTTTTTTTTCTTCTCTCTCGATCGAAATGATGCCAAAAACTCGAAATCATGTCTTAAAAAGTGAAGAAATATAAAAAAAATGCACGCGTGGGTTGGCAGCAGTTTGTTCTGGTTTTGGTTAGCGAACAACTCCACCAGGACAGCTCTCATTGGATTAGACCGGAATTCCTGACCTGGCAGGCCAGTAAGGAGTGCGCATTATCACTCGCTTCCGTTATCGGGAAAGTAGCAGTTGGGGGGCCAGAGAAAAAACTTCCTGGGCAACCTAAGCAAATAGGGCATGCGTTGGGCTAGAGATACTCGGACGGTGACCCGGATGGATGGTTCCACGCGTCAATACCACGGCCTTTTCCAACGCTCAGGTACAAGAGTTCCTTCACCAACCACCACAGCCAAAGTTGACCGTACCGCAATCTCCGAACGATAATCCTTCATTAGAATGGACCAACCTTCTCGCTCGGAAAACATTTCAAACTCGTTAACAGGTCAATTTTCTCGATCATCTCCTCCCAGGGTTGGTTGAACCGGAAACGAGGGCCGACTCCCTGCTTCGAATCGATGGTTTCCGGAGGTCCGGGCGTATCCGGCCGTCCAGGACGTTGGGAGGGTGCTTCGGAATATTCAATTATTTTATTATGATAGCATTTTTGTGGCTTCGCTATTAAGCCTGACCCCTCCGGTTGGTTCGCAGGAACCGGGCGACGTGCCAAGCGACGACCAGGAAGCTGTCACATTGCACAGGAAAGAAAACACATCCGGACAGGCGGGAGGTTGTGTGTTTTTTTTTTGCCTCGAGGTAAAAACATCCAACCGGGCCGATGCTTTGTTCTCCCGAAACCGCAGCAGGACGAATAAAAGGGCGTGCGGTTGTGGCGCAGGACTTTGCGTTATAAATTTTGCTTCGGATGCGTATCCTAAAATAATTCCTTCGTATTAAAAATTAATCCTATTATCTCGTGGGTGTATCCTTTGCTCGGTTTGAGTGCCAAAATGAAGGGCAGAACGAGAGCGAGCGAGAGAGCGAGAGCAAAAAAACATCGTGCGGCTGGAAAATGAAACAAAAACCCACCCTCGGAACTTTTGCCCAGCCCAATGGGGGGGTGGCAAACTTTCGGTCTCCCCACGGATCGGATGCAACACCGATGGACGAACATCACCAAAGTGACCAAGCGTCCGAGGCTCGGTTATCGTAACGTGGATCCTTCCGAGAACCTTCACCATGGAGATATGGAGCACGCGTTCGATCGAGTTCGGTTTGGGAGGACATTCAGGACATTCCCAGCCGCTAAAACCATCCATCCTTCCGCATGCGTGGAATCGTTAGTGTCTTGTTACCGTTAACCGTTGGGGTGGGTCACGCGACCCATCGATTTCGAGCTCCTGGCCGAAAAAGCTGGCTTTACCCATGGGTCGGAGTCCTTTTCTCCGTTGCCGAACGCATTATTGACAGCTAACGAGCCGCCCCATTAGCAGAAGCGATCTTCCCTCTCGATCGGAGGCTCGGCTGTATCGGGATGTGAGGCCCATTTTCGGGAGGGTGGATTTTCCCGGCGTTGTTTTTCCACCCAGCATCCACAGTAACGATTCGCGTGGGGTGCAGGTTGACATACGGACGGAAATAATGCGCTGGAGTCATTTATCGAGCTGCGATCGAGTCCGAAAGCGCGTTTGATACCGTGGCCTGCTCATCGTTATTATTTCGGTGACAACTTCGAGCGAGTGAACGCAAGGACTCCATGACAGCTGGTAGTGGTGTAAGTGCGTGAAGACGTACTTCATTACACTCGAAGTTCCACCATCGTTGGATGTGCGGAACATTTCACCATTTTGGAGCCTTTTTAAACTGTAGAAACTTCATTTTGTAAACGCACTCGCTGATGGCAATTTCGCATGGGCTTAAAGCGGCTTTAGGCTCAACAGCGCAATGTGTGTCGGCATCTTTAAGACCTTGCGTGCTAAGCGTTTTTTTTAGGAAACTCCACAAAATGCCACGATTCAAGCGTTTTTCTTGCCCCTATGTCATGTTAAATTTTTGGCTTGTTTTACGTTCATTTATATTTCTGTTTAGTCTTAAATTTGATATTTACGAATAATAGCTGTTTTAAATATTCAAAAATTGCATTTTAAAATCAAGCGTTTGTGCCGTCAGCCAATTTTTGGGTGACGCGGCTCACAAGGTGTTAAGACCGTCTCTCAAGCACTCCGGGGGCAGCAAACAAACACAACATATCGCTGTAGCATAAATAAACAAAGGGGCGTTCTCTGGAAACGTGGCCTTATGTGGATGGGTTGAATCGCGCCGATCATCTCGCCCGTCGATTGATGCTAATATGTCAGTAGGAAGGCCACCCTCCACCCAGACGCCTTGCTGCGTTTCGCCTTCGACTGAAGTTTGCTGCCCAACCTCGAAAGGGATCCCTGGATGGGATAATGGATTGTCGGGTTTTTAGTGGTCGAGCCCGCGCTAGACTGTGGGCGAGAGTCAAGTTGCTTAACTTCACCGAGCCGTGCTAATGATGGCGATCATTCCCACCCAAACCACCCATCCCCCGATAAACCGGTCGGCTCATAATTAAGCGATGATTTATCCGAACATAAATACGTACCATTAATCAATCGAATAAAGCGCGGTCAAGCGATGGGATGTCGAGCGCCCGATCAGAAGTCGTCGGTTGCCTTTGTTCGTCTGGCACGGGCGCAATCATGTAAATCGATGCCATCGCGTATGATGCCCCACTCGTGTGGCCAAACTGAACCCGTGCCCACCAGCACCGTGTTGACGGATGGACGGAAAAGGCTCCACTCCATAACGAAGGTTGAAGGGTTTCGCGTTTCGTCTGATTAGTGGCACGGTGACCGCAAAACAACTGTGGGCCTGGGTTGGAAAACGCCAACTACGGGAGTTCGCCACGAGGTCGTCACCGAAGGGTGGACTCATTTACGGCCGGTGGCGAGCTGTCACGTAAAAATAATTAGCTACATTTGTTTGCGACCGTTTGCGCGGCTCCGGTCGTTCGGTTTTCCACCACGACGCGAGGACGCAGTAAAAAGCGCGCCACCAACGCTGGTGCGCGAATGAAACAATAAAATGCATGATTGCAATATTTATTACACATCCCGGATTAATATCCCTTGCGGTGATTGGTATTGTGCGGCAGATGACGCCTCGCGGGAAGCCTTGTTACAGGTTGGTATGCCGAGTGCGAGCGAGATTTTTCGCGACCCATTCCCTTTGGCTTTGGTGGCCATCATTTATTCATTCGCGCGCGTACGCATTTTGTTTTTCGACTACGGGTTGGAATGGTGGGAAGTGAGGAAAGAGGACGTCGAAGGCATGCGTGGAATATTTATAGTTTCTTTTTGTTTTTGCTTCAGTCAATTGCTCCTAGGCTACTGGCGACGATTTTGACGAGCCTGCCACGAGCGCCCTCTAGCGATGGGTTGCGAAAGCAGCACGCAGATGTGACTCGATGCGATACGAGTTCAGGTGCACTTGGGGTTCCCTTTTTATTTTTGTTTTGCTTTTGATTGCATCATATCATTGTTAACTCGACAGACAATCGCTCGGAGTCTTCGGAGCTGGCTCCGGGGTCTAGAGAGGAGTTATTTTCCGACCGTGTTTTCTGCTCGCGCTTCACCGAACGAAGCTCTCGAGGGTATTTTTCCGACGAACGGGCAAAAGGACGCAGTTTTCCATCCGATCCGGTCTGGTCTGCCCGCAAGCTATCATTCGAACGGTATTGTACTGTGGCAATTCGTAGGAATTTTGTGCTTTGTTTGCCATTCCATCATCAATTGCTGCTTTCGATTGCAATGGTTTATGAGCAATTTATAAATTGCTTGATAGTTGATAACGATTATAATGCATTGCTTTCTTGTTATTGACTCGCCATCGTTTCGAAGATACTCAATTCAATTTTATTGCGGCACAGTTTGAATAAAAAATCATAATTCAACTACCGAGCTTGGAAATTGAAATAAACTGCAAGCTTGCGACTCAAGCACTGATGCATATGGAAGGCTTCTGTTGAATTGAGTTTGCGATAGAATCGGTACCAGAAAAAACAAGTGTGTCTCGTTCCTTGTGGGGTAAAAAAACAACCTTCTCTATTGTGAAGACACGGCAGAAATTTCACAGATGCACACCGATAGTGATGCTCCATAAACGGTCCTAAGCTGAGCTCGTTTCGCTTCTCGAACAAACGTCGTGTTTATTCTTCGATCATACCCAGCGTCAGCGCGGCAATCGAGCCGAAAATCACCTGAAAATGTGCAACAGAACAATCCCTGCATCCGATCCCACCGGAAGGACACGAGACATGAAAACGGTGAGTCTACAGTGTGGGAGTTTTCCACCCTTCGTCGATTCCCTCGACGATTTTGGGGTGGAGACATTTTCCACCGCCCGGCAGCACACTCGATCGACAGATGGGAAGCGTTTATCTCGTTCAGGGTTTTTCCCGTCCAGGAAGGGATGCGCACAGGATCACCAGGAGACGATGGGCGAAAAATAACAAACCCATCTTCTAGATTTAATCAGTGTCAAATAAATCTTCACCACCGGCGGCATTTCTCAGCGCGTGGTGTGCCATCTTGTACGAAATCGAGTTCCTCCCGGTTCGGTTTCGCGCGAGCTGCTCGGCACTCCAAGGCGCAACATAGTACCGGGTCCGTTGTCTTTGGCCCCGAGGAAGGATCCTTTTTGTGTGTATGGTATGAGGTTTCGTACCCATCGCTGATGTCGCAGTTGGAGTAAAAATAAACAGATAAATAAATAAACAGACCCACAGCTCGATGGGCTACACCCATGCTGCTTTGCTGGGTCCGTGTTCGGTTTCAATTTAAATCTAAATCAACTTTTTCCCAGCCTTTTCCGGAGCCTCCCAAAACGTGAACGTACCCATAAATTCGTCTCGGCTGATTCCACCGGGAGATTGGACCACGAAGCTTCGACCCGAGTGCCCAGTGCGCTGTGGTCTATTGCATTGGTGGAAAGTTTGCTCGCCCAGGGTTGGATTCCGTGGGCGTTGCGGTTTTTTGTTTTTATTTTTGCTCAGTGCAACTTTGATTTCAATTTCAGATTTCTCTCCACGCCCTCAATAAATGCCCACCCACACATAATGGAAGCATTATTTCAACTGACCCGTTCGACGAGCGCTCATTTCGTGTGTCGCGAATGCAATCAATTAATTTCGATCAAACTCCCAACCCGTTCGAACGCATTCCACGCGTCCAACAAACGGATCATAATTGTCAACGCCAATTTGGTGCAATTTCGCCAACGAGCAACCCGTGCGGTTTCGGTTGTTTTACATTAAACGAATAAAAAAAACATAATGTACCCCACACTGGCCTGGGTTAATGTCGATAAAGATCATCCGAAAAAAAAGAGAGAGAATAAAATAGGCAGTTTCTATCCCCCAGACTGTTAATGGCACTGTAAAAGCATCTCCAATGGTCCATTTTCCTGCGCTGTGTGTTGTTTGGGTTTTCTCAAACTTTTTAATCCCATCACCCCCGAAACAGGTCCTTGGAAAGCGAAAAGCACCGTCGGGGGGGTGTACGTTTACCATAATTCGTATTCCCAATTTCCCACACCGAACGCGAACCGACGAGCATAAATGATTCCTGATTGGTGTGGCACGCCCCTGGCTGGCCTTTCCGTTCCGTGGTGCTTAGAGGTCCAATACGATGGAGCCCCCGCGGGCGCTGCGAAAGATTTAATCTATCAAATATTTAACCGAAAAATTTGCGACAGATTACATCGCCCCAGCACCCGAGGTTTTCGACCATCACGCGGCCACCCTTAATGACATCATCGGTCAACGAATTTTCGCTTCACGTTTCGCCTGAATGGCATACGTTTCTCACTGGCCTTTTTTCACTCGCTCGCTTGCGTTCGCCGTTATCCTTATATTTCCATCGGCGCGGGCTCGAGCACACGTTAGCCGGTTACATTCCGGTCCCGTGGTTGGAAAACGATAATTTTCCGCCATTTTCATCCCACGTTGCGCCCAATCACGGGATCCTTCCATCTTCCGGCACGCGGCAAAAATCCGTGCCACACCGGTCACTGGCCGCGAGCACCGTTTGGGTGCGTTTTGGAGGTACTTTTTTTTGCTTCTTTTCTTTCTCCTCTCGTTGCTGACTTTTCATGCACCGCGAGCGGGTTGGACAAAAAAACCGGACCAAGTTGGCATGAATGGCATGGAGCGCGGGTATGGAAAACCAAATCGCCCGATGAAAAACGCCCGTGGTCGGCCATTTTTTTATGAACGTTCAGCTTTCTGCGTCGACCCGTTACACCGCTACTGCTGGGCTTGGCCAAGGAGGGTTCCGCTTCGGGTGCCCTTTTACCACGCTTTTTCCAGGGGGCGCGTTTGATCGAGTGCCGCCGCCATTGCTGCTGCTGGTTTGTGCTGAAAGGGGGGCTTTTTGGGGGCTTTCTCTCACTCTTACCTGCTTGCTGGCGATACGGCGCAATGTTTAACCGAAGTATTTTTCTCCGACCCCGACTCGGTGCCAATATTCGTTGCTACAAATTGAACGGCCACACCGGAACACTGACCGCGTGCACGACGACGGACTGGATTACGCTCGATAGGCCGGTGGATGATGAATGAGCTGAAGGCCCGCACCGGACAGGGCAGCGCGTCGGTGGTGGTGTCTAGTTCAGGTTGCGCCTGTTTGCGATGGGGTTGGGAAATGGTGGAGTTTTCACATTTCTTTTTGTTGTTGTTACGATAGCCTATTGTTACGCTAAACGACAGCGAGCGGAAGCGACGATTTTATTATGGGATTTTTGTTTTTGGAGCCCAACAGCCCCTTTTGTTTGACAGGTCCTTTTCGTGTGTGTGTGTAGTTGACAGTTGCATAGAAAAACAAGGTTCTCAAAATACGGTGAGATGTGTTTGAAAAACCCCGATCTCCAAATTTGTGGATCGTGTGCTGGATATTGTTGTAATAAACGTACGATCTACATACGAAGAGGCAAAGCTGCATTTTGCAATTTTTCTCCAATCAAGCGCAAGTTATGCTAGCGAATATGTTTACTCGCGTTGCGCGAATTCGTGCCGTACGCTCGAAGCAATATTTATTTCCCTTTTGCAACATAGATTAAGCAGCAAAAAAACATACAAAGAGAAACACATCAAACGATCTCGCGCCACGATTGCTCCAAATTGGAATTTTATATGCACAACGGGTGCATATTGCCTGGTGGAGGCATGGTTTCGGGTTTGGAAAGCAAAAATGCCAACAAAAAAGAAAGGAATCGCAAACGCACACAATACACAAAAGAAAAACACGTATTGCCCAACGATTCGGCCATTTTTTTGTTGTCTCCCCACAATCCATCGGACCGACTAACAGCGGGTGTAATTTAACGCAGCACTTGCGAATCCCTAACCTCAACCAGGCTCGTTGGGAGACCCAGCTTGGGTTTATCCACCGATGGACGCCAAAATCGCTGCTCCATTGGTTCATGGGCGCACAATAGACGACTCCACAGACGAGCCCACACCAACGAGTCCCCGAGAGTGCATGGAGATCGAAAAAAAATCACCGATCCCCACGTGGTGCGTCGTTCGTGGAGCGCACGATATATCCTTTCGATATCGCCTCGATACGCATCGGCAAAACGGTGTGGGGGTGAAAAGCGCAATATTAACAGCCACGAGAGTAGCGCGCGTTGCGCGATAATTCAGCGACAACTCGCTCGCTCGTTCGGACGTGTTGAAGTTGAAAATGGTCCATGGATTTTTCGGCTGGGGAAGCGGGGGTACTGTTACAACCAGGCGGGGACCAGGTTGGGCACGATTTATCGTGACAATTTACGTACCGCTTCCGCCGTTGACGGTTCGTGCGGACGAATAAAGTGCCCGCACGTGGCACCAGTTGCGATGACTTATGGGTGTTCATCAGCCCCGGGGTTTGGTTGCGTTCCCTGTATGGGGTGGGTCCTTGTTTTTTCTTCTGTTCTGTTCTGTGTGTGTGTATTTTGCACAGGGTCAGGATCGGGTCGCGAAAAGAAGCATCCCCCCAAAGGGTGTGTTTTTTTGGGGGTAGTGAAACCGTTGCCAGACCGGTCGAACGTGTCTTATCGTCGCGAATCGCTTGCGTTTCACATCGCAGCGTTACATTGCGGTGTTACAAAGGCGTAGCAAGAAACTCCACCACCGAGAGGTCGGAAGAAATTCATCATGGCCGCCATCTAGCTCGGAGCGGTGAGTAATTAATTAACGAACTATAATTATTGCCCGAACGGCTTCACGGTTGTGATTCCGGGAAGCAATGGCTCGAGGATGGCTGTGGTTTGTCAGTTGAATTAGCTGCCATGTTTGCTTGGAAGTGTAGCTTCGAGCGCACTTGACCGACACGTTTAGTTCTTGAAAAACTGAAGACCCTACCGAGAGAGTGAGAGAGAGAAAACTACCGAGCAGCATATCACCCGGGGTAGGGACATTAAACCATTGCCCATCTCAAACAGTGCTTATCCCAATTCAATTGTTTGGAAATCATTAAATTCGCGTTCCCAAACAAACACCCATTAGCGTATTACATCCACTTCGACGTTTGCGTGCGTGGTGTGGGAACCGGATCCGATGGACGACCCAGGAGTTTGGGTGAGGGCTCAAGGACCAGACCCGTCACGGGAAAGTCGGAAAGGCCTTAAATCATGCCATATTTGCTCGCTTCTGAGGCCGGTTTTTATTTGGGTTCTGGTGTATTTGTGTGACTGAGCTTTTCTTTTTTTATTCACTCTCTCTCTCTCTCTCGATCGGCGGAAATAGAAGCGTTGAAACATGGCCACTGTTTGACAGCACCCCCGGCGAGTGAAACCGGACCCTTTGGTGCGTCGCCAGCACCAAGCCGTCCTTCTGGCGTTGGCGGTTGAGTGGCGCTTTGGAGGTGGATTTTTCATTTCCATTTCCACTCCCACTTGGTCCAGGAAGGGAGGTGGGTTATCGTGTCGATGCCGCTCATTAGCACCGGATCGGAACCGTATCCGAGCGCCGCTTAATCTGCTAAATAAATAGCATCCGATGGCATGGCAGCTCACCGCAGTCGGAGTGATAAATGGGTGGCAAAGGCGGTTTTTCGGGCGATGTGAAGCCGGCTGCTGGTGGAACGGTGGAAGAAAAAAAGAAAGAAATCTGTATCCAAAAACAACACGAAGATCTGCCACCTTTCGGGCTCGCTTGCCGTGGCCCAATGCTAGAACAATGCGTTCCGGGTGCGTACGTAGAAGCCTTCTTCAGACGAAGCTGTTCGATGGCTTGCCTTTGGGGAAGGCTTCAATACCGGCGACCTAAACGACCTGCTTCGACAATGGTTGCCCAATTGCTGTCCGGAGCTGGAGTGGCCACTGTTCGGTAATCGGCCGGTGATTATGGCAAACCCCCCTTGCTGGCGGTAGGTTTGTTAGGAAACTTGTTTTTTGGCTCGTCGTTTGCGTCGGGCTGACAGCCGGCAGCTAATTAGCACTTATTCAAAGCGGAGCTGCCTTGAGGCTGCCTCAAAGCCAAAAAACCCGTTCAGGGCGGGCGTGAATCTAATTGAACATCCATCGCGCCCATCGCGTCTAATGGCGGTGTGGATGATGCGGCAGAAAACGGGTGGATTTTTGTTCAAAAAAATTGAGAGAAAAAAGGGGTCGCCAACAACAATATTCTCCTGGCAAGTGGCGGTGGCTTGTTCGCGTGTGGGATGATAAATTTTAAAAAGGCTGCCTGATCGGATTGAATAGATTTTGATTTAATAAAAAAACACTGATAGGGTTTCAGATTAACTTTGATGGAAGCCGGTGATGGAAAAGCGTGATATTGAAATTATATACCAATCGTTTGATGGTACGCATTATTGGTTCATTAGAATTATGTTTTAATAAATTCCCGGTTGAAATTCCATGCTCTTTGATCGAATTACATTTAACGATGTGTCTTTTTTACGAGGAAACGTTCAATTGAAAGCTATCACTTTACGAATCGTGCTATTTCGGATTGGGAGAAGCAAAGGACAAATGAACGCAGGTGATGGTTGCAAAAACATCAAACATAATATTTATAGCATTATCGTTTATGGTACAGCTTTCGCAAACTAGAAAGGCATAATTTAACAGAATAGTTTGCTTGGCTTTGGTTGAATGCAGTGCACCAATGTATGTGATGTGATTATTATTTATTTAAGCACGGCATGGTCTGGTATTGCGATTTAAATTATTGTTTCTGGACTGAAAAGGCATTTCCTCCCAACAGTCGCTGTGAGCCTTTTCCCGGGCTGAATCGGTTGAATGTTATGTGTTAAATGTGATGAAAAACAAGATCAAACCGCTAGATTGTTACCGCACGATTCAAATAATAAAATTTTAAACCTTCAATATCATAATAATATGGTTATAATATTGCACAAAGTTGAACGGAATCGGTAAGAAATATTGTTCGCAACGCATTCAAACATAGCTGGGATTATGTTGCATATTTTCATACGATGGATAAGGTTGCCAAAAATAAAATGTATTTTTATTTCAGGTCTACGATTACCACCGCCCTGAAGCATGCCTCTCCGAAAGCATCATAAACGAAAAACAACTCCGCAATACCCGAAAGTGGGATCAAGCGAACGTAACAAAAATGTCCTCGAAGCCGGTAGTTTGTTCGTCTGCTTGTTTTGCTTGTTTTTCCTATTTGCGATCATAGCTCAAGCATAAACATTTGCCCCCCGAGCCGAAACGCTACACCCGAAAGTGTATTGATATTCTGCGAAGCGCGCTTTTCCGAAGGTTCGGGATCACATCACGCCATCACCAGGCCACAGTTTCTGTGCGAAGGTTGCACCTGGCCCGAGCGATACCAATCTAAACATTCTCGCCCATCCTCGGAGCACTACTCCGATTACAAACTGTAAACAACGGAATCGATGAGCTACCATCACTGCGTTGCACTTTTCGCGAGATGAGCGCTCTCGGAATGTTGGGTGGGAAAGTCAAATAAAAAAAAACCGTGTGAGGAAGCAGAAGATGATAGGGACCAATACACCCGAAAGGGAAGATGAAAAACTCTCACCCAACATGGGGATTAGGATCGATGGATGCAGCTCGGTGGCTGCTACTCGTTGGATCATGATTTATTGATTCAGCGTGTTTTGCATCGCAGCGACAGCGCGTTAGGGGGAAAAAAACATCAGCCCCACCGATGGCGGACGCGAAACGGAGCATCGAACGAGCGAGTGTAAACAATGTTCATCAACTTAAAAGGGCTGCCCAGTGCTGCTTTTCGAGGGCTGCTGCGATGGTTCATCGCCTGCACATGGTGCCTGCACGGGTCCTGGGGGTTTTGTATCATTAGCCTCGTTTCCATCCCGAACCAGACCCCGAAAATGGCCAACTGTCTCCGATCAGCCGCGCGACACGACACGATCCTGGGACGCAGCACGCGGACGGCGTGTTTACAAGATCCCGATAAATAAATAACGATGAGTTATGGTCGCGCGTCCGGTCCGATTTTGGGCCCCATGAACCCTGGGGCAGATTAATGTGGCCGGTGTACTTCGCCCATGGCCAAGATTAGTGAGGTGGGCCCCTTTTTTTGATTAATTTATTTCTTAAAGACCGTCCGTCAACCTTCGGATGTGGGCGAAACCGAGAGCCAGCTACCGAGAGAGGCTGTTTGGAGACTAAAGAGGCCCTTCTGTTGGCCGGTCAGTGCCGGTGCATCCTCGGGCGCGATCAGCTGTTAACGGAGGAGCCAAAACGCAAGGACCACGAGCGTGTGATAAGATAATCGAATTGGCGCTTCGAGCAAGCTAATTCGGGTGGGTTGGTTTCGCTTCCGCATGGGGGTGATCCGTAATTAATCAATCAAATGCGATTATTATCCACTTATTGTCGTGCCTTCCTGAGCCCCCCCCGGGAAGCTGGATGAAGCTAAAACAACAGCCCGGTCGGTTTCCCACGAGCCGGCACTACCATTAATCATGCTCGCGGCCATAAGTCAAGTGAGCCTTTCGTCCAAAGGGCCGCCACCCACTTTTGGCGGTGTTTCGGCGTCGGTCGCTTGTCTTTGGCCGGTTCAACAACACTCAGTGACGTGTTGCTCTTGAGAGAGAGAGAGAGAGAAAGAGGGAAGTTGCGGACTTAAGTGTGAAATCGTGAAGCGCGACTCCACGCCACGATTCGTGCCGCCAAAATGTGAGCGGTAATTTAATTAGCAACTACCAGTGTGGATCATCGAAAAGGGGCCGTTCAAACTTTGCACGTCACGCTGGGAGCGCATGTTTTTTGGTTTGATTAGCTCGACGAATCGATGAACGGCTCGGTCTCGGGCTCGGTCATGAAGGATGCCAGATTTTTTTCGGACCGGGTTTTTGGCACTAAATTTTGCCTTCCGTTTTTTTGTGCTTCGACGGTTGTATTACATCTGGAAAGATCGCTGTTGATCGCTGTTGAAGTGAAGAGAGAATGTTTTCATAGGTTCACTTCAAAACAAACCTTTAAGAGATGTTTCCATGAGCAACACTGTAAGCACGTTTGGGGCGGACCATCTCGCTGTCTTAAAAGAAAAACTGTTCCAGTTGTCCATTGAGTTACGGTTTTTTTTTGCCTTTGCCGGACGAGCTATTCCACAACAAAAAAGAGCTGCCATTCGCTTACATTTGGCTATCCATTTCCATCGCTGTGCATCCACAATCGAGCGAGAATAAACTGCAAGCCGGGCCGGAGAAAGATAAAAAAAAATGAGGATGGTAACAATGGAACTCGGGCCAGCCACAATTCAATCAAGAAAGTTTGCCCGTTAGTTTTGCTTATGAATGTGGCTTCATTGTGTTGCCTTTGCCTTCGCACTTTCGACCGACGCACCAGACGGGTGAATCCGAAAGGTAAATTTGCTCTGCTGCTGGCTCGTTTGCAAGTGCAAGTGCACCAACGGTTTGTAGTGCACTGAAGGCGAAGTCTCGAAAAGCTACCACAACACTCGACGTGGGTGGAATTTTGTCCTCCAGCAATACCGACCCCAGTGCTTGGTGCGTTCAATTATGCTGCATCGATGTGGGAGTCGGTTCTTTTTTTGGAGCAACATTCTCCAATGCAGCCCGCTTGATCTATCGACTGACGATAGGTACAAAACCAGCTCCCGGAGAAAATACCGGGGTTGAGCCATGAACCCGATTGCGTGGGCCGGAAAATGCTCTTCGATCAGGGGTCGCGCATTAGCGAGGTAACATTACGCGCTCGAGTTTCGGAAAACGCGAAACATCAACAAACGAATCTCCCACCGCCGGGAGTATAAACCGGCACGCAGTCAAAACAATCCCACCGCCCGGTTCGCCATTTATCCAACCCTCTTGTGGCACGCGCGCCGGTCGACCACGGGATGCCGCGGGTTTATTTTCTGACCAAACAATCGCGGCCGAACAGGGGTTACACGGACCGGAAATGGCCACGCAAGGTTTTTTGGGGGGTTGGGCCCGGCAACTCTCGACCGCACACACGCGAACTCGAGGTCGAAAAGTAGCTCACACCCGTGGGTGGTCCAACCAAACCCCAAACGATGACCAAAAAAAAAGGAATAGCAAATGCTGGCTGCAAGGCTTTTTCCAAGTTGGATTCCCCACGGTATGATGATGGTTGATGGATGAAAATGAGCGTTTTGCAGCATCCGTCACGGGATGACCGATGGGGTTTCTTTTTGTCTTCTTCTTCGCTTCTCGAAGTCGTTTTTAAATAAAATCCCCAAAGCAAAACGCGCCCCACGGGAGATACGGTTTTGATAAAAACGCACCTCTCACTCACCGCGGCACGCGAGAGACTGTGACGGACTGAAATTCCTCATAAAAATGGGTTCTCCCCCCAAACCCAGGATAGTGCTCCCCGATAATGGTTTATGGGGCCGGGAATGGGCAGCGGGATTGATTTAAGAGTCAATTATCAAATGCCCCAGTGGCCATCAAGGAGCAATTAAACGGTGTGTGTCGGGAAAGGAATCGACGTTGGTGTATTTTTAGAACCCCCTAAACAACCGAACCCTGGAAGGTGAGTCCGGTGTCTGGTGTCGCGTGGAATTTTTACGACCACATCGAAACCCGAAACAAAGACGATGTTCCGTGAAGTTTCAGGGCGCTTGAAAAGGGCCAGTCCCGTGGGCTGTCATCGGTTCTCGGCTGGTGTCCGATCAGCTGGCGTTGCGATGGCTAATTTATGTGTTTACGACGGGATTAACGGCACGATAGGAGTGGAATAAATCATCACTGAGGTTTTGCGCGTGCTGGACCAATACCCTGACAGGCTGAGCTGTCCAAGGGATGGAACACGTGCCTTGGAGCGATCTCCGAGCTGACCAGGATTGACCGATCGAACGTGATCTTGAACGTGAACGAAAGCCTTTTCCAATTCACCAAAGGGTGATGCTTTCCAGAACGATGACTTCGTTGGTTCCCAGTGATAAAACCCAATTACTTTTACAACCACCCGGCTGACCAGTTTCGTTCGTTCCCGGTGTCGAATGTCACGATCGCTTCCGGAACGCGTGTGAGTGTTTGTTTTTTTGCTTTCTTCACAAGGATGCAAGCACACAACACATGTGCGACCGGCTGCAGGCACGCTCTAATTAGTGTTTCATTAACAGATGTCATTCGTATTTAGGCTGCGCTCGGTTTGTCGTATCCATTTTCACGCGTCAACCATTCGTTTCCAACGCCCGCCACAGAAAGACGCCAAATCGACACCACAACAAAAACCGGACCAGGGGAGAATCCGGAGCGCATTAAAAGTGAATCCTTCACCTTCAGGGCGTAACTCGAGCCGCACGCAGATTGCATTCAGATCCGGATAATCTCGCATACATCGCACGATACCCGTCGATATCTGGTTTTTCTCCGCTCGTCTGTTTTTATGCCTGTTCTGGGTGTTGCCTGTTTTTTTGTTATTGCCTTCTTTCTTCTTCTCTCCCATTTCGAAACCTTCATGCCAACCGTGCCGGCGTACGGTTTCGTTCTAATTTTCCATTCCATCGCTCCGGCATCGGTTGTGGTGTGGCCATTTGTGCGCCCATCGCTTGCTCGCTGATGCTCGTTATTTATGACAGTGATTTGTCTCGAAGTGAACCATGGGGCCTCCGAAAACCGATCCCTTTCGGTGTTTGCTCTATTTTTGAAACGCATCGACGCGGTAACACGATGTACTGCCGGGCCTGCTTTGGCTCTCTTTGAGAAAAGCCAAAATATGGCCGGACCAGAGGAATAAATAAATCTATCAGCATAAAAATATTTAGATTATAATTACCATGGCCTCGCGCGGTCGGTGCTTCTTTCGTCCTTCGTCGGGAGGAACCGTTCACAGTTTCCAGTCGTCTGGAAGGCGTCGGTAGGCGTCACCAGCTGCAATCGAAATTCCATCGCGTCGCATCCCGGCGTAGGACGTTAAGGACGCACCGGGTTTGGTTGGCTTCGATTCTCGGAAGTTCCGTTTTCGGTTCGAAAGAACCGGGGGAGTTTTAGCAAAACAGATGACTGATCTCTGTGCAAGGAGTGAGAGAGAGAGAGAGAGATGGAGAAAGTGCCATTTGTCACAAATGGCGCCACACAAGATAAATATCGTTTAGAGCAACGAGTGTATTTATTATCCGTACCGAGAAGACGTCGGATGCTGCACAAAGCGTTGGGGTTGGCTTTTCCCGTGAAAAATCTCTCGCGTGTGTGTGTGGTGTGTGGAAAAATGGATCGAGTGAGATCCGAGAACCAGTCGGCTTGTAAATCGCTACATTCACAAACCACCAGCCGTGGGATGTAATTTTTGCCGATTAACAAACAGCGAGCGAAACGGAACGGTTGGTGGTATTTTCCCGCACATTCGGATCGAAATTTTCCAAACGTGGTGGCCGGTTTGAGCCTTCAACTTTTCCACAAATGGGTGGGAACCGGACCGGGCGTCTAGCAGGTGGGAAAACAGCTCGTCCATCGGAACCGAGCGCCCTGGATCCAAACATTAGACCGTGTGTTGACAACAGTTCCATTTGAAAGTCCAACCTTGCCAGCTGGCTTATCGGCTTGGAAGCTCGTTTGGAGATGCCAGCAGCCTGACCAGCCACGGGAGAGTGGTTTGTAACAATGCGTCGCGTGGGTGTGCAAGGTTCGGCCATGAGCGATCGTTGGCGTTGGTTTCCGGCCATCGGATGTCCGGTCTTGGAAGCTACGGAACGGGGTGTCATTGCGCTTGGGCAGAGGAAAAACCACCAGCACCGGCTGTCCGACGTATGCGAAAGTGACGAAAAGTGCCCATCCAACATTCATGGGCACAAATCATAGGCGGCTGTGCGCTTTCCAGCGCCGAACCGGTAACCATTCATAATTAAGCGAAATGCTCCTGCGCTGGGTCGGTTACCATGGTGACCGGTGAGTTGGGGAAATTTTTAGGGGTGGCATTCTAAGGGTAGAGTGGCCTTATGAGGCTCAGTTCGGAAGCGCTCAAAACTAGTGAAATTTTCCCAACTGGTAACGGATTTTCCAGCGCACCTTACCTTCGTGTCGAATTTTCCTCCCTAGTGGGGGATTTTCTCGAACACACAGGCACACGATCCTGGCAAGTCAAACACGTCGTCACACCGTCACGTGTGGGCCACAATTGGGCACGTGTGGGTAAAAGCGAGCCCACGAAATACGGAACCGAATGCGGTGCGGTGTGGTACTTCAAAAATCAAACACCTTGCGGCCACTCGTCCACCCGCGTGGGGTTTTCGGGAAAAGCCCGTCTTGTATTTGCTCCCTGAGTGCTCGAGTGTGTGGCACTTTCGCTTGTGTAGCGAATATTTCGCTTGTTTCGCACGGCCGAAGCGTTCCGTAGGGTTCACTTCAACAGCATTCAATTTGTTCGGCTCGCATTTGTTTAGCTTTCATTTTCGGGAGGAAAAACTCCCCACCCACACCCACCCATGCGCACCTGAAGCATTTCAATTAAATTTAGACACCGATTCGGTTTTGCGACCCTCCACCCCCAAGTCGTTCCGCAAGCGAGCGCAAATAAAATTATCTCGCCACCCGCGGAATGAGCGTACATTTTTTATGGCTATATGATCGCCCGATGGAGGTTTTTTTTTGGTGCAAGTTGATATGAGCCGCCCAGGCACCCAGCTGCTTCCCATCGGAAAACCGGTCGGAACCGGAAACGATGGCCACCATCATTGGCACGCGGGCAGCAGAACCGACGCCACCGCGTGCGCGAATGAATCTTTAGAGACCGCTTGTGTCGGTGGGTGGGTTTTCCCGAGCCCGGGTTTCGACGCAGGGCGACGTTGGGTGCGATAAATAAATGGCTCGAAATTCGCGCGTTCCGCTTGAGAGGGCAATAAAATGTTTACTGCCTTCCGGTGGAAAAACGCCAACTTTCCCCATCTATAATTTATCGTCAAACCAAAAATCCATACACGCCAGTAAAGTTGGTGTGTTTATTTGTTTCGCTGCACGAGGACGCGCATATGCACGGCACAAATGAGGTTGCACAAATGAGAAAACTCGTTTCAACCGCTCGTTCGGTTGGGAAAATGGGCGCTGTAAATGTGCGCTGTAAATTGGTGGTAGCTCTCGAAGGACCCCCAATCGAGGAGGTCCATAAGGCCATCTCGGAAAACTGCGTGCCTCCAGTTTCTAGTGTGCATCGACAGAACCCAACGCAACACATTATCTATTCCCTTTGCCGGTTGCTGGCAGTTGCGGTCGTACGGTGAAAAGATACAAAAAATAGAAGGAAAAACGGACACCGACACCGACTTGAAAGGCATGTGGAAATCAGATAAAAATCTCATTTGGAAAAATCACACACGCACCGCATGGAAGTGTGCTTCCTTTTTTTTCTAATGCTAGTACCCGCGATTGACCGTCCGAAACCTCATCCCGACTGGCCCACAAAAACACCAACACACAAAACACAACCACCAGCGGTGCAGCAGATGCAACCTTCGGGAAAAGAGGCGTTGCAACCTTCGAAAAAAGGCACCGATCGACGACACCGATTCCGGTAAAGCGAGCCACACTCTGGTGTGCTGGCAGTACGATTGCATTCTGTCGCATTTACAGCACGTGTGCTTTCAATTTCGGTTCAGTTTGGTACGCACACCTGGCCACTGTGGATGGATGTTCCTTACCCGGGCTAGACCTGGGGACAAAGAAAAACACATTTCACTTATCAAAATTCAAATAAAATCCCATCGCCCTTAGGTCCGGCGCAGTTGTGCGGGTTGTTCTCGGTGTGTGCGATAAAGGGGTTTTATTTTTCAGAGAGCGAGCCGAGCGGAATCGTCGGAATTTCCCTACCAACGGTTGGGACTGCTCCTGCTGCTGGTGCTGCTTATGGACACTTCGTTTTGCTTGGTGGCCCTTCGAACCCTTCGGGCACCCTTACACCTCACTCTCTCTCTCGACCTCGAGACTTAAAGATCCACTCGGACCTAGAATCTACCGCCAACACGGACGCCATTATCCTTTTTTTCGCTTTTTTCGCTTTTTTTTTGTAGCCAAACGTTTAGCCCTCGCCGGCAAGTAAATTGACCGCTTTTCCCTTCGACCGATACTAATCTCTGCCCTCCCTGTGGGTGGGTTTGATGGGGGGAGGGTTTCTCCCACCCACGTTGAACTCTCTCTCCCCCCGTGCCCTAGAAGCCATCCATCCAGGCGCCAGGCAAAGGCTAACCAGACTTGCAGACCGTTTTGGTTGGCAGAAAAGTGCACCTCGGGTCGGAGCTTTTGGGGGAAAATGGAAATGGTATTGCAACAGGGGGGGAAAAAAGGGGTGGTCCACGTGCAGAAGAGCAAGAAGAATGCAAAGAACGATGAAGAACGAACCCACCCGAGACCCGGGTCGTTGGGGTAGGGCTGTGTTATCGCCGATGGGATGAAGTTTTCAAATCAAGAAAACTGACTACTCCGGTTCCCGGGGAAAATAGGGGCGACCGTAGGGTGGGTGGGTGGGCACTCTTAGGCTTGGGTCTGCGGGGAATGTGGGAAAAATAACCAGCAATAGTTTGCGAGAGGATTCACCTCGGATTGCGAAGGGATTGTGTGCTGATGCTGCTGGTAGCTGGCTGTTTTGTGTTTCGATTTGTTTGCGTTCCAACCATGGCTGGAAATAACTTCTCGGTGGGTGGGCAAATAAAAAAAAACACGAGATGAAGGGCTAAATCGTTGTTTACCTTTTGATCCGGTAACCGGGGTTTTGAAGGTGAACCATTAATCGATACATCGAGCTCGAGAATCCCAAACCCCCGCGGGAGAGAACAAAACGACCAAACCTTTCTGGCTTCGGCAAAAGGCTTCCGATCGAAGGGATCAAAACAAAGTCACCGTCTTAGGCCTTCGGCATAATGAGCGTTGGCATGAGTTGTGCGTGGAAAAAGCCGCAAAATAATGACCGGTTGGGGGAGTGTCCTTAATCGGTGTGGATCGGCCCCATTTGTCTCCGTTAAGCCCGCTCATTAGCGAAGTTGCCGAAGTTTACTTGCGCGCGTTGACGTTTTGATGTGACAAGCTTTCGGTTGTGATTCGCCACCCAAATTCATCTGTCGATTTGTGGTCAAATCCGGTCAGCCGTACCGTAGCCAAACGTCGTCGTCGGGCTAATTTATGCAACCATCCTTACGATCGGGGTGGGATTTTCTTGGGAAACTTTTCTGCCCTGGGACCCGAAGCGCAGCTCGTTCATTAGTGCCCGCGTGAGGCCTCTGTCGCCTTTCGAGGATGGGAAAAGGACATCAAGACGATGCCGCGAGCCTTAATTCCACCGTTCGAGAGTGAGTTTTCTTTCGATTCGCTTTTCCACAAACGAACCGACCGGTCGTTCCGACGAAGAGCCATCCATTGCTGGACTGTTTATTATTCATTGGCGTAATTTATGCAGCGCGATCGGTGTTGTTGTGTAATAAATAATTGATGCGGCAGTTTTCCCACCTTTTAGTGGACGATTCTGCGTGGAGGGTCCCTTGTTTTTATTTCTCGTCCATTCTCAACGTCCTCCTGGACGGTGGATGCTGGACGGATGCGACGAGTTGGCATAACAATAATCTGCACGTCGAAGCCAGATGGGTGAAAGCTGGCGCCCCTTTTTCCGAACACTGAGTTGCTCAGATGGCAAATCGTCTTAAGCGGCATAGGATTAGGAAATGGTACATCTGAGTTTCCGACCGACGAACAAGTTTTGGCTGGCTAGGCTGGGGGGAAATTTTACCGAGATCCTTAAGGAAGGGTGAGAAAAACGCGAACCGTGAGGGTCTTTGGGTGGGAATAATTAGATTTGGATTTTGTTGCAAGTTGAAGCGCACGGGGGCGCGTTAAAAATAGACAACGTTCGGGTGCGGTGATCCGGTCTCTCTCTCTCTCTCTCTCTCTCTCTCTCTCTCTCTCTCGTCCAATGATAATAAAAGCGATTTTCACCGGAGCGCATCAAGCGTCCTATTTTATATCAGAGCGTTGAGGTTTTTGTGTATTGTTTCCCGGTTGATGAAATAAATAGATAATTATTCACGGAATCTGCTAGGCGCGTGGTTCTGGCGCAGTTTCCGTGCTAAGCTGGCTGTTTGGCAAACCTTTTTGTTTGCGAATTGTTTAGCTCCCTGATGATTTTACCACAGGTTAGAGGCCACATTCCGGTGGAATGTTGTTAAAGGCCTAATTTCCGATGCATTTAGACGGTTTTTTCAGGCTTTTTTCTGCTTTTTCCTACTACATGATACTCTCCCATCGCGCTTTGAACATTTATCCAATTACCAGCGACCACTTGTGCCCAGATTCCGTAGCTTCAACTGGTGTAAAAGCTAAGAAAAAAAAAGATGGAACGTAAATTGTGAATAGCTCCATCGAAACTCGACCACAAACCGGTGGCTGGCTGGCTGGCTCATCCGGAAATCCCGTTTTCCGGTGATTCACACCCAAACGCTTGTTGCCGGCAAATGTACCATCGACACCTTGGCGAGATAAAAGCACTCTTTCAAACCCAACCAGGGACCCGCGGGTGACCAATTAAGAGAAGCGTTTCTCTTTTTCACTCGCTCCCAACCGAAAAAAGGGGTTCAAATTCCTTTTCCCTTGAGAGCCTTCGACCTCGGCAACACGTTCAAACGTTAATCCGTTCCAATATCTCTCTCTGTGCGTGGCCACGCACGCCCCGACAAAAGAGGGTGGTGTGTTTTGTGAGTCTTGTAAACAATTTTAATAACATTTCACGCTAATCGCGGCACAAAAGCCCCACGCGCGCAAACGGGCGTGTCGTGGCGGCAAAAGGCGGAAGGTGATTGAATGCGTCGTTGACGAGCGAAGGGTCAAGGGAGGAGGGTAGGTGGTGGGGTGATGGGGGGTGGTCCGTCAACCTGATAGGGCGCGTCGTCGCACGTGGGATATAATCGTTTTTCCGGTCCCGACCCGATTTGGGGAGGGTTTTTCTCCGGTCGCGCGAGGCCTTTTAAAATCGCCTCCGGCCGCTGGAACCGCAAAAGCCGATCGGTACGGGTGTGTGTGTGAGGAGGGGGGTGGGTGGGTGATGAATCCCCCTCCCCCCCCGTTCTTTTCCCCACTCAATGCCCCCTCAAAGCGTCCCGGGTGGAATGAAGATGTTAACACGCGCTCGGAACGCAACGTGCAGGCGCTAGAATAACACGAGCGACGATTCGGTGAAGGTGGTAACGGTTGTGGATAAATTTTTATCTTCAACGAGGACGAACGGTCACAGAGAAACCGTCGGAGAACCCGGCGTTTTGTGCCTTCTCGCGATGGGATTTATGTGGCCTCGAAAAGTACGCCCCGCTTGTTACGGAACAATGTTTAATTTTACGACGAATGTAACGCGTGTGGCACTGGAAAATTGCCCTTCTTCGCTGACCTATGATCGGGAGACCCAAGAAAAACCCCTCGATTGGAGGCCCTTTTTCCCTTGTCTTGCCGCGAGCGAGGAAAAGATAAACACTTCGAGTTCCATCGCCCCGTCAGGGATTCGCTCCAGAAAATGTTATTCTGGAACCTGGGCGGCTTATGTCAGGCCGGGCCCCTTCCGGATGTTGGGTCGGGCCAGGCCGCGTAGGGAAGGTCACAAAACGAGATTTGAAGATTATCGCGGGTGTCGCTTAGGCGCGCGCGAACCGCCCGAGAACCACATTCTCGGCGGGTTTAAAGCGCGCGAGCACGTGGAAAAGGGAAGCGAAGAACGAAATGAATGAAACATAAACACGCGGGCCATCATCGTCGTCGGATCGTCGGAGAAACCACGGAGTCCTGATCCAGATCAAAGCCAGGGAACCCCGGTGGGAAGCCGCTTTTGGAAACGTAAACATACGCACCTCGAAAAGCCACCCCCAGGGCTGGTAAGGACGCTGGTTTTCCCGCGGTATTCGCGGAAGGTTTTCTTTTTCTTTCTCTTTGTGGGTTCCTTGGGACCGCAAGCGAACACGTGCAAGCCGCTTAAACCCGGGACGTGTGAGTGCGAAAAGCCCTCGTGAAGCCTCGCGATGGTATGGAACACTTGAGACGCACGAAGGCGTGAGTTGGTTTTTAATGGAGGCTGAAATTGAATTCCCCCGAGATTGAGCGTAAGTAGCGGGTCGGATGCTAAGGGGCCGAAAGCGAAGCCACCTTCTAGCGACAGTTTTTGAATCAAACGCCCGCGGAAATCCATCGCGAGTGTTCATGGAAAAGCGGGAACGGCAAATGATTCGTGTGCGAAAAACACGCACGGTGCGTAATCCGAGTGCGTACGGGATACGAGATTGACGGCGAAACGAACGGGAAACACGTTCCGCTAAGCACCGATTGGTTGATTAGCAGAGGGAAAATCACACCGAACGGTTTAACGAAATGTCACCCAAATCGTGGTGGCGTTTAAAATTCATTCCCAAAAAAGGAGACGCCTGATAACTCGTTCATCTTTCGCTTGTCACTTTGAAGGAGCGCCAGTGCGAAGGAAATTTCACCACGCGGAGGAAAACTCACCGAACAGACAGGTCCTCGGGTATTTCGCCTTGGAAGACGCTCCACGTGACAGACGCTGATGGACGTGGCGTTGTTTTCGTTGAGGATTCGTCTCGTGGCGTGCCGTGGCCTTCTTAGATACATCCGTTCGTCTTTGGGTTCGCGAAGTGCAGCTGGTTGTAGAATCGTCGAAACGGAGCAGGCTGTGAAATGATGATGTTTGAAAAATTGATTCCCCTAGTCGTTGAATACGCGAGGGTATTTTGATGAAGTTTTTGAGGGGTTCGAATAGATTTAAGGATATTTAATTGACTTGTTGGGTTTATTCCTCTGGGTGTACGCAAAAACCCAAAATTAAAGAAAACATCGTTCGATGAACGCTGACCGTTACTGTGATGAATGTTTTGAACGCATTAAGTGACGGTTGATTGAGCTGGCGTAACGATAAGCCACCCTCACCCAGAGACGTTTTCAACCGGCACACGTCATTCAGAGCGTCATTTCGAGTTCAAAAACCCATCCGCTTAAACGTTGTCCGATGGGTTTTTTGTTCGAGAGGGTGTGGATGGAATTTTTCCACCTAAACTTTATCTCAAACATTATCCGAACAGCCGGACGGAGTCTCGTGCACGTCCTGTGCTGTCATTTGCAACTGTTGTAAACTCGCTCCGGCAGCTGGCACGTCGAACTCGCGCTGGTTGGTTTTCTTTCTGTGTGCCTTTTGTGTTTTTTCTTTCTTTCTGAATATTATTTTTCCGCTCAATCCGCTCAATCCGCTCGAACTGCTCAAACTTTTCCGGCCTTTCGCCGGTCCGCTCATTACACTAATTGAATTTTACCACCAATTGGTGAAGTTTCCGATACTTTTCGAATTCAAATCGGTTTTCTTCGCTCGCGCACACCCGGTCCTTGCGTGTGGTGTGTTGGGGTCGCGTTTTGCGGTCCCAAGGCGAGGGCTGACCGATTGCTTCCTTCCTCGTGGAAGGAGGGTTGGGAAAATCGGAAACTTTTCCCCATCACCACCCGCCTTTTCCACGCACCGGGGGCCAGTTTGGAAGGTGGACAAAAACGTACGATTATTACCCAATCAAATTAAGCTGATTATAATCAAATAATTTCTATTATCGACTAAGCCCGCCGGAAGCGGTCAGAGTCGTGCGGTACGGTGGGGACGGATGACGAAGGGTGCCGGAAGGGGTGGTAAAGGTAAGCAAAGGTGGGTGGGTGGGGGGACTCTCAAGAAAGGAATCGGTTCCGGTGGCACCGGTGTTATCCTTCCCAGCGCAACCGGAGCACAAATAACAGCATCGGAAAGAAATACTTTTAAACTTTTGGATAGCCTGCGAGGCTTTTTCCTCTTGAAGGGGGATGGGTGGAAAACTTTTTATCTACCCCAACCCACCACCCACCCACAGGGGTAGCTAGAACGAGACGCAAATAAGGCAAAAGGCACTGCTGACACTTGCCTTTTTTTGTTGGCGGAAGAAGAAAACTTTTCTCCACCGAGGCGACGACGATAATGACTGGGGGGGAAAGTTTGGTTCGGAAGCCCCACGCACCCGGTTCTGCCATTTCCCAGGCTCTCTGCTGGCTTAAAGAATCCCCTTGCTGGCCCGCAAAAAGGGCAAAAAGGCCGGTTGGTGTGATCAAATGGCAAAATGAACGATCGGCGAAATTTGCGAGCACAATCATGTAATGGACCGCCCATGAACCGGGTGTTTTCAGGGGGATGAGTTGGAGATAGGGGCCTGGTGGACAGAGGGACCTTTTTTTTGCCTCCCACACTCATCCATTTTCCCGGGCAGAAGGGTGGAGTCATCCACGGGGCCATAAATCACGAACACGCTGCGTGAGGGTCGCTTAATTGACAATGAATCAATTATCGTTTAAAATCGAATCACCAGCGCGTGCGTGCGTTCAAATATGAAGCGCCAACCGGCATGGCCACAAAACATTAAAAATCTCTTAGCCCCCCAAATCGGTTCATCGCTGGTTTTCCCTAGCTTCCTGCGCCTGTCCAAACACCCATTATTGGCGTTAATCGGCGATGCACAGGTGCATCACGTCGCGCGATGGCCACAAGCCCGTGTCGGTGCAATGATTTAAAAATTAAAATTTAATTAAATTCCTCCACCCGCGCGAGAGTATCGCTTACATGCGTGGGTGGAGTGTGTGTGTTTTTTTCCTCTCGTGTTTTTTTGTTTAACGCTCGGAGACGGGTTTTTCTCCCGCAATCCGCGAGCGATGGCTGTTGGCCAGCGAAGGCACGTTTCGGGGCATCGGCGTGATGCCAGCTGGTGCCTGGACGTTCGCAACAACCAGGATCCTTATCGACGGGACTAACCCTAATGGCATGGCAACAGGATAACGTGCTCGCAAAACGGCCGGTTGCATAAAGGAGCATAAGTGTCGGCTCGTCGGTGCATAACATAAATGTGGAAAAGCAAGACGAAAACGCTGCAGCTGGTAATAAGTTACACTAGCGTAGGGCATTACAGCGACAAAGCCATTTCCGGTTTATTTGTTTTCCATCCCAAGGCGCATTGTTACTGCCCGAAAGTGGGAGAGCGATTGAAAAAGGACACAGACAGCTCTGTTGCTCATTAACTGTTAGAGCTCGTTTTGTGATCGATTGCCATTCACGTGCGAGTTCAACTAGATGGAGGTGTCGGATTTGAATGCATGCAATGAATGGTGTGCATATCACACGGGGTTCGGCAAGCTAACACTAGCTTCATCCCACACGTGTGGTGCGAAAGTTTCGTGCGCTTTCCTGGGATGCGTTTCCGATGCAGATAAAACCAGCGCTCATTTTGCTAATTAAACGCCCGCACCATCCAACGTTCGCTCGGTGTTGAATGATGCAGATTTGAGTGCATCTGTTTTGCTGATTAGCGTCACGCGGAAAAGACAAACGGGAAATGGCGCTTTTCCATCGCTACCCGGGGTTTTTGCTGGGTAAATCCAGCGTGGCAAATACATGGCGTTGGCACACAAAAACAAAATAAAACACTCGACTCTTTTTGGCTTACCGCCGTGAGCTCGTCGCCGTTCGTCACACGAACCCGAGATGCTTATCATATCCGTGGGGTGGAATTACCTGCAGTGATGATTTTCCACCAGCACGCACCCACGCAATAAACCGAGAGAGCAGGTCCTTGAGGGCGCGCGTGTAGATCCTTCTAATGCGACCCAACTGCGGCGGAACCAATATTTGCCTCGAGCTACACTCGACAACTTCCGATCAATTACGCTCGTGGGGCGGTTGGTGGGTAGTGGGTGGGTTGAGGAGGAGAACGAAAAAAGAAAATGGCCGACGTCGGATGGCAAATCCGTAAATGGAATCTGGCAAACCAGGGCCATAAAGCAGGCCCGAGCGAATGGAGACTCGCGAATGGAGTGAAATAACAAGCCAACGTGTTTGAGAGTGAAAAACAACTTTATCGCTCGTCCATTCACCTCGTGTGTGTGTGTGTGTGTGTGTTTGTGGGAGGTTAAAAAAAGGATGGGGTGTTATTGTCGCATCCTTTCCCCCTCGGTGCCCAAACGAATGCTCCACACGAATTGGTGGCTTCTGACGACACGGCGGCCGTAAACCGTCAGATGATGTGTCTTACTCGCGCGCGTAAGTGGCGGCGTTCGGCAAAGTCGTGCGATTTTCTCGCGAAGCTACGAAAAAAAAGGAAAAAGCGAATTTATTGGAATAAAAACAACACCCCAAACCATTCGCCGGGCTGATGGTTGATAGTTGAACGAAAACCGAGTGAGATAGAAAGCGAGGTAGAGAAGTGACACACTAAGAGAGAGAGAAAAAAAAACGCACACACACACACACACACACACACCTTCAGGCACTTCAGCTTTACGGCCGAGCGAATGGTGTAATGCTTTTAAAATAAATTACAATAATGCGCCCCATCGCGGTGGGAGATTTTGTTATCGGACGGGTGCCACGCTGCGAGCAAAACATGACAACAGATCGAAACTGTGGAATCGCGTTCCAAAGGATTTCACGGGCGGCCTCGAAGCTGGCTCTTTCTGCAGCTGGAGACATCTCGAGCGGCATTAGCGGCATTGGGTTGGCTTCACGTGCGAGCTAGCGAAAGACATGAAGCTTCGTTTTTTTCTTCTGTTTTCAGAGTGACATCAGCTGCTATCGCGAACCTGTTATCGTCCGCTAACGGCTTTGAATATTCATCAATAATCAAACGCGATCACCTCCACGATCACGATCGCTCGGCAGAACCAGGTCGGTTGGTGAAATCCGGTGCAAACCAAGCCGCACCAAGAAGCGAATGAAGAAAGAACCACGACAAAACGGCGCCACGATGTCGCGAAAACACCTGTTCGATCGATCGGTTCGCGAATAATTAATCCCAGCCCACATTTATCACCTTCACCAGGCGTCCATTTATCGTCGCGAGTTACGCACAAAAGCGCATGTGGCGAAATGGAAAGTTTCCACCAAAGGGTGCGATGTAATTATCGACCTCTACGCCACCTGGTGCCCTTTTTAAGCAACAAGAAAATCGGCGCCGCTATCAATTTCGATTAATCTGCCCCCATTAAACCCCTCTCTGGTGGTGCGACAGCTTCCCAAGCCACTTTAATCAAAGCCACACAGCGTCACATGGCGTCGTCCCCAATGAGCACCGACCATAATGAGGCATTAACAAGACAATAACTCGCGAAATTAGTGGTTTTGGTCTGGCATTGGCTGTGGGTTTTTCTAAAGGCGCACGCGGTCACAAAATGAGGACACGTCTTCGTTCGGGACACACTATCGTTCTGCGGGATTTTTCGCGGGGACTCGCGATCGTCTGTTTCTTTCACTCGTTCGGTCGCTCTCTCACGAGCCTTTGCGTGAAATATGGCTTCACATTGGCAAACGGTTTCCAACTCACGATGGTCGGGGCTTGGGCAAGTGGACTATGAGCGGGCGAGCGAAAATCAGAACCATCGCAAAAATGCATCACGTTTCCCTTCACCCGGGCGCTTTTAGCGAGAGACTTTTGAACGGACACAAACACATACATTCATGCAGACGCTGGAAGTCGCGCCCTTTAGTCTTGTCCATTGTTCGCTTGGCTCGTGGTGATCGATACGCGCCAGGCTCCCCGGGAAGATAAGTGGGAAATGAAAAATGTCTTTCCTCGTGCGCGTACTCCCTCGCGTGGCCACGTTTTCCGCGTCGATCCCTTGTTTTTTTTTGCGCGAAATCCCTGGCGCGTCCTCGGCGCAAGAGAAGGTGTGTAATTTACACAAATTGCTTATCGCTTACGGACCCGTTACGGTGAGAACCGCCGGTAAGGGGGCTACATTTTCTTCAGTTTTTTTTCTTTTTTCACTCTCCATCTCACTCTCTCTCTCTCTCTCGGTCTTACTCCCTCCTTTTCAGGCACTCAGCCAGCGACCCAAGTAGCTGCCGCTAAAGTGGCGAGAAAATTAGCATGCAAACGCGGCGACTTGCGGTATCCGTGCGCCATTTTATCCCCCCCATTTCCACAGCAACCCTCCCCACGACGAGTGCCCGCCCCACCAAACGAATGGGGGGCCAGTTTATCGATGGCTGAAGCAGAGTGGACGTTTATGAATGGCAAACCCGCGAGCAGTCTTGTTGTTGTTTTACTTTGCGCAATCAATCAACCAGCTCGTCGATCGATGCGAGCTTGTTATCGATCGATCGAGCCGTGCGATCGGTCGATCGGTCGGTAAACGGTGGCGCCGTAGGATGCGGGCCACATCCGGGACCAAGGCTTTCGTTGGACTCATCTCAACAAGGTGCTAGCCGTCATTTTCACGCCCCGTTGGCAGGCTTTGGCCTCGCGGGGTTGAAGGCAGGAAGTGCTCATCGATCGATCGAATCTGTTGAGCGTTGGGGTTGAGGTTGAGGTTGGCAACGTACAAAGGTTAAAGGGTTTCCGCGTCTTGACGGCTCGTTGCGTTCGAGGATCACAAACGGCATGTGATGATAAATGGGTCGCTGAAACGGTGAAACGAACCATACTCGCTGAGCTCGAGCTGAGCTTCGATCGGATGCATTGGGTTTGGTTGCGCGAATCCTAACGTTCGGAAAGGTGATCAGAATGGCAACGTACGATGGGTCACGTTTATCAACGTCTTTCATCGCTTGTTAGAAGTAGCCATTTATTTTCGTTTTATTCTTAACAATTATTAATCATGCTGTGTAATATAAATCATATCACGAGATCTAACAGACCATTCTTATCTACAATAGTTGTATCGTTTAGCTTTATGAGGTTGTCTCATTTTTCGATCAGCATTCCGCTTCGTTGTAATGAGCCTGTACTCAAAGGTGAAGCCATTTTAGACAGTTAACTAAGCTTCATTGAATGCTAGTCTACTGTTCCCACGCTTAGAGAGCGCTTATTCGTGCAGTAAATAGACACCCGGAGTGTGTCAGCTGTAATAAACCGTACAACATACTTCCAGTCCCAGTGCTCGTTGGTGGCGAGAACAATTTTGCCTTCATTCTATCAATATGTCACTTAGAGCAAAGTGCAGCGCGGATGAAACAACCCCCAGAAACACCTGCACAGCTGGCTGAGTGCTGACTCGTGCCGTGAAGCTTCAACTTTTTCCCCTCCACGGTTGAATGGCTGGCGGGGCGAATGAATGAATGAATGAACACCCGAGCCTGGGATTCGGAAACCTGAAGGAATGCGTGAATTCACGTGCGCGCGCGTTCGATTCCCGCGAGCCAGTCGTGGCCCCCCGTCGATGAATAAAAGAAAAAAGAATGTTTTCGCTTTCCCCAGCAGGCCGGCGCACTGAGAAATGGAGTCGTTTAAGATTTTAAAATGTGTCCTCCTTTAGTGATTTGGTTAAGGTATTCTAAGCCTTCGAAAACTACCAGCTATGTTAGGCACCACGTTTACCAACGCTATACGAATCATCATCTCAACAAATATCCCTGAAAGCGTATCTGTTTAAGGCTTTCGAAACGTTGAACTGCAACACAAACTGGGTACAAGATGTTTTGACTAAATCCATGAAAGTTATTGCTCAAAAGTGCATTCAATTCAGTGTCATTTTCAAAAATCAGCTTACATCATTTGATGAATTTTCAACACCATTGATTCTTAAGCAAATTTGTGTGCAGTTTTGATGTAATTTCAAACGAAAATAAGTCATCTTTCTTTCCTGTCTAGATTTGACCCTTCAAGGTACGAAGGCAAGTGAATATTTCGTTCCAAAAATGCAACTTTGGCTACAAAGAAATCAGTTCCCGAGATCCGACTGGCCCTTGCGATCTGTCCGTTTCCCAACCGTCCCATAGTGCGATGCTCTCGCGCCATGAACTTGTTCTCTCTCTCTCGGTTTATCTCTCTCTCCAACTGTTCGGCTTCGGCCAATCCAGCGGAAAGCACCGCTACTCCTTCATCCACCCACCACGAATAAAAGGGGTTTTTCGAACATCGTCTTCGTGCGGTTCGTTCCGAAGTCCACCACGGCCGAATGCTGGCTGCAGCCACCGAGCGCTACCAAGCGAGCAGTGCGACCGTGATGCTCGTAAGGTCGGGACGTACGTGCGCGTGGTTCCGTATCGTGGTGTGGTTCGAAACCGTGTGTCCTTCCCCAGCATACCAGCGTACCCGTGCGTACCCGTGCGTGCGTGCGTGAGCGAGTTTTGCGCGAACGCGTGTATGATCGCGTATGGTGGCGAACTCGTCGAAAGGTCGTTGCAAAACGTTGCGAAAACAGCACCTTGTTGCAAAGCCAGGCAGGCGAACGTGTGAGCAAAAACCCAGCGAGCCCAGGTCCACTTACGTACGCATCGAAAGTGCTCTCGAACCAACGCCGAAACGCCGAGGTCCTTTTTTCATCCTTTAAGCGCACCGCAGGAAGTGTTTATGTAATCAGCGTGCGCGGAAAGCATCCACGGCAGAAGGCAAGTGAACGAGCGAAGCGACGAATTAGAGCGTGTCGGAATCGTACGGTTTCCCACAAAAAGGGGTTGTTGGTGTGTGTGCGCGCGTGTGTGTCTGGGTAGTTTACCACCCACATGAGGAGAGAGAGAGAGAGCAACAAAAGAAGAAGAAGAAGAAGTAAGCATCCTTGCTTCAGCTCCGTGTGCAGTGTCCGTTGCGGTATTAAAGTGTCCCATTCGCCGGTGCATGTGAATCAGCCCATCAAAGGCATCCTGCTGCACGTGTGTGTGTGTGGGTGGGTGTACGCAAGTAGGCCGGTCCTAACAACCGGAAACAGGATGCATAATAAGGATAAAAGCTTTCCGATGTGTCGTGGCTTCCGAAGCGAATGGTGATTACCCGACGGCGACGGTTTGCAAAAAAGGAAGCGAAACGACACAAACGGATCAACAGCTTCCAAACGGCGACGGCGAGATAACGACGCAAGACCGTCGCGAGATAGCGAGTGCCGGAAAAGCCGGAAAAGCGAACAGCCTGGCCGGAAGTGCCACACTTTGACGGGTAGGTTCGAAAGGCGATGGCACGTGACATTCGCGTGTCAACCGCGGCGTGATAATGATGATGATGGTGATGATGATGATGATGATGGTGTTGATGACGAGCGCTAGTCACCTACCCGGCGCAGCCTCGATGCAGTGAATGTGCGTGATTGCTGCATGGGCTGAGCCTAGGATCCACCCAAACTCGCGCGAGTCTAATTAAAGCATCCGCGAGTGGTCAACGCCACGGGGAATATTCCCTGCTCTCTCTCTCTCGAAAAACGGGCTCATGCTCGCGTGTGAAGAGCCACTCGAGCTGCCTCTAATCAGCCTCAAATCGTCACGATGCGGACTATCGATCGATCGTTGACCGCCGCACGGACGCTGGCGATGTAATTGAAGTCAAACAGTGTCGAAACCGGGCCTCAATGTTTTGCCAGTGCCTCGAATGGCCCTCACGTGCACTTGTGCAGTGGTGTCTGTCCGCAGGTGTTGGTGGTTGAAATCGAACCGAACCGGCGTGATGAAGAAATTCCAAGATCAAGCCTCGACAATCCGACCTCGGGGAGTCGGGATTTAGTTGGCATAAATTAGCATCGCTAACGAGTCGGTGTCCTGGTGGGTCTTGACGAGTTATTAAGATTCCCACCGACAGCTAAAAAGGGGCCTGCAGTTGAACCCTGGAATGCTGTCTTTCTGCGTTCGGAGCACCGAAAACTGGGCACATTCCAACAATCTCATGTCTTGGCGAATGTGACCTCGCAATTCGACCCGAACCGATCGGGACAAACCACAACCCACGTGGAGATGCTGGGCAAAAAGAGAAAACCCAAACCCACCCACGGGAATGGGAAAAGTTTGAGTTTGATGAGCCGATTTTTCCGAAGCCTCGCAGCGATCCTCGCCAGCTCGCAGCTTAAGCTTAAGTTTCGCACAAAACTTCGTCTGTCCCTGGAACTCTTTTTTTTCTTCTTTGGGCCGGGTCGTATGCTGGGTCGATCACCACACCACCCACCACCCACCACCCACCCACCCATTGGTGCTTCAGTGCGGATGCCCGCATGGTATGCCCTGGCAAAATTTTAATTTGACTTCGGACGCAAAACGCCCCCAGGCCGCTTGTGGTTCGCTTTCGCTTTGATCACCCGGTGATTACGGCCGCTGGCTGGCTGGTTGGCTGGTGTGTGTGTGTGTATGTGTGTTTAGCATGTGTTTTCCATACATTCCGGGAGGCTTGCTGCCAGCCGGAAAAACCCACCCACCGAAAACAAGCACCCCGACCCAGCGGCCGGAATCTAAATAACTCTTTTACATAGCGCGGATCGATTCGCCAAATCCCCCTGCACGCTGGCTCGAGGGGTTGTTGTTTCATTTTTTCTCCATTTTTTGTTTTTGCATCATGTTTCTGTACACGTGTACACGTACACGAGTGTGTGTGTTGTTGCTCCATTCACATTCGTACATAATTTCCTCCCGGGCGGGATGAAAACTCACCCGATTGGAATTGGGGGGAGAAAAAAAAAGAGAGCGATCGATCCGCACCGTTCGAAAGGTTTAGGAAAAACGCACGGAACGCGACGGGGAAACGATTTATGGGTCCACGATTTTCCCACGAGACGAGAGGCCAGCCTCGGACTCGGATGGAAAAAAATTGCTTCCATCAAGTGAAGCATGAGCTGGTGAAGTTGAATAAGAAAAAAAAGCGGACCCAGACAAAATGGAAAAAGCAAGCAGGAAAAACATTCTCGTTTCTGCCCGCGTTAGGTGGGTGGTTTTCTTGGCGTTCGATTTTCCCACCAACTCCAGCTCCCGGAGATCGCCGGAACGAGAAACATCTGCTCACGGTCCAACGTCCCCGGAAGGCCGCTCCAACGTCCCGGGCTGCAGTAATTAGGGTTAAAAGCGTTAAATTAATTTTGATTGTCACTTGACTCCTGGCGGGACTCATGTTCCGGCCCCGTTGGCCAGGTGAAACCCCTCGATACTACCACCGGGACCGGTAATTGCCGTGGACGTGTGTGTGTGTTCGGGTCCTTACGTTTTGGACCTTTTCGCGGTTTCGATCAAACGGTACGACTCTCGCGGGAGTGATTAAACTATTACTAATTGGGCTCGTCGGGGGTCGTCCTTCGACGGCGTGCGTGCATTATGGCCAGTCTGGGTGTTGGGTTGGGTTTTCGCACGTGCCGAACAGGATGCTGGACCGGAATTCTCGCACATTAGTACCAGTGGTGAGCCATCTTGGGGAGGCACGCATCGAAGGATGACGCTCTGGCCGGTTTTATGCCAGATTACAGCTGCCGAGCTCGATGCCGGTGACAAAAGTTGAGTGTTTAATTTTTACGCACGAAGCACGCAAAACCGGAACGGTGAAACTTTCCCCATTACCGAGACGTCGGCATTGAATGGAAGAGTCCGCCCCACAATCGACACAAATTTTAATGAAGTGTCCTTTTTGTGTGGCGAGAAGCATTCCTTTCCAAAACGACCCGCTTCAGAACGACACCCGGGGACGCTTCGAATGGTGCGTCCGAAATGAGACGGCCAACAAAGACAAACCCACAATGCGCCACAATTGCGCTTTCGAGCACGCCGGGCGGGATTATTTGAACATTAAACAGCTTAAAGCCACCACCATCGCATCCGCCAATGTTTCGGGCGAGTTGTGCGAGACACATCATTATCCGAGCACTTAATTAACTAATCAATTATTCCGGTTCACGGAGCGAGAACTACCACCGACGACGGCGGGCTTCGTCTGGTGCTTTGGTGGCTTTGGGTGGATGCACGAACGAGGGACAAAGTGCGACCAAATGGAGCCAATAAATGGACCGCGAGCCCACAAACCTATTCAAACAGTGGTCCCACCTCGCCGGAACTGTGGCATCCTTTCGATTTAATAGCCCGAATGCACTCGAAAGCTTTGAAAAACTGGCTGGGCTCCTTTCGAGCCGAGCTTTCATCTCGCTGTTCAGGCGCTGTCCGCTGACGCAAAATGTCAACCGGCGGTTCCGGGCGTTCGCAATTGATTTTGTGCAGCTGTTACTGTGGGTGTGTGTGCGTTTTTTTCATTCTCAACCGCTCGTTTTCTACTTCGGGCTTTTTTTGTTTGTGTGCCGCTCCATCCATTCTCAATAGAATTATGTGGTCCTGTCAATTAGGCCACGAGATGAAAGTGAATTTTCAGCCCTTCGTTCGAATCAGAAGAAGTTGTTTTTGCACTTCCGTTTGGGAGCAAAAAAACTGGCTCACCCACACACACTGATTTCCTTCTTCCAGCACATACAGCGATGCCTTGCGGCTAGGAAAAGCTGAGAATGCGAAACATAATTATCGGTGTGCGGTTTGGTTGGGATGATTTCGCCTATTTTTTTGTTTTTGCTCCCAGCCTTTTCGCACAAAAAACACCCATTACATAAGCCTTCTGCCTGTGTGCGCTTCATTTAGCGACGAAAATGGCACTGGTCTGCACTCTTAAGATGCTGGACACCACAAGCGAGCGGACCCGTGTCCGAGTGGTACGGTTGATTGGCAAACGAGGGGCACTTTCGGGGTTTTTTTTTGTCCGGGAAGCGAATAAAGTCATCCTTCGGGGGAGAAAAAACCAATGGCCATAGAACAGACGGCGAGAGAGAGAGAGAAAACAATCCCGAAGCATTTTCAAGCTCGTAGTAAAATTGACCCTTTTCAACACTTCCAGCGAAGGTTTTATTTTCCACCGATGTCGGATACCTTTGTGTGGCCATCGTCGCTTCTAATACTGCTGCTGCTGGTGCTGCTGATGGACAATAGCATCCGGGTTGCGAAGGGAGTTCGGTGGGAAAATAATTGGAGCGTGAATTATTTCCCGCTCGGTTCGGTGGTCCCATGGTGTGGCCAAGCGGGCGGTGCGAGTTGTTTGGGATCCTTCTTTTCCTCGGGGGTGGAAAAAGCAAAACAAGAAGAGGAAAAAGCACACACACAGACCGAAAGAATAAAAGCTAATGAAACTCGCTTTTCGTAGTGTGGGCGGCAAGCTGCTCCATCTTGTCGTTTGTCGGGATGGGCGAAACATAGTGAAATTCCTGCCAGTTCGAGTAATTTCCGCAAATGGAAGCATTGCTAACGGACCATTCGTCCTTGGACGGTGGTCGAATGCCGGACGGTGCGTGTGGCAGGACGAACTGATGCGACCCAGACAAGATCAATCAGAACCGGCACTGGGAGTCGGTGTGCTGTTGGGCTTTCAGTTTGGTTGGTTTGGTTTGGGAAGCCTTGAGGCCGAAGCTTTCGATTGAAGTGGTGCCGGCGTATTTGCGCCCAATCAGCAAAGCACACAAGTGTCAATCCACAACACCACGGAGCGCACTAAAACACATTAATTGCTTCACTAAATGACTTCGATCTGTCCGGAACATCGCCGAGGGTGTGGAAAATGGTCGCTGGATGGGTGGAAGCAGGCGCTTTGAGGAACAAAACAAAACGGCATCATAAACGGTGCCAACGATTATTTTGGGTGCAAGCGATCCCAGGGAAAACCCAGCCAGAGATGGTTACATCGAACGTGTTCATGATGGTCTGTGGTGTTTGTGGCGCCTTTGGAAGAGATGGTCAATCAATCCGGTGAAATACAGTGGAAAACCTGAGCGATTGAGATTTTTGCGAATATTCCATCCAAGAGGCAACGAGGCTTTAAATGCCACATTTAGTGAGAATTGTTTTCGCTTCGGGTTTGAAATTGATTCTAAAACACGTTGAGAGAGAAATATCCAAAGAACTTTCCATAATTCACTGCAAGAAGCGCGAAAAGCGTGATAAACCGATAAGCTGATGTTGAGCATCGTTGCTGAAAAAAAACAACCTTCTTTTTACATTCAACCGTCATGAAGAAGATCGGCTTTGTCGCAAGAGTAAAAAGTAAATGCATCAACTCAAGGATGTAAAGATCGTTTCCAACTGGGGGAGATTCTCGATTAGCGAATGGTGATGGTTTTTTATTTATTTATTATTCGCTATATGTTTGCCTTAAAGGAGATACATAGTAATAGACAAACCCATATAAAATCAACGCAACAACATTTCCTAACGTAACAGTTAATGATAACATGATATTTAAGACGAACGAGAAAGATTAATGGAAAAAATGGAAACGAAGATAAAAAACATTAAGTATATAAATGATCAAATAACAGAGAGTAAGCTGGAAAGCTAAAATCGATAGCATCAAGCATTGCGCGACGAAAGTTCAATATAAGAGTGTTGAAATAAAAGTGAACATAGTTTTCATTAAAGCTACGAAAACAGCACTGAAAAAGGTCAAGAGAACCCAAGCGAGTACGACGAGACGGAATCGCTAAGAGGGAACCTGCGACAAAATTCGCCTTTGCCAAACTGCGTCGATCCTCGAGTGACGCTAAACTCAAAAACCGTAGCAGATAAGACGGCAGAACTGATCCAGTACGGCCGAGGAAACGATGCTTAGCTAACCTTGTGAAATCACGCTGAACTCACCCAATTTTTGCATTCATTATTCCACCCGAGGGGCTCTAAACCACACTAGCGTACTCAAGCGTAGATTGAACTAAACAACAAAACAATACTGTGAGACAAAAAGGATCACGAAATGTCCTGAGTAAGGCTACTGATCATTCCCATAGCTTTGTTCGCTCGACTGACCGCTGACATTATATGCTCGTTGAAGGTTAATTTATCATCCAAAATTACATCTAGATCCTTAAACGAGGCAACACAATTTAGAACCAATGAGTTGATTGAATAGTTAAAAATAGGGATTTTCTTAACTGACCTCGAGAAGGACAAAACAATGCGTTTTTCTACGCGATGCAAGAGATAATTTGCCGCACACCATTCCGTAAAGGAATCTAGTGTAGTTTGAAAAGATACCGCTATCGTTGTGCAGTTGCAGGCCAAACAAAAAGGCTAAAACAGTTTCCAGGGATCGTATTTAGGTCCAAATCAACGGCAATGTTGAAGCGCAAAAAAAAAACGTACTCGTGACTCACAAGCAGAAAGTCGTTCTCCCAACGAGTTCCCTACGCTAAACACGGATGCAGATGCAACCGCACATTGCACTTGCCCTGCTCTCTTGAGTATATTTTAAAAACAACACAAACCGAACGTAAAGAACTCAACGATGCAGTCGACCGGCGATGCAACCGGAGAACTAGGGAGGGCTTTTTTTGCGTGTTAAACCCACCTCGTACGTGTTCCACATCGATCATACGGCACCAGTTGTGTTTATGTTGCGCTTTCCCAGCTGCCCGGACGGTTGGCACGTTCGTAGGTACGTCGGTACGTTTAGAAATTGAACGAAATTAAATTCATACGCGCGCTAACTGCCCTCGCAGTACTGACCACTTATTCTGCTGCTGCTGATGCTGATGCTGTTGCCGGTTGCCTTCAGGTCGAAGAAATGGCCGAAAGCCCAAAACCGTGCGGGTGGAAAATTCAATGTGTGTGTGTGTGTCGAGTATCTTCTACGCGGTCCCAACGGACACGCGGTGGCGCAATGCTCGAGGGCTGACCACACGGTGCTACCGGTCGTACATTATTATTCCGCTCGCATCGTCCGATAATCATTTCCTTGGTGGTTTTCATTTTTCTCTCTCTCTTTTTCTCTCTCCTGTCGCTGGTGTGTGGGAGTGGGGAAAAATACCACAGCAAAAAAAGGGCTTATCCAAACCCACTCGGAGAATACACTCGAGGACGCACACACACACACATTGGTGGGGGAATTTTCCCGGCCTGCTATGTTTATGCGTTCGTCGCCATGTGACAGAAAAACGACAGTGCCGCACAAACGTGTCTCTTTCGGTGCTGCAGTGCCAATCGAATCGCCATTGTGGGGTTTTTTTATCCTCTCCACCAACCAAAAAAAGCACATAAAAATCCAACCCGCGCCGATAGTTTTTAACCCTCCCTTTCTGCAAAAACAAATCGATAAGCACCGACCTCCCACGGGGGGGTTCGTGTTTAAACCTACGCCATCGAACCGAAATGAAGCCACGTGATCTCGCCGCACAACGCGGTACGATGTTCGAAAAACTGCAGCTTCACATATTTCAGCAGCACTTCGGTGCGACCTTCCGAGAACAATTCCAAGCGAGATGCTCTGCCATTTGATGATCTCACAGTCGGCACTGTAGCGGCCAAAGGGGAAACCCCGTTAGGATAACATGTTGTGTGGTGTGTCCGGGCGAACCGGAAAAACCGAACCGGTTCCTGAGTCCTGTGCCCGTCACACGACAGACACCGGGCGGTATAATCTCCAATTGACTGCCCGAACGGACGACTGCACAGTTCCCTTGTGGCGTGACGTTGTCATGGCCATGAAAATGCAATAAAGAAGCATAACTATAATATCGTACGATATGAGTTTAATTCTGTTAAGCAGAGTTTATTCCGGCGAGCGCCGGGTTTTTGCCCATTTTCCCGAAGGGCACGTAACGATCCGTCCGATGTGTTACGGAGAAGCAAAATCGCCGGCAACAAAATCGACGATGGTGATCATTCGAAAGGACATCTCCCGTCCCGGCGGGCAGCTGTCACTGACAGATGGGCCGAGAAGCGAGCATCTTTTGCGCATCCGCCCCGGACTAGCTCGTGTTTCCATAATCGTTTAATTGCAGCCATAACAATGGCCATCAATGTATGAACTATGCCGAAAGTGGCCGATCGGAGTCGGGGTCGCTCTATTACTAGCAGGAATGGCTGGCTGGCTGGCTGGCTAAAAGCTCGGACCATCATCATCGTCCGGATCGGAAACGGGGAAAAGTTTGCCGTTCCGCGAAAAAGGACTCCGATCGGCTGGTGTGCGTGCCTTATGCTGCGGCACATCGATAATGGGCACGCGTCGATGTTGGGATTCGGTGGACAAATGATAGTTTTATTGCTGCCCGCGTCCCAATCGCCATGATACGCCCGTTTCGCAAATTAACAGTAATGCGAATTTGATTGCACTGGTGGCCTGGTTTGGGGGAAAAACGTTCGCTACGTGTTGATGCTTCTTCCCGAGGTGCGGCTTTTGGGGCGGTTTGTGGAATTTTCCTTTTTTGTTTTGTGTGCCATTTTTTTTTGTTTTTTTGCTACCAAAACCTCCGTGAGTGCATTTTCATGCGAGTGTTTGTTCCGCTAAATGGCGTCATGATAAATGATGCGTGGATCAGTTGTCACGAGTGCGGGTTGCGAGTTAAATGACCGGTCCATTATGCAACGTGATTAATTTATGATAAAACACTTCACCCAAAATGCACCGTGATTTAAATGGATCGTACAGAATGCAACCCGTTATATGGGGTGGGCGCAAAAAAAAAGCAATAAATAAAACGCAACCCCAAATAATCCCACAAAAATCGTGCCGTTTGCAAGTGACAATCGAGCAGCGGTTACTGAAACTGGCATGAATATTCCATGCGGTGGCTTTGATCCTTTTTGCTGCCCCGTGTATCGGCTGTTGATAAAACAGCATCCTCTCGGAATACTTATGGTGTGTATTTTTTGATTCCCTCCCATCGAAACCAGCGCAATTTCAATCAGCAATTTAAATGAACCAGCGGGAGAGCGCTTGTTTGAGCGTTGAACAAAAAAAGAACCGTCATTAAAACTGTGAATGTTGATTTCACCAGTGTAGCATTTTTGAGTATCAATTCGTGAGCGCAAGTCTTTTTTTTTGCAACGGAAAAAAAAATTGCAACCGTTAAATAAAAAGAATAGAAACTTATCTTACCCTCCGGTGCAGCTCCATTCTAGCGGCCAAAAAACCACTCAGCTTAGGGCCCGTAATTTGGTTATGCTCAGTTTCTTACGTTCCCAGGTTCTTTTCTGCTAGTCTTCTCTCTGCACCGTGGCGCTAAGTTTCACCGTCGTTACTCATCGCGGTAATATAAAACTAAGTGTACGTCCGCCACCCACGCCACCCAGCCTTCTGACGGAGTGCAAATTGTGACATTCCCAATCGCAAGCAACCGAATCCTGCGACGAGCTGTGTCCTTCGTATCATCCGCGACTGGGCGGAAATTTGGTACATTTTTACCTTCCCCCAGCGAGGTTCATTAAACGACTGCGGTGATAGGGGAAGGTGTGCGAAGGTAGGCTGGTTTCGGTCGCTTTTCCAACCTCCTCGAATATCCCACGACGGTGGTCCCTCGACGATGGTAGCCGGAAAGGCAAAAGAAAAAGAACGACGCCTCTTCACGACCGATTAGCGGTCGCAACTTTTCGCACGCAACAATTCCCGGTGGAAAAATGGGCGGGAGGAATCACAATGTAGACCGGGATGGAAGGGGGGGATGGAAAACGATCTAGTTTTTCCGTTTCACACGCACACACCCACGCACCCGCGGCGGCGTCGCGGGATCTCGTAATTAGTCTTTATGGTCTTTATTGTTAACTTTCTCTGCCGTTCCGTGAGCTGCGTGTTTTCTTGCTGTTTTTTTCTTTTTCGTGGATCTCTCTCTCTCTCTCTCTCACTCCTCCTCGTCTCGTTTCAATTACTTTGATGAATTTGATTAGTTTTCTTTGCGGATCTTTTCGTCCTTCTACTACATGCGTTCCTTTGTTGCTGTTTGTCGTTGCGCGCATTGTTTCAGCACAATGAAAAGCGCAGTTGGTGGCGCTCGAGCGGTTCGTTTTTCCCGACATTCGATATGGCTCTGGTAGGCCATGGAACACACACACACGCACACACGCTCGCAAAACAAAAATGCTAACATTTTCGGCAATTTGTCATGGCATGCTCCTCTGGGGGAGTGTCAAATATTCCACGGGGTGGCGGTTTTATTTTACATTCAGCCGTGCGAGCAAAACAACTGCGAAAAGTAGAAAGTGCTTCTGCCTCGGGGCATTATCTCACCGCGAGCCGGCTCTCGGGAGCTGTGGCGTGATAAAAACCGCATCTAAATTTTTCAGTCCCAGCAGGATCGAGACTGGGGATTTTCTTTTTCTTCAGCCTTTTTCCGGGGCCCTTGTCTTGTTGGTTGAATGAAATGCTTTTTAAAAATTATGCGCTCCCGGGTGCGCGTTTTCTTTTGTCTTTGGCACGGATGGCCACCCGAGGGACGACGTTTTGCAAGTCGAAACACCACCCCCGCTTCGGTTTTCGAAAATTCGGCTCTCGAATTCTCGCCCCACGGATCGGTTAGGATCCTCGGGACGTTCTTCAGGGATCCTCCAAGGGGGCGGATAACTCATGAATAATCTATTTCACGGAGCCAAACCCGCACCAAATGCGACCGAAACGATGTGAGTGGGTCTTATAAGGGGGTGGGCGAAAGAGCTGGAGGAGAATCGGCCAAGTTCGGGAGGTGAGACAAATTTGCTAGAACGCTAGAAGCGATGATGAATTTCGCGCACCAAACGCACCGATATCACGCCGCACGGTGGCAAACCTAATTACGGTCGCGAGGGAAAGGACGCGCGAAAGGAGAAAGGACGATGAAAAAAGGAGAGCAGAAAACACCGACGAGTGATGGGGCAAATTTGACGACCGTCTCCCATCACCAAGTGGTCGTGCCGATCTGTCGATCTGACGGAAGCGTGTCGAAAATGTGCCACCATCACCGACCGTCGGCCGGTGCCGATAATTGGAGACTGTCCTGCTGAGCTTCGTGCTCGCGAAAAGCTCGCGAAAAACGCCAAAAACCCAACCGTCCACTAAGAGCGGCTAAGTTCGTTATCTCCTCGGTGGCAAAGGAGGACGAACAGGACCTCCGCGAGTGCCATACATCATTTTATTTGCCGCGCGTGACGTGATTTGCACAAGCCCCGTAGCCTGTGGGCCTGTGGGCCTGTGGGCCTGTGGGCCTGTGGGTGGTTCCTTTTTCCGGGGATGTCCGTTCCGTTGTCAGGGGCGGCTATTTACCGGTGACGGATGAGACACGCGAGTGACGTACGTAAAGGACTTCGTCACTGACGATTTGTGGTCGGTGGTGGTTGGATCCTCCGAATGGTGGACGTGTTTTCCAGGGAAGAAACACACGCAATGGGGTTGTAATGCTTTTCCCTGGATGGGAAGAACCCGGATTGAGGCCATGTGATGGTGGAAATGTGCGACTGAGATTCGAGACCGTCGGATTGGGACGTGCGTGTCGGTCACATTTCGGCAAGATGCACATCATATGTGGGGCTCTCGGTGGGGCTGTTTGAGTCACGTTTCGTTGCCACCGCAAGGTCCATCTTACGGGATTTGTGAACAACCAATTGTGTGCGCGAGATGACAGATACCGGACACGATATTAAGCTGCAGTTAATTTACCTATATGCCGTTTGCTGACAAATTACGCTGTTTGGTGATAGTTTGTACCAGATACAAGAAGGACTTTAATGTAAGTGGTGTGAATGCTATTAAAGGCACACGACGATGCTGCAAACCGAATGCGATCAGCTCAATCAAAGGGTGAAAATTGCATTCACCTTCACCGTTGCACAAAAGTGCATCCGCATGATGGAGATGTTTTTGAAAAAATTTCAACCCAAATACGCCACCCCATGCGGGAGCGCCAATTCATCACCGCGCGGGATTTCCATCATTAATCCTGATCGCATAACGTGCACGAGGACCTGGCGATTCGTGGTAGCGCGTGTCCTTTCGCTTCCGGTGTGCCATCCATCTTCATCCTCGACACGGTGGTGCTTCTCGCTTTCACCAATCGGGCCTGAAGGGCTGAGACAATCGAATAACACTCAAACGACCGAAAAAAAAACCGGTAAGAAGCCCCGGGCGCAACACGGAAAGGGAAAATAGAAAAGAAAAAAAGAAAGGAAAGGAAAACCAACCCCATGTTCTAACATTCTAACGCAACAAGGCCAACCGTGTGCACGGGCGTGGAAGTGTAAAAAAACTCCCCCGGTGGCGGTTTTACAGAAGCAAACAGAAGTCTAAAGCGAAGCAACGAGCTGGCGAACGCAAGGGAAGAAGAAAATACACGACCATGTCGGGGGGTGTTGGCTCCACTTCCGGTTTTGGTTACGCCAAGCCGTGCTCGGGACTGGGTGGCACAAAAAAAAAAGAAAAGGAGTGCTTATCGCACCGTCTCCCGTACCAGCCGTATCTAATTCCCAGTTTCTCACTGTTTTCTCGCATTTTCCTTCCAGGGCGGTTCTGCTGACAGCTCAACAGCGATCCATTAGGTTCGTGAGGGTGGCCGTGGACAAGCGCCAACCCGGGGATGGAACCGGAAGACGCCGGCGGACGAGCAAACAGCGAATTTGGAGAGATCATTTTGAGCGCCGCTGGGCCGGAAAAGCACACCCACTAAACGAGAGAGCGAGAGAGCGAAAGCGAGAGATAGTGCGCGAGTGATAGAAAAGAAAAATATCGTCGGAAAATTGCTCATATACAAAAAAAATGCATTACAATAAAAAAACTGAAAAAGATTCTAAAAAAATAATTGCATGAGGTCATATATATGTCATATCACATATATCTCTCATCATATCATCATCCAATCTCTATATATCTCTCTTTTTAGGTATTTAAATTGTATTTTTCTACTTAATATACAAATTCTTAAAAGAAAAGGTGTGCATGGGTTATTATATTATCTACTTTGTCAATGCATTGTATCAAACTCAAGTTTAAGTATTAGATAAAAGCACCTTACAATCGCAATTGTCGTTGAACACAAAACTAAAACCAACATTGATTTAAATGTTAGTTTATAAGTATAAATTAATCTATTAAAATATAATAATAGCTTCACTCTTAGTAGGTACTTTGCAAATTATTATGTTTCTACTCCGTGAAAACAATTTTGATAGTACAATAACATAATTTCATTTTATGTTTGCTAGAGGAAAAATCATTGTTTTCCTGAAACGTTCACCTTGCCAATATATCTGCTTCCTTCTTATGCAAATTTTATTATTACTAGTCTGTAGTCCGATTTCTTGTAGTTTGATTTATCCTTCTTGTGCTTAATGATATCTAGTGTCTGTAACAGCAGAGTAAATATATAATCATTTGCAACAAAAGGGTAGTATATTAGATCTCATAGTTCCCAGATGGGTTACAAACCAGCATAACAATCATATGAAATTATACAGTGGTGTGAGCAATGGAATATGCAAAAAGTTATGTTGCTGATTAAACATAAAACTATACATTTACATTTCGTTAAACATTAGAGGAAATGTTATTTAAAAAAAGCAAAGGAAAATCATACTTTTCGATTAAGTTAATATTAAGTTGAATTTTTCTGCACCCTACTCTAAAGATCATTACATAACCGTAGCATAAATGTAAATGACGATATTGAATATTATTGAATAGAAATATTGAAAAATAGTCAACAGAAAGATTGAAAAATACTTTTTATAAATTAAATAATTTACATTTCAGGCATTGATGCTTATAAAACAGTTCAGTGCTTCGTTGGTACAGCTCTGACTAGTCAATATTGTACAGTTATGTTCGTTATGTTTGGTACTACAGCGCGTATACCAAAAAAAACAAATTCATTTTTAACATATTTGCGGTTCGAAGTGGGTCCGAAGCGTTTCACCATTACATTATCATATGTTAAAGTATGTTTTAGGAAAAAATTGGAAATAAACAATTTTAAACATTTTTGTAAATCATTACCAAAGTCGAAAAACATGATTTTTTTTAGTTTTTTATTTGGTTATAGCCCAAAAACATGTATCTATATAAAATTTATAATTTTTAATTTACTGTAATTCAAAAGAAGACTAATTTATGTTTCTATTGATATATAATTTACCTATTTTACACCTCAATGTACTACTAAAATAGTAAGTTGAATTGTGGGTACTGACTAGCTGAAATTTGAGCTTTTTGGCAAGCTTTTTTGACTTTGGAGCTTGGTATCTTCGAAGATATAAATGCTAGAAGTCTACAATTTCGGAATTTTCTTAGTTAATTATCTGACTTTCAATCGGCAATATCAATTTTAGCATAAGCGAATAAAAGAAAATGGGACTTATGACCGCCCTTGCCCCTACGTGGAGTGGTGAAAAGTGGACAGTAACACACACAGTGGACAGTGGACGACAGTTCGGTGGCCACGACGGCCCAGCAAGGACAACGATGGCAACCGGAAGTGATGGCCGACGATCCGTGACTGGCGTTCGGTGGCTGACGCTGGGCTTCCTGATGACGCTTTTGGCCACGATGGTGGCATGCCCCGGTGCCAGTGCGTCCTACTCCGATACGGACGATCTAATCAACGAGCTCGATCGACCGAGTAAGTAATGCAACCGCCGCCTCAAAATGGCTGCGCTCGCAGTCAAAAGCGGCCAATTTTCCCCCGTTATGAGGTGACAAATTGTCTCGACTGGTCATTTGCTGGCGGACGAACGAACGGTTTTCCACGCTGACGAGATTTTTCACCCTCTAAAAACACACCCACCCCGAGAAATGCGGTTACTTAATCGGTCGATTTAGCGGTCCGGTGTGGCGCCACGAATTTAATTGTGGTACCCCCAGCGCACGAAAGACGGCTGAATTGGCCGTTTAGAGACCGCTCGGGTGCAATCGACCGACCGACGCGGGGAAAAATTGACCGACGCAATCGAGGTCGGTTAGTCGAGCGGTGGTTCGAAAATAGCAGCCACAGTTGAGCTCGTGCTGGTGGTGACGAAACCGGTTATTCTGGGAAGGTGCGATCCTTCGTTAGGATAGCGGTCGATAGAAAAGGATCCAGCGTGGAAATGGTGCATTGGAAATGGTGGGAGAGAAAAAAAAACTTACACAGAATACCTGAAGTAGGTTTCGAATCCTGCTTAAACAACCCAAAAGGGAGTTTTACTCAATCAGCTGGCCGGTAAAGGTCCGGGACAAACATCTTTGGTGAAAGAATGGAGAGAAAACACACTCACACACCCAGTGATAGGGATAGTAACGGGGAGAATGTTGAGAGAGAAAAATCCGCCCAACTTGAAGCTTGATTTATCGACAGACGAGTGGGATGATGGGTGGGCGAAAAAAAGTTCCCGACAAGGTTAGAAGTGAAACACAAACAGAGATAGCAGCTTAGAACATCGCCGGAACGACTGACATCTTTGGGCAATCAGTTGACTGGTTTGTTGGAGCGAGTTTTCCGGGAATGAAAGTGATGAAACCGACCGATTGAGAAGCCGTTGATGCCGTTAACAGAACAGCTATCATCGAATAAACGAGACCCGCATGACAGCATGGTCAACGATGTAAGTCACCGGATCACGCGATGTTGGGGAGAGTTTAATCAAAGCGAAGGGTTTATGCGGTTTCAACTTTAAACCTGCATGTTTCTTATTTAGTACAGGATTCTTATCACGTTCTGCCACGTCCAATAGATTATTGTCTAGACGTTGAACTTCTTTCGACGGCTGGCATAAAGCGATTATGCGCAGTTAAATCAGTTACTTTGAATCGCAATACTTCCTCAAAGTTTGGTGCAAGTTTCCAAGTTGGCAATGAAAATCGACAAATAAGAGAACGCTTTCACAAACCAACTGTTTCACAAGTAACAACGAAAATGCACGATACTCTCTCGGTGGCGTTGGATTCTTCGAAATTCCAAACCAATAAACAACGCTCAAATACTTCCCCAACAGGATGGGCTTTGTCTTTGAGCTTCCAGCAATACTCGGTTTGCTCTTTACGAGGAATCCGCGTTAGGCATCCAAAAGTTTGCCACTTTTCGTTCGCAAAGTTTGTCAGCGACTCATTTTAATTGAAATCCCTCCACCAATCCGATCTCGATTGCTTCAATCGCACTAGAAACGAGAATGAACGAAGCATTCCTTATGCCATTTCGGAAGGGTCCCCGACCAAGGTCAGAAAGTGGAAGATCAACGCCAATCTCCTGCTCGAGAATGATGTAAGCGCTCGCTCTTAAGCGGCTTGGCAGCACATCCACGATGCTCGACTGACCTTAAACACCTCTCAGGGCGTGATCGAGGACCCACCGTCGGAGGTCAAATCATGGCGGATGCTATTAGCAATCATTCGTGGGAAAATCCCGAGACCCTGATGAAGCCATTAGTAGGCCGAAAACCCCGTCGTACACGCGGGAGATAAACGTGCACTTGTGATTCGATTTCGTCGTGCTTCGCAATGGAGTTATTACGGCTACGAGGCATTCGTAATTACGGACGATTTATCAATAATGTAAGCGGCTCTCATCGAACGGGAACCTCGCTCCAACCGAAGCTCGAAGGAACACGCCCGTTCAGGCGCCATGTTTAATCCGTTATGACACCGAATTGGTCCCAAAAGGGGTGGCAAAGTCCGCAAGTTGATGCAGAGGTTTGCGTGATTTACTCACGCCTACCTGGCCCGAAGGGAGTCACAAAATGCCGCGCACACGTACATCAGCGGTATCAGCGGGTTGCGATAAAGGACACACCCGCAAACAGACACACACCCACACACCTACATCGAGACACAAGTACGCAAGGACATTCTCACGCCGACGGAAGCCGACACGAAACGCGCACGTGTACATAAATCAAGCAGTCGCTGGCAACACGGCTGACATTTAGCTGCTTGTTTTCCGGAAGCTTTCCACTTTGTTGTACCACCCACCGGTTGGGTGGGTTGTAATTTTTTGGCCTCTAGTTTTTCTCCACCTCTTGGCTTCTTGGCCCGGCTGTCTTCGCGAAGGTGACGATCGGAAGCCCGGTGTGTTTGCAGGCAGGTTTGGTTCTAGTTATTTCTTCTGCTTTTTTCTGGTGTTTGCTTCGTGTATTATTATTTACGGCACGTTGGAGCTCGCTGAAAGGTGACTCAGTGTCGAGGAAAAAGTCGAGCGTGATGATGCCCGCGACGACGCCAAGGACAACGCACAAAGTGTTTGGTGGTGGGGTTATTTATGGGAGAGAAATGTTTGATCTCAACCCGCCAGATATGGCCAGACTGGGTGCCAGTTGGGTGGCCTTTTGATCGCATTTTCCCGGTGTTTCGTTCTGCTTTTTTTGTTGTTTGTTGCATTGCTTCGACCCAGTGCGGGCGTTCTTACGCGTCAAAACAAAAGAACAAGGATGGAATCGGGGACAAACTGAAAATAAAAAGAAAAGGCATCCAACACTAAGATACCAACAAACAACGCGTGAACTGGGGAAAAGCACGCCAAGAATTCCGTCTCGCGTGTGGGACCTGCTTTTAAATGCCACCATGAGGGGTTTTGATTTCCTCGAGCGACATATTTCGAGAATCCACCGTCGGTTGGCGTGATATTGTAATCACTGGCGCGGAAACTTCACGTTGCCTGGGAAATGCGATGGTGCACCCGGTTACTAGGTGGGTGGGTGTCCTTGCACCGGTGCAGCAGAGATTTCTCCACGCAAAAGGACCAACCACCTGCTGTCCTGTTTGCCGGAAACTGCCAAGGAAACTCACGCTCACCTGGCAACGCGCGTCAAGGGTCGTTAAATTTGATTTTCGGTTCCACGATGAAGCGATGTAAATTAGAGCCACACGCGGAACCGTTGCTTACTCGGTCGAAAAAGGAAACATTTCTAAAACCTCCACGGGTGCAAAGCCGCAGAACTGCGCTTTGATTAACGTCACCATGCCGACGCGAACCGACAGCAAAGTTTTACATCCAAGTGTGCCAGTTTCGAGTCCGTGTCACCCTGTGGATGTACCGAGAGGATAGGACTCGGTTGAAATTCGTATGTTTCTACCTCACTCATTCCCAGAAACTATTTGATCTCGGTGCCATGAAACCCTTCCGGAAGCGTGGGTGCAGTGTGTGTGTGTCTGTGTTTTTCGATAGTTTTTTTTTCATGCTCACCAGACACTGTACACCTGCATGACTTTCTCGGACCGACGCGCTAATGAGCTGTCAAATAGAGTGCACTGGTGACTTTCCCAACAAACACACATACACCACTGTGGTGCTGCGGTTCCACGCGATGCACTTCGCGGAGATAATTCGGTGTTGGTTGGACTTTTCCCTGCACTCGCGCACGGTTATTTCCAATTTAAATTCCAACTCTGCACAGGCTGTAACCCTTTCGTGTGTCATCCGCAGCTATGTTCGCTTGCGCGTTCGAGTTTGTGGTGGTCGCGCGCGTGTCTGTTTGTATACAATTAGGGATTAATTCTCGCACCACGACGGTTTTGACCTGCGATGGCAAACGGTAAAGTTTACGCGCCCCCAAGGGGTTGAGAAAACTTTCCGACACGATCCGCGGACGCGTTTGTTTGCGCCGGTAAATAAACGCACACCACGGATGGGTGCTGGGTTTTTGCCATCGACCCACGGACACGCTGAGAAACGAGACGTCGACGGAGTTTCGGCGAGTTTGCGAACCCTCGAAAGGCCACCCATTTTCCATGCGAGCGCGTGCCGAGACTTTGGATTTTGGATCAATATTTGATGGCCACACGCGCGTGCGCCAGGGAATTTATCGCCCGGAAGTATGGCAAATTCGTCGGCCGGCTGGGATTAGACGCTGATTCTCGCCAGTGCCGCAGGGCCAGCTGCCATGAAGGATGTTTATTTTACTCGCTGCTTCGCCTGCATTGCCAATCCAATTGCTCCCGGTTGGTGCACGGGTTTTCCAACCAGCGAGAGAGTTTCCACGGGGCAACAGTTCCACGGAATCTTCATTACGCCCAACCTAACTGGCGACTGGCAAGGGAAACTAATGTTTGCAATGAAATCAAACTAAACCATCGGTTTTGCGTGAAATTGGCAGCATTGATTGAAGGCAAAGTGGTTATGCAAACATTCACCTATTCGCGTGAATTTCTACTGGCGCGCACGTTTGATAAATGTTGCGTACGAACGCCCAGCCAAATTGTGCAATGTTTCCGAAATGAAATGAAATTTCTACCGCTAGGGGAGAACCGAGAACTCTTGAACGCAAAATCGAACGCGCATGATGCATTTGCTGTCAAATCCACCATCCCATCGGTGCTCTCGGCACCGATCAATCATGAACACCGGAAAAGCCACCCTCGCTCGAAGGCACACCACTCGTTGCACAATGTCACACGCTCTCAGCCCTCAGCTGCACCTTCAGCCGCGTTTGCCATTATTCATTCGGCACCATCCGACCACCTGCCGATCAGGTGGCATCCCGACCGGGTTGGGCTAATGGAGCGATCGAACGTCTTGCCCAGCCGGTTCGGGTGCTTTGGCGGATGAATAATATATCCTAATTCTCTTAACATGTTAATTGCAGACTGCATAATAAATCACCCCATGCTTCGTTTGTTTGTTGCTGCGGCCCCAAACCCGGCGAAAGAAGCGTGTTTTGTCTTCCCAGTGGAACTGGCGCTTCTATTTGTCTAGCCAAGCAACGCGAACGCGTGAGGTCCTTGCAATTGGGGTCCATCTTCGGGGTTTCGGACGCGCGCCTTTTCGAGCGAAGAGCAGCACAAAAGTGATGCGTACGGACGGACTGGTACTCCTCTTAATTATGTTTGCGTAGGGTTTCTCTCAGGACGCGTGCATCCTTACCACAAGAGCCCTTACTCGTCCGGGCTATTGGCCGTATCGTTGTTGTGGCCGTATCGTAAGAATGCTGAATTTTCCTTGCGAAACCCCCTCGAGGGATGGCCTTTGCTACTCCCACTGCAGGGAGAAATCAATTCTCGCCCCACGCTCGGAGAGGATCGTTGTCATTCTCGTTGGCAAAAAGGGAACCAACCCAGACACGGGGGTCCCAGAACCGAGGTGCTCAACGATGGAGTTGTTTGACAAGGGTACGTGTCTGGCGTTTGCAACGAGCCGCGTAGGGCGTGCGTCTTGCCGGCAGGAAAAGCCATCGTTTTCCGTCGAATTAAGCCGCGCTCGGGTGAAAACAATACATTCGCCTTCGACCCAGGGCAAAGCGAGATTTGTGAAAAGGGCTGCTTGCTTGCTTATGCTGAGCGATTCTGAGAGCAGAAAGTTTTGCAGCCCTCAGCCGAGGAGAATGAACCACGTGCCGACGTCTTCGGAGGTCGGTCGTTTTTGCTGATGGCGCACTTTGGCGGTTTATGCTTATGCTGCCGGTTCGGCGCGCGTTCCAACAACTTTGTGACGTTGAAATATTCATCCTGATTTGCAATGCGAGAAAAAGCACTTTTGAACGATTTCCTCCTTTTGCCGATGGTGTGCTTCCGGTAGCGGGCAGCGAGTCGCAGCGAGTTGTCTGCCGATTGCAAATTACTTTCTCCCGGCCAGCGGAACAGCTTGGGCCGTCCTTCGACGATGCATCCTTTTGCGCTGGGTGCTGGTGCGAAGGCAATCTCCGGAGACAGGTGCAATCCGGTGCAAGTAGTCGGTGTTCTAATTCGCTCACTCAGCGCCCTTGGGGGCTTTTTTCAGTTTCTTAAGGTGAATTTGCGATAGGAGTTTTTTAAAGGAATAGCAAATTTGCCCGATTTCATTCTCGTCGGTGTTCGGTCTTTGCGAATAACTGTAACAAATCATACAATGATAATTATACAATGCATGGAAACATAAAAGGTTTAAACGGAATCTATCAGTTAGTTTGAACATTCAACATGTTTTTGTGGTTTTACTGATCTTTGTTCTCCTTAAAATGAGATAAAATAAAAATCATAGATGAATTTTTACGCTCTTTTTCTAAATTTGAAGGCTTCTATCGTTCTGCTTAATCCATACTTAGTTTCTATTAATTGAATATTCGAGGTTCATAATAGAGCTAGTTTCTTTAAGATATGAGAAAAAAAGGACCATTTTTCATTCTAAGTGAGAGTTAAGATACCTACTGATTTGTGTTCGAATGATGCGAGAGCAAAGCGACAAATTAATTATACATATATATACAAACATTCATTTTTCGTTAATGGAAGATTTACATTCCAGCTTACCAGCTAAGCTAGTTCTCACCGACGTGGCTTCTGTTACACACCTGCCTTGGCTTCGAATGCTCTAGAGCAGGATTCAAGTCCTGACGGGCACGAAGGACCCTTGGCACCACGAGACGGGATAACTTTGACCGGCTTTGTCACCTTCTGACGTCTAGTGCGGTTAAGTTGAGCTTTACTTTTGCTCTCTCTCTCTCGCTTTCTCTCTCGCACAACCAGCGTGCTTAATGAAGAAAGTAAACCATAAATAAATTAGACTTTATTTCGCCGCCCCATGAATGGGGAGTGATTTATGCGTCTTTTGACTTTCGCGCGACAACGCCTACTCCATTGGAAGGAGGAACGGGATGGATTTGCTTCAGAAATAGCCGGAAATGGCCGATCGAGTGGCGTGACTCTCTCTGGGTCTCCCTGAAGGTGTTCTTAGGAAGGGCTCAGATATAAGCCGGAAGCGACAGAGAAAGGTTTCCGTCGATCATGGGGACGACGACTGTTTTATGATTCTGAAAAGTGTGTTAATTCAAGCGATGGGAACAAACTGTTCGACGGGGTCGATAAAAGGACTTTTTTCGTGAGGAAAAACCACACCAATTTGCTAACTGTATTATCCTTTTTAGTTGAACGTTTACCGTGAAGTGTTTGGCATGATTGAACCTAATGCTTAAGGACGCTTCTTGGGTTTTCTGTTCGAAAACGTTCCTCTTTCCACGTGAATCGTCAAGATGTTGTATGCTCGAGGCAAACCATCCGTGCCTGATTGACGATAAAATCCACCGTGCCTTGTTACGCTTTGTAAAAGAAAAGAGGTACATTAAGGACATCCGATAGCATAAGCCCATCAGAAAATTCCTACAAAAAAAATGCATCAAAATAATCACACCGAGATCTCGAAACTCCAGCACATGCAGGTGACAAACCCGCCTGGAAAACGGTCACACAACTCCACACACACAGCAAAAAGGACATATTCCCGTCACACGTCCACCGAGACCGGACAAACGCATAAGACCAAAGACCAAGCGGACAAAATAAACCATCTCGCGCGCTAGACAATGAGCTAATTGGGCGGTGTTTATGAGCAAGTATGTGCCTTATCGCGGGCTTAGCAACTCCACGTGTGGTTCCAGGCAACTAACTTCCGCCAACCGGATTACGAGCCGAGCGCATCGTATCGAGGCGGTAACATATGCCGACGGCTCGACGAGCGTTACAACTCCGGTGCACAGATAAATCCTTGCCCGGGTGGAGTGGACGTTCCGGGTTTTCAGCTCACAAACGGCAAGCAGAAGCTTCCGGTTGCCCTCGAGCTGGCTTTCGAGCGCACGATATGTGTGTGTGTGTAAGGGCTTTCTTTTTATGCAACCCACTTTTCCAGCTCTATCATGTGTGCCTTTTTCGCTTGTATGCTTCACTCTCTCTTTGCTGCTGCTGCTTTACGCCGTTTTATCACTTACACCCAGTGGGCTCATCTTTTCCCATCATTCGGTTCCCGGTTTCGAAACGGCCGACCAGCTCGTTGTACATGTGTGTGGGAGGATTTTCGTTTCAAGTTTTTTTCTTCGCCTTCTTCCTCTCATGTCCTTTTCTCGCTGCTTTGGCCCCTGGCGGTTGCTCGTTCCGATCCTTGTCAGAACGTTCTTTTCCCTTGGGCGGCGACGGTACGAAATGAAGCGGAAAGACACCGAAGAAGACGTACCATAAAATCAGCCACCCAACCACCCACTCGGCGATGGGCGGTCGAGTCATTTTTTTGCTTTCCACGCCGTGTGAAAACGGGACAAATCAAGCCACCAACCGCAAACGGTTTCGGTCTGGTGGAGCCTGCAAAAGGGCTCAGAAAAACAGAAAAGAAAAACAACATCCCCGGGAAAACATTCGCACACGTACATGTCGTGTTAAAATGGCGTGTTCTTGAAGAAAAGAAGCAAAAAAAACAACCCATGAACGGGCGCACGATGTGCCATAAATAATAAGAGCGGCGGGTGAGAAATAAAAGCGAATAAAAATTGCAACATATTCGTTGGCGTTGTCACACAGCTGGCGGGATCGGTTTTGGGTAGCCATCGTGGGTCACATTGTCAGACTGGACGCCTCACGGAAGTATAAAAATGTTCACAAAAACCTCCCCCCATTTCAAAGCAGCCAGGAGCAAAGGATCGAAAAGCAAAGATGGGTGGCCAAAAACACAACAACTCTCCCGCTCGTTTGTGCGTTCGATAATCGAAAGCGGTTACTTCGGGAAGCGTTGCGAGCGGTTTGACTTTCCTTGGGTCCTTTCCTTGGCTCGAAGGACTCAACACCGCCAAAGGCTGGGCCTGGGCTCGCGTGGCGTCGTGGCTCACGGTTACAAAGGTGTAATTACTTATCGGACCGGGCGCATCTTAATTTATGCAGCATTAATTAGCATACCACCCTAAAAAGGGGTCCTAACCCGAAACGGAGGGGCCATCTTCGAATTCTGGTGAAAGATTTTATTGGCCTGCCAACAAAACGCCGTTCCCAAGGGCCACACCATCTGATAAGACACGGCTTAATTGATGGCCGCGAAACGATGGTGGGGAGGGCAAAAAAGGTTCCCTGTGTAATGTACTGTTTTTGGGAGGGATGTGTATTTTTTTTGCTCCTTCTCCACCTATTTTTTTTTCTTCTGTTCCCCTTCCGGAGGTCCTTGCGTGGGAACTGCGCGGACCTGGCGCTTGTTCGTTGCGATAGCCCGTTTGATGTGAAAAAAGGCCCAAAGGGTTTGGTTAAGGAACGATTCCTAATTGTTTATTGCCGCTTCGGTTGCCGGAGAGTTGCCTTCGGTTGTGTGGGTGTGTGTGTATTTCCCCAACGCGTGCTAGATTTGCACGAGTAATTGATTTTCGAACGTGCGAGCGAAAAGCGGCTGAAATGAAACCAAAACCCCAAAACGGTTGCTCCTTCCTTAAAGCCTGGTGTACGTTTGCTTTCAACAACCCAAAAGAGGGTTAGCTAAGCCCTCGGTGAGTGGGGGTGGGAAAAAAATAAATGTCCTTCGGCTGCGTGGAAACATAACCTCCCTCGTTTTCTCACGTAACGGCGTTTGGAAAAAGGAACCGAAATAAGGAGGAAAAAAGTGCACTAAATCTCAGGTAACCGCCGATGCGTTCGTTAAATCCAACCCATTAACGTGCCAGGAGGTGCCAGGGAGGACCAGCATTTCGCCACCCCCTCGATGGATTTATCCTCTCACACTGAAAAGGGGCAAGTGGCCCTCGTTGGAAGAATATTCGGGTCGTCGCCGTCATCCGGGGCGGATGGTTTTGATGGGAGTTTTGAAGGATGAAAAATATCCCTTCGATGGAAACCCATTCTAACCACCCCCACGGGTGACCCCTTATCGGTGGCTCTCGATCGGAGACACACTCCGGGCCACTTGACCGAAACACTCGCTCTACCCGTTCGAGCGCCCCAAAGTTGCGAGCAAACAACCCAACGCTGGCAGGCAAAACGAACGAGTGAAACAACGGAGCCCTCACGGAGTGTCCACAACCAGAACCGCATGCACTTCGCTCGGCTAATGAAAAAAAAACGCCTAATTGTAAACACTGCTGCAAACAAGCTGAATGCAGCGGAAAAAATTGCTCCGTAAAGCCGCCAAGGTTCACCGGACGAATGAGAAAAATCTTATCTCTCTATAAATTGCTGTAATGGATTTTATTAATCATCTTCATAAGCTATTACGTGCCGAGGGGTTTTGGGTTGGCCCCTCGTCTGCCCAAGGTGGTACTTCCTTCTCACTCCATCTCTCTCTCTCTCTCTCTCTCTCTCTCTCTCTCTCTCTCTCGCTCTCACTCACTCACCGGAAATGTGACGGAATGTCGCCGGTGTTGTGGCGAATGAAGCCCGGTTTGGCTGAAAATGCGGCCAACCGTGCTGTCGCGCGGGTCGCTTTTCGCATGAACCTTACTCGCGCCTACGGGCAGGAAGTGGGGGTAAAGGGGGGCTAAAATAAACTTCCGGCGAATTTTCGCCCACCAAGCGGCGGGCCAAACACATTCCGGTTTTGTGGCCGCGCTACATGACTTTTATTCATGTCGACGTGTTGAGGTGATCCTTTTTTTTCGTCCTGCTTCTGCTTCTTCTTCTTCTTCTTGTTTTCCTTTTTGCAACCCTCCCTTCCTCTCACCTCTCCACCATTTATCCATTTTTTTCCTTTCTTTTTTGCTTTCATCGCTGTTGTTCACCCGCGCGCGCAAGGTTCATGAGGAGGGTTTTTCCCTACTTTTCATTTTTTTCGTCCTTTTCCTTGCCACACCGCGCCACTGGGCTGTTCCGGTGGCTCGTTTGTGTCTTGTTTTTTACTTTCGGCAGGCGTGTCCTTCGCGGCGATCCTCTCTTTTCTCTCGGGTGCTTTCGCCGTCGTCCCACCCGAAAAGCCTTGTGTGTGTGTTTGTGTGCGGTCTCATTTCTGTGCGCCATACTCCCATCAAATGGAGCCCCCCCTGGGATGGTGCTGGGGGGGTGGGGCCGTTGTCGTTTTACGGAAAATTAAAAGCGTCCTCCCTCCACGCTCCCAGCCACCTCCCAACCCACCGAAAAGTGGGACATTTTCCAAAATGTGGTGGTGCGGCACGAGTGGGAGCCGAGGGACACAAAAACTAAACTAAACATTAGCAGACGGGTGGTTCGGCTGGCTGGGTGTATTTTTTTGTCCTCCTCCTCCTCCTCTTTCTTCTTATTCTTCTTCTCTGCTGGTTGGTGTTGTTGTTGTTGTTGTTGTTGCGAAAGCTTTTTAAACGCCCCCATTGCCGCTCCAATCCTTGCAGCCCTTTTGCTTTAGTTTTTCCGACCCGCGGGTAAATGTGTACGGGTGTATTTGTGCGTGTGATGCCGTCTTCACCCGAGCCCTTTTGGACCCGGCCCTCTCCGGGGATACGGCCATGCATCTGCCGCCCCCTCAAAACCCCTGCTCTCTCTCTCTCCCCCGCAATGCCCTGTTGCGAAGGAGCAACACGCTCCCATTTTACGGCCGTGCTTATCGTATGCCCTACGGATAGCGCTCGCTGGTCTGCCCTTTTACTCCTCACCACCCACCCACACCCTGGTGGATGGTACAGAAATCATGAATACCGCTACCAACCCCCCTTGCATGGTCGGAAAAACCACCCCTCCCCCACGCCACGCCATTAGATTGTTCGCCAGAGATTATGGTTCCGGCTGCACGTCGTGCACCAGTGGGTGGGGGAGAAGGTTGGAGGGCTGTAGTCGCGCCTGGAGGGTGGTTGCATCACGACCGGGCGGTCGATTAATTATTCAAAAGCTCAAATTCATACCCTGCCTGTCGGGAATGGCAATCGGGTGGTGGTGAAGGGAGTCCTTCCAGCCCTTGCTAAAGGGGGTGGTGGGTGGTTTTGGAGATGAATGACTCAACAACGGACAGGGCAGGTTACAGGACACCAAGGGCGGATGTTCGGCTCACCACCCACCACCCACCACCACTTCTGCCGGGAAAAACGGTACGGCGTGGGTTTGCGAATTGAATGTAAATGGGCTTTCCCCTGGGCTGGCCAGGTACGTGCCGGGTGTGTGTGTGTGTTTTTTTTCGTCTGCACCCATCCACCCACCCACTCGTTTGCGGAGTGACCCCACCAGGAGGGACTGGGTCAACGTAAAATGACCAAAGCACCGCATCAAAACACACGGAGCACTGTTGAAAGTTGGCATTGCTTCCGGTTTTTGTTTGTCTATTAACCCGCAAGCCCCCGGTGGTCGGATTCGATGGGAGGGTTTGTGTGTCTGTGTGTGTGTGTGTGGGAGAGAGAGGTTGCTTTTTTTTTGCAAATTCGTCAAATGCTACCAACTCGTATGCAGCAAGGGTAAACAATAGATTATTTTTAACTGTTTAACCCCTCTCCGGAGGCTAACTGACCGGTAGGAAGGTGTTATTGTTTGTATGACACAAAAAAAAGAAACTAGAACGCTTTGCAGGATATGTGTGCGCGTGTGTGTGTTTGTTTTTGTTAGGATGATTTTCAGCGTTCTATTTGAGTGGAATGCGAAGGGCCAAACAATCAAGCGTAGGACAGGATGCAAGCGTTTCGTTGAAGGAACAAAAAAACACGCACACACACACTCATCCGGGGCATTGTGGTTCGTTTTATGAGACCAAAGCAACTATCGAAACGCTTTAAAGAGGATTGGTGGGCTGTGTGTGTGGGAGCGCTGGTAAAACCGTACAGAATTAATTACATTTGCCTGTTTGGCCGCACATAATGAAGCGCAAATATTGTCGCAGGAAGCGTGATTTCACTAACAAAGTATAAGTAGATTTAAAGCGATTTTTCGTGTCATAAAATCCGCTTTCATTCAACAAGCATTTGCAGCTCCAAAGTGCTCCACGCTGCTCTTTGTAGGGAGCAAGTGGATAAACCTGTTGGAAACAAGTGGGTGACGGCAAATTATCGATAACGCCATGTCGCCCATTTTTGGGTGACGGAAAAAAACGCTTGATTTTAAAATGCAATTTTGGAATATTTAAAACAGCAAAATATCAAATTTTTAACCAAACAGAAACACGAATGAACGAAAAGACAGCCAAAAATTCATCACAAACGTAGAGAAAACGTGAAGAATTAGAGCCGGTGCAGCGGAAACTACCGTACGCAGGATTGACTGTTCAGCTACGAGTAATCAAAAAAAAGTCATGAAAGCCTTGTCTCTAAGCATAGCAAAGTAGGCCATGTCATAAAGAAGAAGAAGACGAATCTACCAAAGCTATGACGTATAAGCAAGAAACACTTGAATCGTGGCATTCTGTGGAATTTCTTTTAAAAAAACGCTTGGCTCGTAAGGCAACTTGCTAGGCGGCCAATCAAGCGTTCGACGCGGTAATCGAGCGCGGTAAAGATCGTATCATGAATGCGAACAAGCTTTACCAAAAAAACCCCACGAGCTTATCGCGTGTTTCTGGTGCACATTTTCGTGACCAGCAAGTGTTTGGTCAGATCCGCTTCGATTCTCGTGCTGAAACGCTTCACTGACGATCGAATCTCGCCCCCCACAATCAAACTGCAACGCGCGCAACAGTGCGTTGTAAATCGCGATCGCTTGTAACCCGTATCGGGTGTTTTATCCCAACCCGGAAAATTCATCCTTCCCCCACAAAAAGGATACACAATCGCGTACGCGTCCATTGCATTGTGCTGTACAAAGGACCCACGGGTTTCGGTTTCGGTTGCGGTGATTCGCAAATTGTCGCCATCTTGAGGACGTGAGCCAGCTGGCGTCAAGACCTGTGGGTGGTTCGAGTCCGAGAATCGAGGCGGAGTGGTTTGTCCTGCTTCTTGGCAGGCTGACCCGAGGTTTGTTTGCGCCCGTTTTGGGGTGTTGCGGCTCCTAAATGCGGCCAATCGATCGATTCCGGGCGCAAGGATTCGCTCGCTCGGAGTGGAACAGAAAACGAACCAGAATAGACCGCATCCGGTACGGTGTGTTTGGGTCCTCCATCGTCCCGTGGCCATCCCTCCAGAGCGGTTTTACCCACACACACACTGGCCTCAGCAAGGACCGGGATCCTGCCTTTTAGCGCAGGATATCGATATGGTACGGCTGCACCCGGAGCAGCTGTAGCAAATCCACTCTTCGTGAAAAACATGGCGTTGGGTGGAAAAGCCCCCAATTTTCCCGCTTTTCAAACTCACCGCCTCCTAAAGCCGAACGAACGACGTGCCAACAGCAACGCCGGTGGCGCTTTTCCGCCAGTCGAGCGAGATTATGTGTCCGCACGATCAATAAATTTTGCACCCCTTTTTTTCCGGGCTCTTGGGCTGGTGGCTTGTGGCAGGGATCTGGACAACGGAGGGTTTCGCTCGGAAATCGTCGACCGTTTCAACGGGCTTGTTCACTCGGACGTCGCTTTTCTTTTTCCCGGGACCTCGGCGCTTCGTGCGCTCTTTGCTCTCGGGAAAGCTATTTTTTCTTTCACCCTCGCTGGGCTGGAGGGAAAACTTTTCGACAGGCTACCGAAGGGTGGGCTGGGAAAATCGGGGTAAGAGATAAAAAAAATGTATATATCTATATTCAAGAGGTGGCCACGGGCATTTTCACAGGCGCGGGACGGAGAAAACCACCGGCAGCTATCGATGTTGGCCGGTTGAACAAAGCTCGCCCCTTTCCGAGCGTCGACGAGTACGAGCCTGTCGGGAGGTTGGGTTCATTTTGGACGAGTTCTTGCCACCACCCACCTCAACCATTTTCCCGTTCCCAGCGTTGGAAAACTCGCAGCGAAAGTGCGCTTGATCGGGCAATGGATTAAACTTGATGAAGGTTAAGACATTTGGCGTCGCGGTGTGTGGCAAAAAACCCCCGAAACCGAGCTGCCGGGAAAGCGGCCACGTGGTGGGTTTAATATTTGATCGCCGCCCCCCAACGGCGTGTGGGTTTTAATATTTCACACATTTCGCAACCGCAATGATGGGTCCCCGACCAAACGGGGGACGTTTCTGTCTCACCTCTTTTCGTTCTTTTTTTTTGCGCTATTAACGAGCGGAAAAATTCCCATCGCGAAACCTTGTCGTCTCGGACCGCAAAGCGACGCGGCAGCAAATTAATGACGAATCGAAATCAATCGATTGGTGTGGCCTCTCGATCCGAGGTCGATTGAATCACGGCTGGCCTGGAGTGGGGCATTCTCAATTCAGCAATCGGGCCTGGGTCGATTCGATCCACGGACAGCGTTCTGTTTGATTTATGGTGGCTGTGGAGGAAATGAAATGAACCAAGTGAGGAGAAAACAACCGAAACGCCACTCGGGTGGGCCTCGAAAAGGGTAAAAGCAGAAAAAATCAACCCCCACACTCACACACAAATCATTCGGTCCCATTAATTAAGCGAACCGACGAACCAGAGCTGAAGAGCCGCCTAAAGAATGAGGGCTCAAGGGAAGGCAAGGTCACCACCGCCCACGACGTCCTCCGGATGGATGGATGGATGGCTGGGGGCCCTATAATCAGGTTCATCGATTCTTCACGCCGTCATCGTTGCTGGTTTGTTTGATTTCTTTTCGCGAATACGGCTCGGTCGCGCAGCCGGCAATTAAAAACGGGCCCGCGGACGTGCTCGGGTTGTTCGGTGCCGTTCCGGGAAATACGGGCGTAGTTTTCACCCTTCGGTTCGGTTGGGAGGGATGACGGCTGGGTGACAGGGCGCGCGAGAGTCCAAACACACCGGCAAACGCCGAAAAGGTGGTCAGGCCGTTGTTACCTGCGAATGGGGGATTTTCCGGCGTCCTCCGAACAGTTTGCCTTCGCCGGAAGCCCTTTTCTGGGTGGGTCGGGGAGATGCCTTGTAAATATTGATTAACGAGCGCACGGTCGAGCGGGCTTACGAGTCAGAAAAAAAGCGCTCGAAGGGAAAATCAAACGGACTCACCGTGCAGGAGCTCACGGGAAAGCCGGAAAACTGGTGCCGTTATGATTATTCGTCTAATTGAAATTTGATTTCAGTGCGCGGCGGAGAGAGACAAGAAAAAAACACAACCCCCGTGACCTTATTTCCGTTTGCTTTCCTCCTTCAATCCACCGAGTGTGGGTGGGAAAATAAAAAGAAACAAGAGAGGCCCACCCACAATGCGTGGCGCACGTTCGCTCGTTCGCCGGGTTTTGGAGCTAGTGTAGAATGTCTGCTAAACGCCCGACTTTAATGACACACACTCAAGTAAAGAATGCACAAAATAGATGATCAATGCAGTAATGGACTAAATAAGGCACACTAACCGACCGACAGAGGAAAACAATATATCCGCAAGAACAAGGTAACCAACCGGACAGATAGTCGAGTAACATTTCCACCAACGAGTAATTCAAAGTTATGAAAGCCTTTGGCTGAGCTTAGCAAAGTAGGCCATGACATTACGACGTGCTCAATTGTGAGCGGGTCAGTTATAAAGAATAAGAAGAAGAAGAAGAAGAAGATGATACAAAGTCAATCATGTTATTAAATAATGCTTCAAACCAATGTTTAAGTGTAAAAAAACGTCAATCTGGAGCTGAACGAACAGAAGCGCTCCAGAAGGCAAACTTATCACTTTGTGTTTTTAATTCAAGAGCTTTGAATGTCCCTCTGCCCAAGGAAAGGCCTCACAGTCTGTAACAATCCAGTATGGAAGCTCACTTCTAGAATTCCAGCGATCGCCTGAACGATCAACACCTTCTACCGTAGGTAATGTGTCCGATCGAATGATCGACACGTTATGTTTGCCGTCCGACTGTAGGCGACTGTTTAGCAACCTAGCAAAAACCCTTTTCTATTACACCAGATTTCCGTTGCAAAACGTTCCGAGCGGAAAATGCAAACGTTTTTGTTTACGCCCATTCACGGAAAGTCGTGTTGGATGTGAAAATTGGCCATTCCTATTCCCGAGAGCACTTGGCGCGCATGGGGGTGGCTTATTTTCCATGTGCATTTTTGCAGCGCGAAACTGACGAATCTTTCGACATGAGCGAAACACCGATCGAAACGATCGAGCGCGCGCGCGCACACTAATTGCATTTCCGGAAAGGGCGCAAAATGTTCCCCACTTCTAGAAAGAGCGAATCAACGCCATCAGCTGTTGCCGAGCCACGTTTGAGTGGTGTTTTCTGCCGGCATTTCCATCGATCAATAACCTAGTCCCGGAAGCAAAAACGGGTCATTTTTCTTGCTGCAAAAGCCACCACCGCATTTGCGTCGGGTCAACAGCATCCGTGGTGAGTTTGTCGAGCTTGTCGCGTGGTGATGCAGAAACCGGAAAGGGGATGTAAAATTGCAAACTCCAGCTGGAAAAGGGTCGTCGGTTGGGAATAAATAAATAAACGAACTCTCAGTCTCGGTACGGACCGAAGAGCGCTTGCAGCAGCAGCACCATCGTTCGCCGTTCGTTTGGCACAGGTGGCGTTTATGAATTGATGATGGTCATTTTATCAGCGGCTGGACGTGTGGGTGGATCGAAAAGGGGCTGGGCCGGTGCTATGACGTGAGGGCGCCATAGCAATAACAATGAAGTGTAATAAAATAAAGTTCAAACGGTTGGAAACGCAATCCGTGCAATCTGCTCCCGGTCGGTGCGGGAGGAAAAGTGGATGAAAATCATCTGCTCGGAAGCGTACACCCCATCCCGAAAGGGGTTGCAGGAAAAAAAAACATCGACACCGTCGAGTCGGGTAGAAGCGTAGAAATTAGTCACCCAAATGAGCCGTTTGGCCGTGTGGGAAAATTCGTTTCATGTGCGGCCATTTTCACGAAGCCTTTCTCTACTTTTACCCCCTTTTCTAGGAGGGTTACACCATCTGGTCCTTCAAGCCACAAACACATACATAGCTATCAGCTTATCAAGTGCGGGCTGAATGCCTCGACCGGTGATAGGCTCCCGGAGTCCTTTCAAACCCGGAACCGAAGCAGTGGGTTAGTGGCCGGAAAAGCCATCAACCGGCCTCCAGATTCACCGAGCTTCACCGGTTTCGGGGTTTCCTTGGCTCCACACCGAGCCCATGAAGCTTTGTCGTCCTTTTAATGGCCAGCCCATCGAGGGGGTTCGTAAATCGTGGCGCACTTTCGAGGCGATAAAATAACCGTACGGGAAATTAAAGTTATTGACACAACGCTGATAAGCGGACGTTGGGACGTTGTCTAGTTGCCAGGAACAGCTCAATCAAATTAACCACTTTATGGGCCCCGAATAACCCGTTCCGCTCTTTTCTCGCTTTCAGTTCCCATCACGACCGTCAGTGGAGTGCTGGGCAAGCAGGCCAGCCTGCCCTGCGACATAACGCCGCTCGAGCGGGACGATGCCGTGTACATGGTGCTGTGGTTCAAGGAGGACGACAACGAACCGCTCTACAACTTCGACGTGCGCGGCCGCCAGGTGGCCCAGGCTCGGCTTTCCTCCTCCGAGAAGTACTTCGGCAAGCGGGCCTTCTTTCGGGCCACCACCCACCCGGCACAGCTGCTGGTCGACGAGATTAAGCTGTCGGATGAGGGCATGTACCGGTGCCGGGTGGACTTTCGCAACTCGCCCACGAGGAATCTCAAAATTAACTTCACCGTCATAGGTACGTGCGGGTTACTGGGCGTCTCCATCGGGCTGGGCGAGCCATCCGTTTTAGGGCAAGAACGGGTTGTCCGTTGTTACGTTAATTACGTGCTTATGAACTTATGAGCGCATTGTTTCCTTGTGATGTTGCGACGAAAAGTGAATGTACCGTGCCACGTGTTTCCCCTTATGCTGCAAGCGCGTAATTGAAGTAATTGGATGTGCTGGATGGTGCTTTGGTATTTTGCATTGCAACTTGCAATGTTCGGTTTTGTGAAAGATGCCTGCTTTTGTTAAATTACTTAGGCACCAACTTAGGTTCTTTCAATGAGCCGATGGATAGGTCGTCTCTATCTTTTCTTGTTTTGTTTTCTTTGTTATCTGGCATATATGTTTTGTAAAGGAAAGTTGAGGCTTTTTTCGTTTGCCTATAATCAAAATCATGGTATTTACAATTTAATCCAATTCAATCGTTATAAACCTATACAAAATGCTAAGCTCAATGAGGGCTTTGTTTTGAGATGCTTTCCATGTCAACTCGAGGTCCATATCGTGTTTGGTGATTATTTCAAACAAAACTGCACAAAAGCTTCCTAAACCCCTTGACCAACACGTTTTTTATGCTCAATTTTGTCCATCAAATCTCTTAACCTGCATCATCCGAGCATCGTAACACCGTTGCGCTTTAAATTAAATTCGTGATTAACGTACGGCAGCAATAGCAAAGCAGACCGAAACACCCGGGCCTTCACGCATCTCGCTAATTATCATTTCCACCCCCACAACGGGAGGTTATGGCATTAAATCAAACCAATGGGACCCACGGCCCGTTTCGCTGCCATCACCGGTTTTATTGCTTGCCATAAACTCGAACCAAACCCTCCCACGAGCACGGTGTTTCCCCGATTTTCCACCCGAAAAAGGGGAACTCGGAACCCAATAAAGGCCCTTCCGGTCGCAGGACCGTAGGTGGTCACAGGACGCCAAACGGGGCCACGAATTTCATCCCATCCATCCCATCCGTTGTTCGTTTCACAGTGCCACCGGATCGGCCCATTATCTATGATTCGCGACGCCGGGAAAAGGCCAACACGGTCGAGCCGTACAGCGAGGGCAGCGATATCGCGCTGATATGCGAGGTGAAAGGAGGTAAGTCACACGACGATGGGTTTGATCGATCGTTCACCACCCGAACCAATGTGATCAATGTTTCCCAATGTCCTCCTTGCCACAGGACGACCGCGGCCAAACGTTACCTGGTACCTGGACAACAGCGTCATCGATGAGTCGTTCGAAACGCGCCCGGACGGGACGACGGTCAATCATCTGTCCTACCCAAACATCGGTCGGCAGCATCTGGACGCACGGCTCATGTGTGTCGCGAGTAATACCAACCTGACGCCGCCCAACAACAAGGTGGTCGTGCTGGACGTTAACCGTAAGTATGGCACACGATGGGATGCACTCCGCGTGTTGGCCAACTAACGCTCTGGTTCATCTTCTTCCGCAGTCAAACCGGTGGCCGTACACATCATGGCCAAGGAGAAGTTCGTCTCCGCGGACAAGCGGTACGAGATCGAATGCAAGAGTTCCGGGTCGCGCCCAGAGGCGGTCATTTCGTGGTGGAAAGGCACTCGGATGTTGAAGCGGATGACGAAGAATGTAAGTATGACGGTGGGTTTGCAGTTTGAACGATCGGGTTTTTGGCTAGCAAACAGTACGATTTCGAATCAGAAAGGCCAAAGCGTGAGCTATTGACGACACACGACCACCATTCGACCAGCAGCTCCCGTGATTGGTGCAGTGTTTTGAGGGAATTGCTTTTTGAAGAACATTTCGTACGAAACCGCACTACAACGTTGACCCTGGCTCGGTTTTCGAGCGTGCCTTTGATGTGATAATTGAAGGAAAAACGCACCCCAGGGTGCTGGAAAAAGGGACAAACATCGCGCGGGTTTCCGCACCGTGCCGGTAAATAGAAATTGGTAAATATTAATTTTAAATCAAACCCCACAACGCCACGCACCGGTGTCGAATGGCATTTCCTCGCACACGATAATTACGGACGGCGCGTGATTTCGAAACCGCCCAGCAGCCGAGCGGAATGGAGGAAATAATTAGCGAAACCAATCGGAAATAATTATTAATCAACAATTTCTCGATAGCCATTATCAGGCGCTGCGAGTTGGTTTGCTGTTTTGGCTGTGGCATCATCGTGCGTTTGGGATGCTGCTGGTTTTTGTGTTTTTGAGGCCGGTTCTGTTGGCCACCCTCTCTTGACAATGTTTCGGGACCCGCGGCTGATATTGTTTGCACCGGTGGCCTGTGTGAGTATTGAGTGCGCACGTGATTAAGCATGCGTATATTATTGGGCATCATTATAGCCGCTATTTGCTCGATCCGGTGCCGTGCACGTGAAATAAATCATTGCACAATTTGGTGCGCAGGAAACGCGGTAAATGCAGGGTTGATTATTCCTTTTTTTTCGGCTACAAGACCGGCGGCCAATATCCATTATCGCAACAACGCTGGCCGCTGTGAGGTCGGGAAAATGACATTACACACGCGCGGTTTGACGTTAGGATTTAAATCAAAATAGCCCAGTTTATATCGCTAGTTCAAAGTGCTCGATGGTGTTATCTGCCACGTGAAGGTTAGGTTTTTTTTCGGGCTTTTACTTGTTCGATGGGTGGTGGGGTTTGATAAAACATTTATTGCTAACACAAAAGAAAAAAACAGCTCCCCTTGGCGTATGCAATTGGCGGAAGTAAATGGATCAGACCGTTCGTTGACAAGCGAATTTATATGCTCATTCGCATTATGACGTAAGCGCACTGCAGCCGAAGCAAGAAAAAACTGCTGACGGTCGAGCCTCCATTGCCACACACACACACCCAGCGTGGCCACACTTAGTTGCAGCTTGATCCAATACAAAGTATAAATAGAGTCGAAGATCGTGTCAGCCCGGTTTTGCAGCAGTAATGGAACCCGAAGTACCCGCCGGAACGTGATTGCAATGTATAAAGTTTCTTATATTTTCCCGACTTTCCCGGGCCTCGGCTGGGTGGCTGAGTGAAGAGCGAAACAACACTCGAATGGCCTCACTTTCACGAGCTTTTTCTCCTTCTTCTTCTCTTCCTTCTACCATTCTGTTTCGTTTTTTTTTGCTCTCTTCCATTCGCAGTTTTCCGACAACGGCAACCAATCGCTCAGCGTTATATCGTACACGCCGACGGTGGACGACGATGGCAAATATTTGACTTGCCGGGCCGAGAACCCGCTCATCCCGGACAGTGCAATCGAGGACAAGTGGCGACTGGTGGTGCATTGTAAGTAGCCCTAGACGTACGGTACGCCTTCACGGGTACGGGTGGTGGGAGGATAGCTTTACGAGCGCGGAAGAAAATCCATTCAAACATTTAAATGGAAAATTGCTTCATCCGATGCCCAGATGCCGATGGGCCCATGGGCAGGGATTTTCCGAACCGTTGGAAAACTCCCCGTTTATAGCGGGGGTGGGCCTCGTTTCAACCACCCCACTGCACTGCACCCTGAGTGCTCGAGTCTTATTAAGGTGCAAGACCCCCTTGCTCGTCGAGAAGAGAGAGAGAGAGCGAAAAATGAGCAAATCAACAAAAGAAGCGAAAAACAAAAAAATTATGTTCATCTCCCCGTGGCCCCTGATTGAGTCGGGCCGAGGTGGACGCATCCGCGGGAATGAATCAATTGAACCGGCAAGACGAGGCACCGTAAAACGCGCGGGAAACAACCCCCTCCCAGAGTCCAGGCCAGAGGAAATTGAATTTCATTTACAGCCCAAGAACAACATCCTATCAGTTTTATTTGCTTTCCGTCGTTTCGATCGCTGGGCCGATAAAAACGGGGCGCTCGTGTGCTGGCGGCAGAAAGCAGAGAACCAACGAAAAACTAAACGAAAAAGACCTTCCTGTGTGCGCTTTTACTGCGGCCAATAAATGCTAAACTCCAACTAAGACGCCATCATCACTATTCGCGGTGCGTTGCCCTTAGAATCCACCCCAATGGGTGGGCCTAATTGAGACGCAACCATATAAATCGGCCATCGGAAACGACCCCCCGGGGCGAGCCGTCGACCAAAAGCGCGAAATCTAATAAATACTGTAGCATAAAGCGGGAAATTAACTTATTTCGCTTGGGCTTCCCACACCCACTCGGAAAAGTTGCCATTTCCATCGAAGGAGGAAGCGGCCATTTTTTTGCAATGTTGCTTTGTTTGCCATCTATCTTTTTTGCCTGTGTGTGTGGGTGGGTGAGGGTCTTTTTTCTCCTTTATTCTTTTTTTTTTATGCCATTCGTTCAAGTTCTCCATTTTTATCACTACCCCAGTGCTTGTGTGTGTGTGTGTTTTGGTAGGGGTTTTTTTTGTTGTTTTTCTCCCCAAGCATGTTGCTCTGCTATTTATGCTTCGTGCTCGCCGTGTTTATGCAACCGTGAAATGATAAAAAGCAGACACTTGAAATTGTCCTTTCGAGAAGTCTTCTCTCCAGCGTCGAGTATCTTTTTAACTTCCGTTTCGTTCGGCTTCCCGCCACTTAACCAGCGGACTTGCAGAACTTGACTCCTTCTGGGCTGGCGATCCTTTCGGTCTTCGATTGCATGGGTTTCCGACGAGGTGAGAGCTCGCCTACTGAGGTGGGTCGTAAATAAATACGAATGGCAACAGCATCGAAAGAGGCGCACACAAACACACACAACGACAGGCGAACACCGATGCGAGCACCAACGACAAGTAGCCCGTAAAACTTGTCTCCTTATGGCCTGCTAGATCCTGCGGCCAGGATACCCTCGGTACGCGAATGGGCGCTGTAATAAAAGCCATCACCGACACGCTGCGTAGGCTACGGGTTTGAGCAGCAGACTCACTGACTTCGGTGGAAAAAACGACCATCCACCATTTGCATCGATTGCGCCCGATCGGTGGTCTCTTTCGTCCGAAAGGAGGTTGCAGGCATTCGAGAGTGAAGTGGCAGATAAAGCGAAAAGTGAACTTACTGGTAAGATTGTGCCTTACTAACAACCTTGGTGCCTTGATTACCGGATGATTTTTACAACTCGCTCGCGAAACAGTGGGGAAGTAGTTTTTTGCTGGTGGCGTCGAATTCGGATCTTTCCAGACTCGTGACTTTTGGCTGCACTGTGGTGTTTGTTATGGATGTTTGATTTTTTTTCGCTGTGTTTTTGTTTTCCATCATGGCCTCGGGATGGGGGTGAAATGCAACTCTTCGGTGGTTTTATTTTGCCTCCAGCCAAAAGCCATCAAAGACGCACCGTCATTTTGTACCCGTTTTTTTTGCTTTCCTTCACAGACATGCCGATCGTGACGCTCAAGATGGGTTCATCCCTTAACCCGGACGACATCAAGGAGGGCGACGACATCTACTTCGACTGCCACATCCAATCGAACCCGAAACCGTACAAACTGGCCTGGTATCACAACGTAAGTATGATGGTAGTTTTTGTTCCATTTCCAGGCCCCCAACAGGCTGCAAGGACTCGCGTATCCATAAAACGGCATCGAAGCCCCATACATGAGTGGGAGCCCGCGGTCCTTTCGAAATCGCACGCTCAGCAGATAAAAAAATGGACCCCCTTGGCCGTTTTTCCGACTATTCGGTGTGCTTGGGTGGAGGTTTTTTTTTTCTTTCTTTTGCCCCAACACTCCCAAGAAGGATGCTTCCGTGGGTGTGGGTGTGTGAGAGCGTGAGTTTAGCGGATGATGGACGTTCGCGACCAGTGGGGACGAGTCCTTGCAACCACACGAAGGACACGAAGGCGTTGTGGTTTTTGATTTGCCTAACCACCAGGAGGATTGGTTGTAAATGGGATTTTGCGCACCGGGCGCGGGTTGCAAATGAAACCGGAGAATTGCGTGCTTTATTGTTATGGAGAAAACTGTTTAATAGCGTCCACGCATTGACAGCCGCTCAGGTTCACGTTCTAGCAATATTGTGGAACGCTTGTTGCTATCTTCAAACCCGACTTATCCGTGTTCATCAGATGATACGCCGAGAACAACAAGGAAATAGTCAATTTGGTTTCATAAACAAAAACTGGACGAAACAATGGAAGGTACGGCGCAATTTATCCCGTCGTCGAGAAAGGTAAAATAATTCTGGAATGTTGGCCATTTGATTGGATTAATGCATATAGTGATGTTATTCAATAGAGTTGCGGAGCGAACGAATTCTTCCTAAATGATCCCAACCTCCAACTGATGCTGATTCCGAATCACGATTCAAACTGGGAGAGCGATAAACTATTGGAACGAACTCCGTGGATACTGATAAACGAGTCATATGATTTAAACCACCTACTGAATTAAATTCAATCATGCTTGCATTGCTGAAAATGCTATCTAATTGGTAGAAACAACTTCAAACAATGCTTATTGGAAGGCTGGGAAACTCTGAGATGCAGCTCGGCTTATTGAAGTGCACGCTTTGGATTGCTTGTAACATCTAAGCATTTGTAAGCAGAACGGCTTAACTGCACTGCAATACTTGTAGTTTCTTTGTTTCATTTAATCGCAAGCCTTTTAATGGAAATCTGCATGCGACATGTTTCGTTATGAAGATCATCTTTTCCACCGTAAAAGTGTCGTTTCCGTTGAAAGGACAACTCAGTAACTCTATAGCAGTATTGTACATCAACCCGAGACGAGCACTCTCCCGAGACGAGTATGAAAGCAAAGCAAATAATGCACCTGTAATTAATAATCCAAGTTCATTAATTTAGCTTCAATTTCTTTGCTTGAAGTTTACGCACATTTCTATACCTGAACTATGCGTTTGCAATGCGACCAACTACCGCGCCAACAACGCTGCGTTCGTTCAAGATTCCACTCAATTACGTCGGGCTTTAGTGGCGGAACATTTTTGAAGCACCGCCATGAATCAAACGAAGGCTCGCGCCCGACGGGATGAGGTTTATTGTTTCTCGTCGTTTCAGCGCACGCTCTTGAACTTTCCCAATGCACAAGGCTGCGCCTGCGGCTGTGTGCATTGGGCTTGCATTGGTGCATCACCGTCACTGGGAGGTACATTTTTGATTTCTTCTCGTATTTTTTTAATTAGTCAAATGGATGCCATAGAAGTGCTGCCGTGCCACCTACAACCATTCCACACCGACACTGGCCACCGTTCACGGAAACGGTGTAAAACTTACGGCTCGGGCGCTTCATTTACATTTTAATTTGCTTGATTACGGCGATACTTTATCAGAACGAAGTTTTACTGTGTTTTTTTGCTGTTCCTTCTCCATCCTCGCCCGGCTACACGGTGCCTCCTCAACGCGATTGTTGTTTGCGTTGGCGTTTCCACGGGCAACACTGGGTCCGGTTTTTAGGTGTCAACTTCTGCCAGGCGTAAGGTGCCCCACTGGATGTCGGATGTTCGCGTCCCATGGGCATCTGCTCCGCGTGGTGGCTGCTCGATCGGTGACGTTGTTATTGTTGTTTCGCTTCAACTTTTCGCATCGCGCTTTCAGCGTTGGGGGATAATTTTAAGTTTTTCCCGCCAACGCTCGGTGCGCGGGACCCTTTTTTGGACAAAACTTTGATTAATAATATTCCAAATTTTTGCATATCTCCTCGCCCTGGTGGGCTGGCGTAATTAGGCGCTGATAATAAGTTTTAATTTCTTACTCCTGGCCGTGGGCGGTTGGACGGATGCTTCGCCGGCTGGGAGATTGCTTTCTCTAATCAAGCCGATACCGGAAGTGAGGAAACGCAACACCCAGGGACGGACAATAAAGCGGCATTGGGGCATTGTTTGGTTTAGTAGCTCGTTTCGAAGCCTTCCTAAATGAGCCTTCCCGGGTTTACTGCCCACAATGGCCACTTGATGGGGGGAAGGTAATTCGAATTTCAGATAGGCCTGAAGTACCCCACAAAAAAGAGAGCTCGTAAGGTCGAGCAAGAATTGAGCGAAAATTAGGTGATCCGTCGTAATGTAGCCAATTAGACTGACGGTTGGATTAGTTTGGCGCAAAAAAAGGAGGTTATGTTTGCGATGGAAACACGGAGTGAACCAAATCAAGAAAACTGCAACTGTTTATTGTGGCTTCAGAAAAGATAACTCAACAATGCAACGATGCTTCTTAAATTCAACAGCACGGAACTCGGTGCGGTGTTACGGCAGGAAGTAGTGCACCGGATCCTTCGCCTTCCAGCAGCTGTTCAACCAGAACGCCTTCTCGCAGGCGGTCTCACCCACCGGGTACAGGCACCGCTTGAACCAGTTGAGCGTGATCAGGTGCATCGACTCGGGCAGAAAGTCCTGTATCTTGACGTAGTGAAACTCGCCCTTATCGTTCACGGCGCCCGCCTGCTGGAACAGACAATTCATGTAGCACTTGAGCGCGTCGTCCTCGTGGATGTCCTGATCGCTGAACCGCTTGATAGCGTCTGGTGGAGTTGGAAATAAAGGGTTTTTTTAGTGAAAAGTGGGTGGATTTATTCAGACAGGACACCCGACGCGTTACCCTCGGAGACGCCCGTCTCGGTTACGCACGCATCGTGCATCAGTTTCATCTTTTCCAGCAACTCCGGGGGTGGATACTGAAACGGACCGCATGTTAAGGGCTGCTGGTTCATTGCTCGAATGCAAAGACAAAAAGACAAAACACTCACGTTCGCGTCCCGTCTCGGCGAGTCATCAGCGAGCACGTGCCGGGTGGAAAAATCCTGTCCAACCATCAACAGCAACCCCAGCAACAGTCGGTGTTGCCCTACGCCAAAGGTAGCCATTCCGTGGGTGGTGGGTGAGAAAACACCCTTCGGTTCTGCGTCTGCGGTAACACGTATTTAATTTTCCACCGGCTGGGGTTTCCGCCAAAAAATGGCCGCCGACGAACGAACGAACGAACGTTGCCGGGTCGTGCGTTATCAATAATTAAAATGGAGATTTTCACGCTCACCGCCGACGGGCAATGTGCTCGAAATAAAGGGTGAGGGCACAAGAAAAAAGCACTGAGATGCACCCGACGCGACTCGTGAATGTTGGCACGTGATGCAGATGAAAGGACCCTCCCTTCGAGTGGGTGGCTTTTACCGCAATCTCTGTCCGTGGTACACGAATTTAATTGCTACGACACAGGCACACAAAGGCACAGAGCCACTTTACTACGAGAGCTGCATCAAGCCGGTGTGCAAAAAGGGTGTTTTGCAGTCGCGGATGTTTTCGCGCAACCACGCTGCCTTTTATATAGCTAGGCTAGCTAGGCGGACGTTCTCCCTGGAAGGGATGGAATGAGTTTTCTAAATTGCTGCTGCTGCTGCTGCGCGTCAACAATCTGCGGGCACTTGCGGTTGACTTAAGCTGATGCCAGTTCATCCCCGGTCAGTGCTTCAAGCTCTCGGGTTGCGCTTCCTCGTGAGTGCACGGGTGCGGGCCTGGAAAATGCCACCCTTTTTGCGCGTTCGCCATGACGCAGCCATGTACCCTTCGAGTGTTGGTGGGTGGTTGTATCAAATCTTTCACTACGTGACACTCAAAATGAAGGGCTGGCCCACGATGGAAACAAAATGCGAACCGAGAACTTGCGATTGCGACAACGCAACGTGTCCGTGGGTGGGGTCGAATGATGCGAGAAATAATTCGCACACAAAAATCGTTAATTCATCTTTTCCGCGCGAGCAAAGTTTAATTAAAAGCCCCACGTGGGGGAGGGCAGCACTTGCGATGCCGTTGCGGGTGGATTTGGGTGGGTGGATAATTAACAGGCGCGGATCCGGATTCAATGCAATCGTAATTACCGAACATGATGAAAAGTTTCGTTCGGCGCAAAGACAAAACGCAGCGCTGCCGGTGGTGGGATGAACGAAGAGATAATTAGTGGATGTGGGGGAGGGCATTTTTGATAAAAGAGAATATTAGGGCCAGTGGGAAACGCTGGATGGCGTAGAAAGGGTGGGCTCTCTTCTAGAATGGCCTCAGGGGGGGGTAAAAGGGTTCGCCGAAAGGGATGCTTTGAGACGGTGAAAGGACTCCAACGGCAATTCCGAGGAATATCCTGCTCAAACACAATGGTCTGCAGTTTGTTGCGCCACCCTGAACGCGATGAAAGCAATGTAAAAAAAGAAAAAGTTATGCTGTAAGGGTTTTTTATTGTTTCGAGCCCTTTTCTATTGGTTGACTTATTAAGTGACCAGAAATGCAAGTAATGTTTCCTTTGATAGGCACGGCAGTGGAAATGCAGTGCTAATGACTGGTGCAGTAGGCCATGCGAAGCAGTTTGAAAAAATAATTAACGTAACATTTTTCACATGAGTGCGTAGCTTGGAATTCAATTTACCGTGTTTTATCGTATTTTTTTTGTGGAGAGGAGTATTTTTGGGAAAAAAAACTTTTCGAAGCATATTTATTTTATCTTTAATCATCAGCATAGAGGCTGTTTCACACGGTACATCTTTCTCTGCACAAAGATATTCAGTTGATCTTACTTGCCGATTTGGTGACTGGATAGTGGGGAGGTATTATTTTATCAGTTTTTTTACTTAAGTGCGCAATATATTCGATAAAATATGGTAATTAATAGAGCCGAGGACGATTATGAACTCTTTCAATCTTCAGCTCGATTTTTTTGCACTTTTTTAGGATGGAAAATAAAATTTAATCCTATTATATATATTCTCTTTGAACTCTTTCAGCCGTAAGCACGATTTTATTCAGTTGAGGTTAAAAACATATTAAATTATACTCCTGCTATACTTTTTAATCTATAATAATCCATGCTTTAATTATAATCCATCAAAAATAGGAAATCAATTTATCCACCATCGGATAGCTACAAAGTAACATAACGATTATTTTCGCTTAACGCCATGCTAATGTATCTTAACGCCCCCGGAACAAATAGCAGATTCTATTCGCAACTGCCACCAGCACTGCACAAAAACGTAATCCACGACATTAAAACCTGCTCAATCGTTTACTGGTTGATACGATTGCGCTTTAGATTATTTATTCCCATTTCGCAGACGGATATTGCAAAAAACTGGAAGAATCCCCTCACTCGCTGGTTTGCTCCTGTTGCAGGACGAGATGTGCAGGAGAACGAAAAGGAACCGCAGCGGAGGAGCATCGAAAGAAGATGGGGTCAGTGAAAAAAAATGAAAGAAAGAACGAGGAGAAAAAAAAAACAACTACACAACAGCGTGATGCAACGAGAAGCGAAAGCGAAATAATGTGCTCTCGAATAATGCTTTCATTGCATCGATAAAAATAAATCACATCCTTTATTACACCCGCTCAGGTGCAGACAAAAGGTCCCCTCGGTGGCCCCCCCCGGTGAAACCCGGTGGTGGTTCCCAGTGGAGTTCTTATCGCGAAAGTACCGGTTCGCTGGAAAAGCGGCAGGAAGCGCGTGATTGCGAGCGCAATAATATCCTGCCCACGGAAGTGCGCTGTGGACCGACGGAAGGGAGTTTTCTTTCTGTAAGTGTTGGTGCATGGGGGGGAGGAGGAAAAAAATAAATAAAATGGAGAAAAAAAACGCCGGCATCTTCGCTTTTGATGCGTCAAAAAACAAACATGGTTTGCAGAAAGAAAGAAAGAAAGAAAGAAAAAAAGAAAGAAAGAAAGAAAGAAAGAAAAAAACACCCACCACTCGAGGTATAAATAAAAATCGAATCCAATCGAACGGAACCGAACGGGTGTGTGGATACAACTCCTGGTGGCAATAAAACGCCACGAGACGTCTTTATCATTCGGTCCCGCACGCTGGATGGGTGGAATGCATCTCTAGCGCCCTCCCCCACCCCCCAAAACCAAAAGGGTGGGTCATTAGGGGTTGGGTTTGAGTCGAACGCCAATTCCCAGTGGATGGTGGCTTTTCGCTTCTGAAACACATCCTTGTTGCTCTTGGTCCATTGGTCCATCGGGGCGGATCGCTGTAAGCATGTTTGGGTTGCTTTCCACCCCCCAGTAATCACCCCCTTCCCACCCATCCACCCACTCACCCGTTTCTTACCCCATTTTTTCGCAGCAGCCCTTTTCGCGGTGAATGGCGCACTCCCGCCATTTGTACTGATCAGAATAATTAGTGGTTGTAATTCATCAATCTTTACGCTCCATCCTTTGACCCTTCCTTCCACCACCACCCCTCCCCCCTGTCCCACCCCTCGAGCGGCACTCGACCGGTCTCGCTTTGCCCACGCTTTTGCTACAAATCGTTGTGAAGATCCCGGCCAACCCTCATTTGTTTGGTGCCGGTACGGGTTGGGATTAGCCCCCCGGGGGGTTGTGGGGGCTTGTGTTGGGAAAGCGGGGTTGAGATACCATGCACCCACACCCCCGTCGCGGGGTGGGATATACTTTTTAATTAATCTAAAACTTCCGACAATGCTCGATTTCGGGCCGGGCATTTCGTTTACTTTCGGATTATTTTATTTTTCTAGGTACCGGCTGGGGATGGGCCCCCTCTCTTTTTTTTTGTAAGCTTCCATCAGTGCGAGTTTTTCCGGGTATCCCTTTATCTCTCTCTCTCTCTCTCTCTCTCTTCCTTTCTCTCTCTCTCGCAACCGAGCCACGGAGCAATCGATCGGTGCGAAATGGATCTGTAATCAGTGCCGAGAAGTGGAACTGAACCAAAGCGAGAGAAAAAAATGTATGGCACTGGTGAAAGAGAGAGAGAGAGAGAGAGAGAGAGAGTGAGAGAGAAACACACACACACAGGCGTGCGGTGACAATCCGTTTAGGGAGGCAGTTTTCCCGACTCGTTAGACCCGCAGCGTGGCGAACAATCCTCGATCGACAATGAATAATTACCACCGATTACCGGAAACGGGTTGGCAGGGAAAAGGATTATCCGAAGGACGCTCCGGGTTTTGCTCCATCCGTCTGGATTACCGGAGTTCCGAGGGGTCTCTTTTTTTTTAAATGCGGGAAGGAATATAAATTAGGATTATAAATAGTACGCTCTCCACCTCCAAGTGGGTTGGGATGGATCGATTTAGTCGCCACGGAATGGCGAGCGAAAGATAATGTGCAATCGCGATGGTGACGATCGAAATGGCCGCGAGCCATTGGTGAGGATCTTTTGCGGGAAAAGTGTCGCCTTGAAGGTAAGCGAGCCTTTTGGCGGTGTTGATGAGCTGTTGGTTGAAAAAGGAGGTGTAGGAATAGCAAAAAGAGCAAAGGAAAATGAATTCCAAATGCCTCTCGTCTGATGGGTTCCATGATTTTAGCGCCATTCTTGTTAAATAATCGAACAAATCACATTCTTTTCGAAGCTAAAATTGAATGTCCATTGATCAACAATTGTGTGGTGTTTGTTCTAACATAAAAAAAATAACGTCTTCAGGTCTGTGTACAGCGCTGATGTTACATTTTTATCATCCGAAAAGCATTTTCCACCAGTACCTTTTGTTTTGTTATTGTATTCCGAAAGGGCATTTACTCCTTTTATTTGCCTTATCCCGGGCATTCTCGGTTAAATTTCGTGATTATGTTTTATAAATGTGGACTGTTTGTACGTTTTGTCTATTATTGTTGGGTTATTGTTGCGTTGCAGGTGTTGTGTGTGTTGTTCGTTGACCGACTATTGACGAGAGCTTGTTAATAATTGTTGAAAAAGGTAGATTCAGCGTGCTGTAGTATATCGTTAAAAGTAAAAAAATCATTTTTATAATTCATTTACCGTAACGCAATGTCGAATCCAAATACTTATTTGATCACTGATCGTGAATTATGAATTCCAAGGACAATATTTATCAAGACAAGGACCATTTCGAAGTCTTGAGCTTCCAGGACATTCGTTCGTTTTTCTTTATTCTGCCAGTCCTACCTTAGACAGCTTCTCTTGTCAGACTTTCTGAGCTCAGAATGTCCTTAGCGGCATTTGCAACGCTTCAATCTACCTTTCTAGCAGCAAAGGACTTCTCGTTGTCTAGAAACTATGAAAGGAACACCCAATACTGCGCTACGTCTCTTCTGCAATCAATGGGAATCTCCTTTACCTCCCAAAATCACCCAAATTCATTCCGACGGCGTAAGCGCAATTTTTGTGCAAATCTAACGCGCCAAAACTCCATTCAACAAGCGACCTGCAGCATGCCCAACACCAATCAAACACGTTATTAAAGTGCATTAATTGCACGTGAGTGTGTGTGTGTGTGTGCACACGCGCGAACGCAACCAAAGACAACACCGACAAGCGGAGCGTGGAGCAAAAATTAAAACACCATTTAAAAACTATATCTCCGGCTCAGCCCCCGACCGGAGGGTTAATTTGCCGCACACACATACACACACTGGCGCTGGGCTAAAAGGGCCGCTCTCCCTCAACGAAACCCCACGACCAGTCCCCGCCTAGCCATGAAAGTTGATAATCACGCAAAACAAGTGAAAAGGTGCGATGTTGCTGAACACGTTGCGGTTGGCGTTTTGGCGTTGCAAAAGTTTTGCGCTTAGCAGGCAGTTTTTCCCCGTGCATCTTGCACGCCTTGCATCGTCTTGCAGCTTAGCCGGTTTCGGGCTGACCGGTTTAGCTCAGTTGGCCCCCAGTTCTGCCCAGTTCTGCCCGGTGCCAGCCAGGACGTCATCACGCAACAACACGAATCGGACGGAACCCCTTTCGATGGCGTATGGCAAGTGTGCATGTGCTTGTGCATGTGTGGGGCGTGTGGCGTAACAAAATTAAAACTAGCTTGCATCGACCCACCCGAACCCAGGGAGAGGCCACTTCCGATGAAGGGCTGGAAATGGAAGTTTCATAATCTAATTTAAATTAAATGGCAGCTATTTTTTTGTTGTTGTTTGGATGTTACCACGTGTTTCATGGCCACTTTGCATGGCGCTGTTTGCAATGCCGTCGTTGTTGGTTGGTGTCTGCTGCCACCCTGGGGGTGTTCGGTTCGGTTGATGGCTTCATCAGGCGGTTCCACGGCTCGAAGAAACGGAAGCCAAAACCGAGCGTCGATCGGCGCCGCCTGCTTCTTGGTTCGTCTCCGGTTTATTATCCTGTCGGGAAACAATTTCCTTTTGCCCTAGCCAGGTCGTCGTCGTCAGCTTTATCGTATGGCTGCTGGGGCCGGATATGGTGCACGAGTGCTCGATGTTATCCTTGCATGCATGCGCATGTACGGCAGCTGCAGTTGCGCTGATGCAGGTCGCGTTCAATCGTTGAAATCGCTCGCAGGACCTCCTACGGGAGTCCTGCGACAGAAACGGGACGAGAGTTGGGGGATTGGGCGGCCGCGCGCTGATAATGCGCTGGAAATTATGCATGCAAAACAAGATTAGACATCGTAAATTGCAATCCAATTACGAAAATAGATTTGATTTGCCCCGCCGCTGTAATGCGAAAGAACTAACTGCGAATTAGGATTTTTCTTTCCCCCCATTCGGGTGTGTGTGTTTGTGTTTTTGTTCTTCTTCTTCGTTCGCGTCCTAACCCTTTTTAACTTGCGGTGGAATGGCGCTTCCGGGCAGTTTAGGACGGTGGCTTTTGCTAACTGCTGACGAAGGAGGTAAATCAGGCAGCGTGCACCGTCGGTATCCTTAAAGGCGGTTCTATTGATTGGGTTGCTTTTGCTTGTTAACGGGGTGGGAAACTGCGGCGATGTGAGAGAAAGTTCCTTACTTTCGTGGGGCGTAGACTTCATTCGGGCGTTTTCAAAGTTTGGAGCTATTGTACTCACACTGCACACAGTGGGCATCTGAGAGTTTCAATTGAAATGTACAGAACGATGTTCTAGAAGGTTAAATTTAACAAGATCTTAACGGGAGGTTTCATGTTGATTGACGAATTACAATACGCATAAATACTTATAGAATACTTAATCGAACAAAAGCTGTTTATTCAATAATGTGTTAATGTGGAAATAATAGATGCAAATCAAGTAATGATCATACTCCCTTCGTGTACTTTCCCTAAGTAATTCATCTGCTAAGTTTCAGCTACCTAAAGATTAAATCCAGGAAATTGTGAAGCAATTAGTACCATCATGTCTTCAGTAAATGTCTAGGCAGCAATTCATTCGCTACAACTTTACTTGAATCACCCATGGAGTCGCCCAGTCATTGACACTAGAGCAATGCATTGTTTCAAGTTTGAATAGTTTTCTTTGTCACGGGAGGTCGCACCTAAATCAATCATTAAATTGAACTTAAATAGTCACAGAATAGTTTGTGAGAGATGAAACTTTAGGATCTATGAGGACTTTTGTTTGGCACAATGTCAAACACAGAATTTGTATGGTTTTTCACTAATATTTTGAAAATAATTACTTTTGAAATAAGTTTTGAGCAACGAAAACTTAATATAATGTTTTTTCTAGTAAAATGTAAAATATTTATAGCAGTTTTTTTAATAGTAGTTGTATCTTTATTTTAAAATTAATATGTTCATATAATTGTGAAGATTACATTGATTCTGGTTTACATAATAATTTGGAACAATGCACCTCAGAAAAAATAGAGAAATACCAATAGCAGTTTTAAAATATTAGTTTTGTTTTTTGGTTATTTTGTGCTTCATTTTGAGCAAAATTTAACTCTGCGGGCTTGTATTTTAAAAACTAAAAGACTTTCAATTATAAATTTCGCATTTTTCTTAGCTCAGCCCTGTAGACTAAGAAATCATTTAAAGTTTTTCGAAAATCCGATTTTGATTTCCGGACTTTATAAAGATACACCATCTCACAGACCGCATAGTCAGAGAATAAGCTAGTAAATTTTTTACTTGAAAAGTTGACATTCTCTTGTCTGTAACGTTAATTTTTACTTTGTATAAATAAAGAGCTTTTTGTGCGGTAGTAAGATCAGATCACCAGCATCAAATTACGAGCTCGTGGAATTTGATCAGTACATTGCAATCGGTTTACTTTTTGATTAATTTTATGCTACCAACCGATCGCGTTTCTGCAGAGTTCTGCCAAGACAATTTGTATCACAACCCCGCCGTACTCAATACCGTCTGGAAACTCGCCGGGAAGCGCTGTACAACGCTAATGTAATTTCCCGCTTGATTAGCTCCCCAACGGTGCGCGCTAAAGAGTTGCGCGCGAAGTTTATAACACAAAGTTCGCTTCTTGTCGACTTTTACCTGCATTCGGCGAGTGCATTTGGTGAGCGTTGATCCTTTTTGTGGAAAATTCCCTCCACTCGCTGGCCATTCTTGGTGTGGCAGGCAGAATTCAAACACACACAAAAGAAAAATCCACTCACGTTCGGAGTTTATAAATAAAATCCGAAATAGAATCCGCACCGTCGCGCGGCCACCTCACGGTGGGTATGATATCGGTGGAAAAGCTAGCTGGAAAACTTTCGCACCCCTTCACCACACGCGCGCACAGGACTGTCCAGGTGGAAAAATGGCCCCCCCTGTCGCTCGTGCTCCCCAAAAATGCGTCACGAAAAAAAAGGAAGCTTCCGAGTCGTGAAATGGAAAACTTTCCATGGCATTTGCAACCCCTTCGGGCACCAAAGGAGTGCAGCGATGCGCACGGTACATCGATTGGTCGCATCATCAATTTCTTATCTTCTCACCTGCGCCTTTTCAGCCCCGGACTAGGCTGGGGCTGTCCTTTTGTGCGGACTGGTACGCTGCCCGGCGGTTTGCAGCGGGCGACATTCTTTCGACCGACCGAAGGCCGCTCAAAAATTGGCCGCAGTGCAATAAATCATCTGCGGCAGGATATTAACGACACGGCCATCACCCAACTCCCGTTCGTGTATCCTGCGGACATATTCCTGGCCTGGAGATTCCAAGAAGACCCTGGTCTGGCCTGCCCAAGACCGCCGATTCGCGCAAGGCTCCCGAAAGGGCCATAAAACAAAAACTTTCACCCGGGTCCATTCCATTGTCTGCCAGGTTGGCGTGGAAGCGTGCCTACTTTGGCGCGCGCGCGTTTGCGTATGCGTCGTCGTTGGCCCGAACGAGGGAGCGGTTTTTGAAAAAGGGGGTTGCTCTCCCAAACCCCCTACTTCTTCACTTCTGCTTCACGTTCTTCCACAGGAAGGGGGCTCATTGTAAAAGTGCAGAAGTTAAAATGAAATTCACCAAAGTTTAATGAGGTGTACATTTAGGTGGTCGACGCCTGGCACCGGCCCGGTCCGTTTGACAGCATTTTTCGGGCCTGGGAAGCCATTTTGCACACCGCTTCTTCCACCCTCCAGTTGCTACCGGGAAAATTCGTGCCCGATTATCACCCAGAGTCACCGAAAGGCGCAGGAGTTGCGCAAATGCGAGAGAAAAGCGAACGCGAACAGCAAGTAATGCATCCCAGACGAATGGTAAGTGGAAGGTGAAGATGGGATGCATCCCTTTGCACTTCCGGTACTTTCCGGTCGACAGCGCGGGCGGAAAATACAATTGTGGTAATGCGGTGGCTCTAATTCATGTGAGCGAATGTGTGCGCTCTCGTGTGCAGCGCCATCTAGCTTGAGAAATGGAAACTACGAATGCCTGCGAATGGACTCGGAAGCTGACGAAGGGATTTGGCGGGAGGAGAGAAGAAAAGCGCCAAGTTTTCCAACCGACCGGTGGGGGGGGGGGAGAGGAGGCCCCTATCTGACACTCCTCACCTCCACCACCACCTTCCATAGGGGGTTTTCACACCCCATCGAAGGGAGGACGATACGAGAAAACGAGAAACTGCCATGGAAATGTGCATAGTTTATCTCACTGGCACCGCTGGCTCGCTGCCTGGCGATGGTGGTGGAGGTGGAATGGCCACAAGAAGAAGGGAGAGGGGACTTTGGGAACTGCGGGAAAGTGCCGGGCTGGCGATGGGAAAATTGCATTGTAAATTGGAAGATTTATATATTCCATTCAATGGATTCCGCTTCACCGGCACCGGCCTTTGCGAAGTGTATTGCAAGCGACATCATTTTGTTATTCGCCTTTTGCGTTAAAACCACCCACCCACTCACCCCTTGCGGCATGGTTCATGCGTTCCCCCGTCCGTCCCTTCCTTCCCTTTCTTCCCGACCAACCTACCTACCCACGGTCCTTTCCGCGGGCTGCGTCTGAAAACTTTTCCTTCCTTCCGCATGACGGCATCGTTGGGGATGGTAATTGAATAGGTTTAAGCGACATACATACACACACACATATGCCCACACACACACACACACATGTTTCGGTGTGGGGGGTGGGGGACTGATAAGAAGCGTCGAGCGATGCCTTGCGTGCAGTTTATTTATTTATATATAACACGTTTTTCGCTCTCTCTCTCTCTCTCTCTCTCTTCTCGAAAGCTCGAAAAAGGAGCACGCACGCAGGTGTACCGCATCCTTGCGTGGACTCGTGTGTGTGCGCGGGGATGATTGAACCGACGGGAAAGCGCTTGTTAGGGGTCCATTTTTTTACTTGTCGCGTTGCATCCGCCATTTCCGTTTCCGCTCCTTGCTTGCTCGCGTGGGTCTCGAATGGGGGCTCGATTTGTGTTGCAGATGCGCTGCACTCGGTTGCATAAGCGCAGCAGCGCGTTTTGTCGCATTTCCGTAATGCTTCCTTCAATCATCATTTCGGGACGGGCGTGCGAAGTGCTCGAATTCGGGGCTCGGACCCGACCGGTCCGAGTGCAAAAGCCCTGCGAATGGATGACAAACGCAATGGATTGTGCGCTCGATATTTTTTGTGCAAATAGCAGATGAAATCTCTCTCGGTCCTCGCTGGTGCGCTAACATATTGTATGAGCATATTTTTTTTGGTTTGAAGCGAAAGAAAGCTTGCTATCGATAAGTGTGATAAGCGTGATCGGGTGGAGCTGGTGATCGATGGTTATAACTACAATTCATTTACCAGAAATCCAGAAAAGAATCCTGTTATCGATAAGGATGATAAGCGTTTTCTGATGAACGAGGTAAAAGCTGCAACTGAAAATGGTACCAATGTGCAGCAGGACGCTACAGTTTTTATTATTTTTCCAGAAACACAGAAATCCAAAAATCCTGATATCGATAAGGGGTGATAAGCGTTTTCTGATGAACGTGGTAAAAACTGGAACTGAAAAATTTTCCAATATACAGTTTTCGTTATTTTTTTCCAGAAATCCAAGCGTTGTAACAACTGAAACAGATAATTTATCCGATGGTTGAAAGTTATAATGACAATTATTTTCCCAAGAAATCCTGATATCGATAGCGGAGATAACGCTTATTAACGCTGATGAGTGTGGTAAAAACTACAGCAGATATTTTATGCGATATGTAGTTGGGCGTTACAATTATAATTATTTTTTCCCAAAAAGTCAGAAAGGAATAATATGTTTTTTCTTCGCAGACCTTCAATAAATCTCACTTCAATATACGTACCAATTAAAACCTTCAAACATTCCTCGATGTTGTTTAATATATTTTTCAACTGATAAATGCGTTAACTCTGTGTTGAAGAACAAATGTAGATCTTCGATGCGTATATTTAGAATATGGTAACATGATCGCAACAATTACAAAGTACAGAAAAGAAGGTTTTTGCCACCTCTTTGTGCACGAGAAAGAGAGTGCCAAAAATGCATCTGGAATCACATGTGATGTCGTCAAATGTGCTAAAATTATAAGATCAACACGTCGCGTCGTTACATATTACGATTGTTCGGTGGAGGAATGCGCCCAAAAGCAAAGCTTGATCCTACGAATGTTTAACGAATGCATTACCAGGCTGACAAGCCACCAAAAAAAGGGCACAATTATATGACGAACGCCAGCACCAACCAACGTATGCGTCTGCGTGCCAAAGTGAAGCGCATTTGAATGCCCAATTGTGCCGCTCGAGCCCATTCCAGCGCAAGTTCAAGCGCACGGTTGAGCACAAACTGCTGAAGCCCACATTCACCGCGCGGTCATTTGCAGCTGCCAAAGCAGAGTCCGGTGGAGAAAAAAAACAAAAAGGGACCACCTGGACGGTAGATTCGTTGTCGCGACCGCAAACCCCAACCGAGCCGAACGCATCGCAAACGGCCACGAAAAAGCCCACACACCTGAATGTCCGTGTCCAACATCGGCACGGCTTAGCACGCGATAATGGAAAAACGCAGGTGAACACCTCGACAGTGCTGGCCATTTAGGTTTCAATTAAAATTAAAATAATTGAAAATCACGTCGAAGCCCACCATTCTGCGCAGAAGCCTCTCCCGGGAGCTAAGCTTACGCGAGGTCGGAAAAGCGCCCTGGAAAAGCGCCCTGGAAAAGTGGTTCTCGCGTACGCAAACGGACGTGTCGCAGAATGGCCAGCCTCATGCGTGGCGTTCTCATGCGCTTTTCCGTTTCCGATCCGAACCTGCCGACAACTTTGAGCACATATTCAGGACCTCCACCTGCCAGCTGGCGTATGCGTGTGTGTGTGTGTGTCGAACGGTTTTTCGAACTCCAACGCAAAACCCTCCCACTCGAGGGTTGAGGCACCGTCGTTTTTCCAGCATCCACAGCCTGAGCGCACACCGGGAACACGACAATCCGCACGCAGCTGTTGTCACATCGATAGAAAATAAATTTAACACTTCAATAAGTCCAATTAAAATAATTTTCAATCAATGCAGCGCGTCCAGCGAGTGCACCGTTTGCGTGGCGACGATGCCCCATTTTCGGGGACGAGCATCGTCTCGAGCGACACGACATCGAATCAACTCCCGATGTAGGGCCCGGTTTTTCCGCACAGAGGCCTCCATGTCCTCCGGTTGGCATGGATGTGTCGGATGTCCTATAGCTCTACGCCTAGCTGGGTCAGCTTAGCAAACCCTTTACACAAGTGTGTGCCACACGACGAATTGTGAACGCGCGATCACCATCAACGGCGAGCAGCAGCTGCATTAGGTGGTGTCGACCGCGAAAGTGTCTGGCCTTTCGTCTGGCCAAGGCGAACGACCCGGAACGACGGTTTATGAATCAACCGAGCTCTTCACACGTCCCTTCGGTTTCGGCTGGTTCGGCTCGTTTAATTAGAGAAATCAAAAAGTTCGACATCCGGTGTGCGTGGTGGTGACAGTGCGCTGTTGACCATTTCCCTCGTGCGCTTGTGTTTTTCACGCGCGAACGAACGGAGTCCTGGTGCACGGTCTTGTCCGAGCGAAAGCCCTGATGGAACGGTTTAATGAGGATGTTGGCGTACGGTCTATCGGACTCGGACGTGACACTCGGTGGAAAGGTTGGTGAAACAAAACCAAGACGACGGTGCTGGGTGCAATTCGGGTTTTCGAGTGCGTGCAATATTTGCATGGCACCCTTTTGGCGGCTGTGTTCGGGTAGGAAAATGCGAGCGAATTAATCGCAATATTCCGTGACGGACCTCGAGACATCGAGAACGTTGCTCAAGTCGGGTTTTAGGTGCACCAAATACGCTGCAAAAGGCAACGAACGAAGCAATCGGCTTCGACTTTAGTGAAAATTTCACCGTCGCTAGAGATAAGCTTCGTTTTGTGAGCTGAATAACACCTTTGTAAGTGTTTCGAACGCAAAGGGTAGGATTAAAATATCATAGGCATTACCTGTAACTCTTGGAAAGATCGTTGTTGTTTGCCGAAATGAACATTTAAACTTTGATGGGCACAATAACGAGACCGGAAACGAGTGCAAGAATAACAGAAACAAGTGCAAGAATCAAACCGAACCAAGCGGGTTCGGAATTTCTCCCAAAATAACAAGAGTGCAATAAACAGGAAAAAGGATGCATTCCCATATGCGCAGAGCGACAGGCGGGAGCATCATAAAACATTCAGAACATTCATCCACCATTTACATCCTCAAACATATCTAGACGTAGCCTAAAACAACAACCGTATAATTTATGCGTATTTTGGAAAGAGATAATGGAAAATAATAGAAAATATGAGCTAGGAACTTACTATATGAGAACAAAAATTGTAAATAATAAAGCAGATTAAATCAAGAGCTCATTCGAGGAGGTATTCTTCATTCTGAAACGTCTTCTCACACTCACAGCACGCGGTTGTTTCTCACACACTGGCTTTCTGCCCACATCCGAACTGACAACTGACCAGATCTCGCCCCTTCTGCGGCATAGGTTTCCCGAATAATTCGGTAACTGGAACAACTAGCGGGAAGGTTGGAAACTCCTAGGACTCCGGTTACAACTATATTTTTGCTGCTACCAACGATACTCTCTTGCTAGGAGGCCATTCCTTCGCGAGGCCTGCAACGAGACATCCGCTCCAGCAACAGTTAGTCATAAACATTCACATTAAGTCTGTTAATCCATTAAAAGCAGTCAGTAGATATCATCAAACAAATAAATAAATAAATAAGCAGCGCGGGAAAAAATAGCCTCTTTGCAGAGGTGCACGAGATTAATCTTTTTTTTAATGATTTTTTCTAGAGACTTTGATCTTGAGAGATTCATTCGCCTCTTACGAGATTTATCAGCACAAAGAACCGCTTATTCCTGCTCACACCATTGCTCACGGAATGAGTTTTATTTATTTAAACTGCACCCACTTCCGTCTTACGTAATTGGCCCCGTTCGTCTTCGTTTGGGTTGGGTGGACTGGGTTTGATTAAAATTGCACCAAATTGCATCGTCCGTTGCGAGCACTTTCAACATCCGTTCCCCGGAGTGGTTTCTTTGCATCGCCTGGAAAGCATCAGCATCGCTCGGGGTTGAAGTTTCCATGCATCCTTTACAACTCTTACGATGGCGTTGATAACGAAAGAAAATTATTTTCACCCCGCTGAAGGACCAACCGGTGCATCTTTCGCGATCCGGAAGTGCATTCATCGGTCTCTTGCAGTCGAATCTCGAAAAAAAGCTCGAAAAAAGCTCGAAAAAAAGCTCGAATATCAAACGCGAACGCAACCCCGTAATTGATAGCAGCAGTTAGCGTACTGCGTTCTCCCGGGAAACCGAACCACCGATAATTCACCACTAATAAACTGCCCCGGATCCTTCTCCAGGGATACCTGGAACCGGAACCGGAATACCGATGCCAAACGGTGCGCCAGTTCTTAAGCAGCAGACCTTAACTTTTCAAACTCCCTTGCATTTGCTCGGTGTTGGGAAAATTACGCCCCCCGTTGAGGTGGTTTTTCCGACATCCGTCTTCAACATCATGCCCTCCCCGTCGTGTTTAGTAAACCCCCCCCCCAAAGGACCTCTCCCGCCACAGGGTGGTTCATGTTAATGATGGCATCTCACCCATCGAGATGGATCGAAGCTGATCAATTTAACGTGCGCTCTCTCTCTCTCTCTCTCGCCCACCAACTCTCGCTCGCTAATTGACTTTCGAGCTGATCCCGCTGTACGCGCCTGTACGCGCCGAGAAAGGGGTGGCTAATTACCGACGCAAAGGATACCACACGCCGGCCGGTGCGCACATCTTGAAAGGTGAAATGAATTTTTAATCAACCACAACAACCACAACAACAACGCCTGGTGCCGTCAGCTGCAGAAATTGAAAAGTACAACCAAAGTAAACGACCGGCGGGTGTTGCGATGCTGGTGTGGTGGTGTAGTTGGGGGGAAGGGGGGGTGTGAGGGAAAGGGTCCTTATTCCCACTCGATCAATTGCCCCGCTGGAGTGCTGGAGTGGGCAAATTAAAACCGTCTTGGCCGAAAAAACGCACGAGCGGCGAGCGAAAAAGAAATTGGAAAATGGTCTCTCTCTCTCTCTCTCTCTCTCTCTCACTCGCTCTGGCGGAGGCCAAGTTTGTCACCCGAGTGGGGGAGGGTGGAATTTCCATTCACCATTCCGAAGAAAAAAAAACCGCGCTCCGATGGAATCATAATTCCCGAATTCAATTACGTATCTGCCGGCGACGGTGAAAAGGAGTGGTTTTTTTTTTGAATTGGAGAAGATTGCAGCACCGGAGTGGGTTTCGAATGGAAGATTTTGGAGCCTTCCTGCCTGCCTGCCTGGTTCTCAGTGCTTCCTCTTCCGTCCCAGATCGCTTTCCCTGCCGATCGCTCGCTCGCTTGCTTTTTTTGGCCAATAATTTTTGCTCCCAACAGCTCAACCAGCTCACCGTGGTGGCGTGGATGGAAATCACTTCACGAGCAAAACCACCCCTTGAACAAAATGATTGCATCTTGCACCGTGCACCGTGCATCCTTGCAATGTCCTTGGTAACCTTTGAAGCTCGATCCGCCGGAAATCGGGCCATCCCAGCTTCGATTATGATGAGCTGCGACGTGCGAGCTGAACTTTTGCTTCCATCCATTGCAAAAGCGGCAAACCCGTTTGAGCGCGTTTGAGTTGTAGTTTTGTGCGTCGTTTTTCGAGCACACGCACACACGCACACACACGCTCGGTCACCCATCCACCCAGTCAATCTAAATAGTTATTTCAGCTGCACTCGAGAGCTGGCTGTTCGGTTTCGAAGTTGCCTTCGGCGCGTGGGGCGTTTTTTTTGTTGTTATATTTCCTATCGCTTCCTGTTCACTCCACTTTCCGGTGCATTTTTCCGCACGAACATTTCCTTTTCCCAAAGTGGAGTCAATTTTCTTTGAAGCAGCAACACTCCCCTTTATCTCCTTCTTAACCCCCACGTGAAGGGGGTACGAGTAGCAGCATTCTTATCTCATTTCACCTGGAAGCGAGTCGGGATCGGTTTTCGAGAGACGCCACGCAACCGGAGCTGGCCGAGTCAATCGAACCGAAGGCCAAAGACGATGTACAAACATTCCCGGGTGGGTTTGGTTTTTTGTTTTTCTCTCCTTCCCCCGTGCTTCCCATTGTTTGCTCGCCGTCGGTGGCAATCTTAAGTTTGCGAGCTTTATCCGAAATCGAATCAATATTGAATGAAGCACTGTGTGTCGTCGCATCGATTCGGGAAGAAAAGCGCTTGGATAAGAAGCGAAAGAGGACACCAGTTTTGTCTCCGCCCCCTGCTAAAAGGACTCCCGAGTTCCCCCTTTAGGTGGGGTTGTTTAGCCAAACATTGGGTTTCCGGAAAAAGGGAGCTTCCGGACGGCTGTCATGGCTGCCACGAAATATGAACCAGGACGAGCTGTAAAGTTCTTCCGGGAGTTCGATTGATCGTGTCCATCGACCTGACCGTGGACGAATGGTGCCACTAATCGGTTGCCGAGTGTCCTCAGTTCGTCTGATGAAGCAGCGCTTCTAAGAAGCAAGCCACTCTGGCCCGGTGAATAGCGTTAAACGGCCCAGGCCATCGGAGACCAGTTGTAAGCGGATGTTTGCTGGTTTTTCAAGCGAATTTCGAACGACAACGCGTACATTTCCGCCCGAAAAAAAGGTAGCGCCCAGCCCAAAAGTGACGCACAAAAGCGCAAGCTAATCGCGCTGCAGTGCCCTGGAGATGTGGACCCCTTTTCTTAAGGGGCTGAGACAAAACGGCTTGTGCTTGCGGTGTTTGCTCAGCGTCAACCTTCGTGCAGCGTCTCGGTCACTCGGTGATTTCCTTGCGAAAGGGAAAAACACCCATCAGAACCCGCGGTGTAATGTGCATTTGATTGCAAGTTGCTGGTTGGGGTGCATTTTTGCTGCACAGAAATTGACCGACCTCGTGCTGGATCGGACGCCAATCTTTCGTGGTTTCGTTTGCTGCACTTTTCGTTCGTTTGTTTGCTTTGCTTTGCTTTGCCACCGAAAAAAACCCACCTCATCTCGTAGCCTTACACCGGGCAACCTCTGTGATGCAGCGCGACTGAAAGGACGAACGAGCGAGGAAAAGAAAGCAAAAGAAAGCAAAAGCAAAAACAGGCAGGAAAAAGAAATAAAAGCGGCAAAAGAGTGCCGTCTTTCCGGGCACGTGACGTGCTGACATGTCGAAAGCAGAGCCACCAGGGTCGCAGCATCTGTCGGAGTAAAATAAATCATCATCATCCGCTTTTGTGCAAGCGTCGCTCACATTTCGGCATGATTTCGGTGAGCTATCACCCCGCTGTGTGGGTGGGTGGGTGGGTGGTGCGCGGGTGGCCAGTTTCACGGACGGAGTGAAACATTTATCATTTCAAAACATTTTGTCATCCATATTTCCCTGCACTTCATCTGCGTCGGAGTGGAAAAGCTGGGTTTAAAAAGGAACCAAACCGACCAAACCAGCTCCGTTGGACACATGTCGCGAGTATGTGTGTGTGTGTGGGTGGGTGGGTGTGTGTGGGTGTCCTGTCAGTGGGGGTGTCCTGTAAGATGGTGTCGAGAGAAGCGAAAGGTTCGTCATCGCTCCGCATCGTGTACGGTGCCAAAAATCATATCGCAAGCTTTTCCACCCACCCACACACGAGCACGTGGGGAGCTATGGTGGTGCGGTGGGAGGGATGCCCTCCTTTTCCCTCTCCCTTCGTTCGCTTGAATGCACTTCCATCCGGGTGCAAGTCGGATGTCCTTCCGATGGGGCGGTGGGTGGTTGGAAAATCGCGATAAGCACGTGGTTGTAAATGCAACAAAAGAGCAGAAAAAAACGACAGAAGCAAAAAAAGTAAACGCCAACACACTTTCAACATGCTGCACGACGTGGGTGACGCGTGTGTGTGTGTGTGTGTGTTTGGCCAGCTTTTGCACCGCTTGTAAATTGTATTTTGATACCAGCTCGGGTCGGTGGCGTGTCAGGGCGAAAAGTGGCGATGATAAATTTGAAAAAAAATAAATCTCTTTTTATTTGTGTTTCGCGTGGAAAATCAGTGCCACCCACGCGGTGCACGACACAAACATATGTACTTACTGGCCCCAATCCAATATCACGGTCCTCCCGATGGTGGTCAAGCTCTCTCTTTTTCTTTCACTCCCATTTTGGTCCTTCAAACGTCAAGGACGGTCATGTCCACCCAAATGGCGCCCTTCGCGTGTGGATGCTGTAATTAATTCCTGGAAACCGCGCTAGTCCTCGCCCCCGGCAAAAAGGACGATAAATCTTCGCGTTATTAATACCCGCGGCAGCCGACCCGGGGGTTTTGGAACCATACTTTGACGTCTTTCCAGGCTCACTATTGGGTGGCGCCAGCCTTTGGCGGTGCATTATTTTGATGATTCGCAGGGAATCCTATTTTCCTAAAACCTGTGTAATCTGCGTTGCACAATTGCATTGCATCTATTGTGTGCGCGATTAGTTGGAGGCTGCTGTTTGGTGAAAGCCCAAACACAAAAGGCGCTTAAGGGAAGAGGAGGATTTTCGATAATAATGATAACACTCCTACCCCTGCGGAGAAGGACAAAACAAACACACACACACAAACACGCGCACTGCATTAGCGGAAAAGCGGGTGAAATGATTATTCGCATTCGAATTCGAGCACAATGCGAACAAAATGATTTAACGGCCGGCGTAACGTTAATGCGCGCACACACACACCGGGGCTCGTAAATCCGGCTTTACGATGCGACTTTTCCTATCAATGTTTTGTGCCCCTCCCACTCCCCCTTCCACCCACACGACACCCCCCACCGAACAGGTACACGGAAAATCCATACGTTAATGAGCGGCGATGTTGCAGTCGTTCGTTCGTCGTTCCACGTGCCATTTTATTAGTGCCTCCCGGTTGTTGGTGTTGGGAGGGCCGGGAGGGAAGCCACCCACCACCCACCACCACCACCCACACGACACCGATAATGAGCTTTCGGTTGTAAAGATCCGAGGATGCGCGATGCGTGGGGAGGAGGCTAACTTTTGCACCGCTGATAGCAAAACCATCCATAAATTGTTAGTGGCAAAAAGTTTTCCTTTTTTCTTCCACGCACACACGCCTAATGTACTTTGCTCGTGGCGGCACAAAATGTGTGGGATGGGTGTGGGAGGAGTAGAAGAGCGGAGATAGGTATTTTTTTACATTTCTTTCCCCACCACCGGTATGGAGCGCTTTCACCGAGCTTTTTTCATTCCGCGCACGTTCACGGTGGGTGTGGCGGTTTGGGGCCGGAAAAATCGAATAAAACAAAACATAAACCGAAACTTATTGCGCCACGGCCAGGACGCACGAAGAAAACTACACACTTTCGATATTTCGCCAGTTTTCCTTTTCTGTGTGTTTTTTTCTCTTCATTTCTGGCTTTCCCCGCGGTACAGCGAGTAGTACATCTCAACCGAGGCCATAACACACGCGTGTCTTTTGTGGTGTGCGCCGCGGATGCATGATTTCTTGTGTATTTTTTTGGGTGGGCCTTTTTTTCTCTCCACTGGGAGGAATGTGGGCTTTTTTTTTGGTTGTTCGCTACTTGCTTCGTTCCGCGCGACGCCACGAGTGGCCAGTAGTTGAGGAGCACTCTTGCGAGGCGCAAAAACTTTTTAATTTGAAAGTTGTTGCCTAACTGGCGCCTGGAAACAGCACTCCCGCTTTTACCCGCCGTGAACGCATGTTCTCTCCCAAGGATGGTAAGGAACTTTCGGAGTTGGGAATGTTCTGCCGGCAGCTCGAAATGCCACTTGTCCGCAGCTCGTGTCGTCGTGGATAGGCAGGGCTTGGGAAAGCGCTTTACCATTTTCCCTCACCACGTGTGTGTGTGGGAGAGTTTTGTCTCGTTACTTCTTCAATGGTTGTGGGTGTGCTTTTTGGCTTGCTTTTCCTTTATGTCCTTTTTTTTTGCTCCCATTCTGCCACCGAAACCACTGCCGGCTAGAGGGAAGCGAAAGATTGAGAGAATAATTTTCAAGTTTAAATGGAATTTAAATGATGTATGTGATGGGTTTTCTTTTCTTTTCTTTGCTTCCTTCCTTTTCTTTTCCACCGTAACGTGCTGCCGTGCGGTTTTCCCCCTCGCGATCGCGAGAGTGTCGAAAACAGTTTTGTAAGAACCGATGTTGAAGAGACACTCGCGCCGAAAAGATTTACAGAACAAACTCGGTCCGTAACGCACCGTAACCATTTTTCCCCGCTAAATCGCTAATGGTGTTCAACGGAACGGAGAGTGGCGTTTGTTTTCTCGTTGCGCTAGCCAGCGTTGCGATTCGCACCCTAGTTAGTGGGAAATAATCCGCACAATGGCAAAAGTTTCCGTCCCGTGAGATTGAGATGTCGTACGGACACGAGCAATTAGTGCAGCTGCAACACTGCACAGAAGCTATTGAACGGTACAAAATTCGACAATCGGCACTTTTTCTCAATTAAAAATTCCAACACGTGGAACCCTGAAACAGTACCATGGCAACAGAATACTCCATGGGCTACTCTGATGCATTTACGTTTGACATACGTTTGACAAATTTGAATGCTCACGAGTTTGCTATTGAAAATGTGACTGCTAAGGCGTCGTATTTGAAGGAATTTTTAAAAACGGTCACTCGTATAGGTTGACATAGGTTCGCTGGATCTGTTCAACTCCCCATGTGCCGTCCTTCTGAGAAAGCCATCCTGAGAAACTTATGTTGTTAATTTCGAGCTCCAGCAGACCACATCCACACGAACGTCTTGGATTTCTTATCTACAAAACTCGAAGCCACACGTCTAGCGTGTGCTCGCAAAAATTGCAATAAATATAGTCCACAGTTCGCTAACCGGAACCATTTTTCCACGCTCCCGATAGGACCCGGACCAACCCGCAAAATGTATGCACCCCAACCGTTCGGAATTTTTCCACCAAATCATATTTACCTTCCTCATGTACGTGTTTGACGATTGTTAACTCGGCACATTCCCACTCTGCTCGTGCGCTCTTTTCCACTCCATTAGACCGGTGGCCCGGTGGCACCTGATCTGGCTGACTCCGGTGAAATCGGAACCGAAAATCCCTGCCATAAATATAGATACATTTATTTGAATATGTTCGAAAAATAAATTCAAATCCTTTTGATACCGACACTATTGCTAGCTTTCGGATTCGGCGACGTTTGGGCGCCAGTTTCCTTTGCATTCCGGTCCCGGGGTGTTCTCGGTGTTCCGAATTCGCTCCCGCCTAGATCCTTGGTGCAAACGGGTGCCGGATTAGGGCCGGATGTGCCTCTCTGTTCGGGGTCTCGGAAAATCGTTTCTCATAAATTATTTATTCAAACATTATCGTATCCTGACACCGCCTCGTTAGCCATCTTCCACGCGGACCTTCAGCCTCTCTCTCGGTTGGCATTCGCCTGCCAGTGATATGTTTATTCAGGATAAGATAGCCGGATTTCGGCTTGTGTCACACGTCGTTGGAGGGGAAGGTTGGCGTTTGATTGACTTCTGCTAAGTGCAAACAAAAAAAAGAGGGGCACAATAGTGAAAATGCCGGTGCAAATGCCCGACCATGCGGCTGAGTTGCTTTATTTTATGTCTCTTTTGCGAACCGTCGCTTGAGACAAACCGGACGAGAAAATGAAGTTATGATTTTCACCACCAAGTGTACCCTCTCGTTTTCTCGCTGGAAGGTCCTTGCGTAGGCGATAACGTCCTTGCGTCACATTCCAAGCCGGTGCGTCACAGCATTTGCGTGGCGTTATTGAAAAAAGATCCGAAACCCGAAACATATGATATCAATCCTTTGGGCCAAACGAGCTTCCATTCAATTTCGTGATTTATTCTGGCCATAAATTTCCCAGCTCCTGGTTCTGCCCCGGCGCTGACCATTTGCTGCGTGATGGTACTTTTTTTTTGTTTCGTTTTTTTTACGATCCCCCAACTCTCGTAGGGCTCCGGGGAACCCGATGGGTTCGGCATTAGGGCACAGCTTGCCCCAACGGGGTCTGTCCCTGATTTACTACTCGAAGGGAGGAAGCATTTTCTTAGTACCGCCCGACGAGTGCGCAGGCCGGTGGAAATATTATCAGAAAATTGTGACTCATTCGGGGGAGGATTTACGAGCGGTCGGATTGTGTTGTTGTTCTACTTGTTTTTTTGTTTGCTTCTTCCGATGGAATGATATGTCAATTTCACAACGCGTGATAAAGTGTAACTATGCATCAAAGCCGCCTATGATCTTTAGCCGGTCATTAGTGGTCGTTACGGGCAGGTAGATGTAATGGTTAGTGAGACCAGCGTTACCAGCGTTTTACGATGGTTACATCGTTTCTTTTGTTGGGCCTTTTTCCTGCGGTTGGACGTGCACACTAGTTTATGCAACTTTTGCTTGAATTTCACGATCAATATGCGTTGGTTTCGATGAACCGTTCGCGTACATACGTACCAATATATGTGTGGGCTTTGTAGCGACTGTAAGGCAACCATCCTAAGGGTTGTTCAGAGGGTCTAATGCTTGGCTGAGTCTTTGTAAAAAGCACAAAGCTTGTAAGATTTCTAACCAAGCTAGTATGTAACAAGAGGTTGGAACATGATGCTATAAGGTTTGTATAATTGTTTTGGAAAAAATAGCTTTCCATCTGTAGGTAGGTGCAAAAGAACGTTCATAAATACTTTTGAAAATGGAAAAAAATTTAAAGTAAAATAAAACATACACAGAATTTAACAAAATTTTGATGTAATTAGTTATACACAGAATTAACAGAAAACCTCAGCTCCCAAGAACGACATTTTGGTCTTTCCATATGAGCGTACAATTCATTTCAGAGCCACTGAACGCCCAGAGGTAACGACGTTTGAGCTTATGAGACGGATACATTTTAGTCGTATGCATATCCCTAGGTTAAGTATCAAATTTTATAAAAGAACCGCGCTTATGAAAGAGTTTTCGTTACGTCGATAAGAGCATCGCTTATGTAGAATTGACGATCGAAAGCCCTCGGGGCGGACACGTGGATGGTTGGGGTTTTTAAAAATATTTAGTAAATTTGATATTTCGTCCTGATCGTGGGCACTACAGCCTATATCGTTGCAGTATTCATCGTGCTAAGCCGAGCTGCCCATGTTATCGACCAAACGGGTTCCTTCGCGCGTTTTATGTTACCTTTTATGAACACAATAATCTGCCAACGCTTACAGTGCTTAAGTCATAACACATGTTTTCAAGCTGCAGAAGCTGCGAATGTTTAAAATTGCGAAGCGCACCACCAGCGCAAACTGTAACGAACATATGCTTGTGGCGCTTCTGTGACCTGCGGGAGTCCGTCTTGGCACGATAAGGCGCGAACGGCGTGGCGGTTGGTTGTTTCCCAGCCAAAAAAACAACCCCAAAAATAAACATCCGAAGAAGCGAACGCGACGATAAAAACGCTCCACGAAGGATGCACGTACCGCCGTGCCTGGCCAACCTTTGTGCGAAGGTGTTGCGTCTTTTTTTTCGCCACCCTCACACGCAGCTTGTATCCCGAGGGCCGTGTGTTTATTAGAGAGCTATAATGGGAAAATTTCGGCAACCGGCCCCCGCACAAGGTAAGAATTCGGTTCACCGTGCCGAGCGTCACTTGCCCAAAAGCACCGACAGCGAGGGAAGATGGTGAAATAGTGAGAATATGCAAAACAGCATCGCTTGTACTTCCGGGATGTGATTGGAATGCATCCCAACATCGCACCTTCTCTCCAGGTCGTGCACCCGAAGTGGCCGGTTGTGGAAAAATTTGCATCTCACGGCGAAAACACCTAGCAGCGAGTCCTGGGTTGAGTGCAACAGCCGGGTGCCCGGGAAAATGTCCCACCGGATGTACCGAAGTCGATCGAACAGGACCCAGCCCAGCCCAGTCCCATAGCCAGTGAATGCAATGAAAAGTCGATTATTTCTTTGTTCGGCACGGTAATGGAATCATTCCGAGCCCGGGTCCGGGTCTTTGGCATACCGGGACGTGACTTTTTAGCAGCAGCCCAGCGGTCTCGAGTTGCCAATTTCGGGCGAGCCAATCCTTCCGTAAAGAGGTTTATCCTTTCGCAAAGATTCGCCCACCACGGGAAAATGAAAAGGCTGGTCGAAAAATGAAAAGAAAATGAAAAAGGCCCTTGCAGAACTATAACAAGATCCGTGGAAAGCGGAAGCGAATGCCCGACTGCAACTGAGGCTTCCTGGGCAGTGAGGTTTTTCTCGGTCAGTGTGATACGAGAGAGAAAGAGTTCCCCATTCCCGATGCTAGGGTCTATCAGTGCCGGGTTCGACAGGACGTAAAGTCGACTTCTTTCTGCCGCCGTTGCAACACCCGTGTGCTCGAGTAAGTGTCGTTCTGCTGAATCGTGACCTGCGATTGAGCAAAAAGGGAAGGAAATTAAAGCCTGATAAATAAATCAGGTCCATCTTTTCATGCCAAGCGGGCCAGCAATTCCGTGCAGAAAGGACATCGTCAGCCAATTCGGCAGGTTCAGGTTCAGGAGGAAATGCATGGCTTTTTGGGGGGAGATTTTTTTACTTGCTTGCTTTCCACGTGTCACGTACAAGGTTCTGGGATGGTTCTCATGAGCCGAGCGTGAGTGAGGTTGATTTTGGTAGGCGGCTCAGCCTCGAGCCGAAAGCGCGTATGAAAAGCACAAAAAAAGGCAACACGAAAGAGCCACCGTTATGCTCATCTGTTTTAGCGGCAACGCAAAAATTGCTCCAAGCTAATGAAGTGGCATTCACAGCAGCAGCAACAGCAGCAAAAGAACGAAAGAGAAGCTTCTACAGTTTTGTAGCATTGCATCCAGCTCTAAACCGCTTTCGAGAATATTGTTGAGAATCTGAATGGTGCGGTGAATTGGTGCAGCTGAATGTGTGCATGAGTGATTTAATATTTAATGCATTCTAAAGGTTGCCAGTGCACCAGGGAGGCCTGCTATTTTATAGCCAGAAAAGCGAGTGGAATATTAACATACGAATTATTCATCGCAAACGATCCGACAGGCTGCTGAAAGAACTATCATCCAAATGTTAAGCAGATTGACCATATTCATTCGATTTTTTATTGCGTTTTATCGCTGGCCTTGAATGATCAAAATTTAATATGAAACCTTTTTTCTAAATTGCTATTTAATAGGCTACAGGGCGAGTGGAACCTTAGCATATGAATTATTCAACATTCACGGTGCGATAGAACTAATCAATACTACAACAAGAATGATCATATGTGTCTGGTATTATATTCATTTTGTTTAAAACATTTTAAAGTTATATTACTGCGTGTGTGGGTGAATAACATTTTATAATGAGTTTTTTTCCGGTACAAAAAGTTAGCAATTCGTTGGAATTATTACTTCTTTTTTTCAGTTTTTCTCGAGCCTCCAATGACGAGGTTTGTTTCGATTCCAGCAGCAACTCGGTCTTAACAGCAGTTAAGAACCATAATTAAAGTGGTTAGAATTCATAGCCATTGACCGGATAATGCAATCAATAGAACAGCCTCATCCTTCGCGAATGTAATGGTACTGGCTTCTCGAAAAAGGCTTGAGATAAAACTTCGTTCCGCTTGACGGATCCATAATGGCGTCCACCTCCTCAAAGGTCCCGAGCCAAAAATAAGGCCACACTCATAGGCCCACCGGGAAAAGCGGGCAAACCATTTCTAGCGGATAATTAACTCCGTCGATTTGGCCTCACGAAAGGTGTACTCTCGATAACCTTTCTGCGCGAGAACGCTCCCTTGGTCGGTGGTGAAAGATCAAAGCCACTTTGCCACGCGCGTCGATAAATAACGACGCGTCTTATCCTTGCCCTCTGTTTCTTTTCCTGCGGTAATTTAAATTACTTCCACGGCTTAACGCTTCCCCCCGAGCCGGTCGGTTGTCTCCTTGTCGATTTCCAGCGTGGGAGGGAGTGGGTGAAATTCAAATTCAAGCCCACCCACCATCCCGCAACTTATTTCACGACTCGCTTCACGGCAACATTTCGAAAGTGATGGCCAACGGGAAGCATAATCGAGAGCACAGCGCGGCAATTATCGTTGGCCATTCGTTTTCGCGCGCTTTTATAAAGGCGCCCCCTTTTTTCGCCCCCAGAGATGGTATTATTGTTTCGACCTTCCAGCTCACGGGGGGTGTCCCTTTTTCGGGGGTGATGACTTCGGTCACAAAACGGCCGTTTCTCAGCCGTTTGCGCTTGCTTATCAATATTTCAACAGGGCACGAGTCCTGACAATCCTGGGCCTCGCATATAAAACCGCGAGATAGCTGCGGTGACAGGATGAGCGAAAATTCGTTCACTCCACGCCGTCAATAATTAGCCCACTCAGGGGTGGGGGTGGCATTCGCGGCATCTACGATATTGCGTGGCCCTTTTTCATTCGCGTGGGTGGCGTTGGAATCGAGCGGATGACTTTTCTCCTCGAACATAATAGCATGGTGGGAGTGTCGGAAGTTAATCAAATTTAATTACAACGATATTCATTTCCAAATAAATACAACCGCTCGCTCACACTCCCCTGCGGGTGGTTTGCCACTCCCTTTCCTCCCACGAAGCTCCATTATCCGAGCGCAAGTGTTTGATTTTAGCCTCGCGGATGACAATGGAATCGAGCGTATCGTTTCCTTCCGCGAGCACGCGCTCGCGCAACAAATGAAATGAGGCTGCCATCCATCTGCCGGGATCTTTCCTCAGTGATGGGATGGCGATTGGTGGTGGTGGTGGTGGGTGGAAAATAAATAAATTAAATTCAAGTGAGAGCACAATAGAATTTAATATTCACACTTCAGCACACGGCGACGTTTGACGCGCGAGCGCGCGCGGGTGCCACGGGCTCGGATCGCTTTCGCGTATTATTTCCTTTTCCTTTTCTTTTTTCTTCTTTCGTTCATTTGCCACGTGCCCTTCTCACTTCCGGTGGCTTCTTTGCCACCGCGTTTGGAGCGACACTTGAGAGCACAAACTGACAAAGCTTTTTAATGTTTCGCCTGATCGCAATGATAACGCCAAACCGAACGGTGCCGAACGCGAAGTGCACAACAGCGCGTTTCCGGCGGCAGTTTGCTTGATGGGTTTGCTGTTCGTCCTGAAGCCGCGCGTCCTGGCCTAAAAAAACCCAAAGACAAACCGACCTTTGCTCCGGATGGCCACCTGAAGCGCGCTCGCGCGTGGTGATGGAGAAGTGCGACACGTTTCCTTATCCTTTTGCACATTTTCGAGCACAATGGGAAGCGATTGGTGCTCGTCCTCCACCCGAACGCTAATCAACGCACAATGCTGGCGTCCCTGGGGCGGCACCGACTTAAATGAGCCGCTTCCTGTCGGTGGAAAATGCTCGAAGCATCCGCTATCGAGATGCGGCGCGTCTCATTGTTAATTGGGTTTGGGTGGGGTTACATTATTTTCGCAAGCGGCAACAAAACGCCAGCACTTGCGCCGGCGAGTGCACGCTTTTCCCGGGGGAAGCCTCGGTGGAAGCTTTGAAAAATTCCGACCTCGAGAGCCCACGAGCCACGAGAACAGTCTCAACAGCCCGCTCGAAGTCGGAGAATGCCCTTTTTGCTTATAGCGTGGGCGATGAAGCGGAGAAAAATGCTTGCGAAATGTCCATTTATCGTGCTTTATCGAGTGGTTAGGCGAATGAGATGTGATGAATGGATGAAATCACAAATATAACGCCCCTTTCGCTGGGTGGAAATGAGTGCAGGGAATGCGTTTCAATCAGCCAGGTAGGAATAAAGGACGTAACCTTGCATGAAGTTGAAGACAATATATAAGCAGGAGTGTGTAGGGTATTGATAGTAACTTAAATTATTGCTCTAATTACACTTCGTAAAGGTGTTTTTGCAACCAACAACAAACCGCAAAAGCGTAGCCTACTAAGTCAACTTGCGGCGTGTTTACACCGGTGGATTCGTTTTGCAGGCATCCTAAACAGGGCCACGTTTTCGTGAAGGTGCTATTTAACCACCGTTAGAGACCACAAACGGCGTTCATCAAAATAAATACGCACAACATCACTAAGCCAAGCGATGAGACCGAGAGCAGCATATAAATAATTTCGCAAGCGAACCCCAAAAGCGATTCGCGAAGCCGCCGCCGACGTTGCCCTTCGCGGGTTACATATTTGTTGAAAAACACGAGCGCCTTTAATCGTTTGAGCGGTCTCGAAGCCGGCACTCTGTTTATTCGCAGCGTGCTTCAGTTCGCAGCACCAGCATGCCGGCGAGCGGCTCGAGCGGTTCATAATTTATCGTTCGCTTTATTTAAAAGGGCTCGATTCGCTCGAAACAGCGATGCCGCGAAATTCGGCGAAATGGGTCGGTTTCATTAACAAAAAATAAACCCCCTCCAGAACACGAAACACGCACAAAACACACACGCACACAACAAGAACGCGAACTCACTCCGCGCCGGTGGTTGGGGCGTGTTTTTTTTTTGACGCAGTTTTATTTTCGCGCCTCACGATCGCGCGTAAGATAGAGCCACGAGGGGATGAGCGTTCCCTTTTTTTGCAAGCCACCGTGGCTGTAATTATCAAATTATGCGATGCACCCCGCTGGATCGCTGGCGGCAGCCGCGGATGGTGGCGTGGTTATTGCAATTTGTTAATAAATTCACACATAATCAGCGCCTCCACGGTTCGGGGCTTGGGCGATGATTTGCGATACGCAAAAATCCACGCCGCTTTGGCCGCGTACCGTTTTATTAACACTTCGCGCGTCTTGCCAAAGAACAAAACCAAAAAAACACATGCGCGATACCACGAAAGGGTGCTTTCGATGGGCCGTAATGAACAATCGATGCACAGCCCGATATCGGACGGGTGCGTGGCGAAAGACTCGTGATGAAAAGTGCCAGCAAATGGGGCCAGCGAGAGTGTCCGTACGCCGTGGTGTCAGGATCATTGCGCGCCATGGTTGGAATGGAAATTGATGATCTTCGCGGCAATCGAGAGTGCATGGGTGCAGTTTTTTATGAGGAGGGTTTCTTTTTTTCAGTTTTCCCTCACTCGTTCTTTCGTGCCCATTTGTTACATTCTGTACAAAACGGGTCCATTTATACGCGTGGTAACTGCACATTTCGCGCGTTTGTCTCGTACGAGGACGGTGAAATATAATAAGCTGAAAATAGTGATTCGAAATGCTTTAAAAACTGCATGAGGCTGAGAAATAAACGACCCTTTCATTTCATTATCAACAACTGCAGCCAATGGGTTTTTATATTCAAATTAACTTATTTTGTAAAATAAATCGCAATTTATTGTGAAACACGATTGACTGCTAAACCGGGGGATTTTTTTTTTTCATTCATAAGTATGCACGTGCAAACTAAGCATATTCAAACGGGGAATGCATGTTTGATCTTTTGCAATCGCGCCATGTCGCTTCGGTGCCAAACGGCAAACAGTGAAATTCCCAACTCACGCTGAGAGCATAAATCCAAAGGGAGTTTAATGAAAAATGTATGATCTTAGCTTAACGCGCTTTACGCCGCTGCCGTGAAAGTGGGGTGGATAAAAAAAAACGAAAAAACATCTAAGCAAAGTTAACGACCACGCCATCGGGCAGCACTCACGGGTGAAGTAATTTGATTTTTATATGCTTTATAATCCTTTCCAGCGCTTCCGGCGAGCTTGGCACGTTGTTGGCTCCTGCGGCGTATTTAATTTGTGCTGCATTTTCTCCATTTTTAACAAGCAACGGTCGTCGTTTCACGGCACAATCGGGTTGGGGATTTTTATCGCTCTCTCTCTCTCTCTCTCTCTCTCTCTCTCTCTCTTTCTCTCTCTCTCTCACACACACACACTTTCGTTCTCTGTCTCGACTTGCAAACGCCCGGGCGCAGCATTGCCGCCTTCTCATCAAGAAGAATGCCCGATGCCGCTTCCGATGAAACATAGTACGCAATATAAACTCAACGGGCAAAATCGCGGTCGAGCAGCGGTTGAGCAACGGTTGAGCAGGCGACTTTGCTCGACCGCGCGATCGGGAAAAACGAGCGCCTTCGTGCCTTTTCGGGTTGCTTTCGGTACGTTTTTTCTAGTTCGGTGGTTTTTCTTTCATTCGCCCTTCCCCGCATTCTAGAGAGATCGACCCGCTCTCTCTCTCCTTAAGCCAAACACATGCAGTTTTGGGTTATGCGTAGTGTTTACGTTTATTCATTTTCTTCCTGCGTGGTTTACACACGTGAGGTTATTCCACAGGCTTGAATGCAACGGCGGCGTCATTGAGACGGCTTCTAATTTGCTAGGTAGCACGGTAGCACAACTGTAGCCCAGCGTTTGTAGATATCGTTCAGCGGCATTCGAATTGGCAGTATGCATCAAATTCCATCTTAGGCAGTCTTCTTAAACAGCATATGCGGCGAATATATGATGTTGATTTTTTCCTCTCATCGCGTAGAAGCCAACATATAATCAGAAAACATGGATTAGAAGATGTAATCATATGTTTAAGAACAATGCTTATAAGCTTACCTGAGTAGTTTAACCTAGAAACGACAAGTCCTCAAGGACAACACTTTCACACTGCGGTGGTTGGTTTAGACTGAAAATTCTCTAAGTCCCCTTCGCTGGCGCGTCATTCAACCACCGAATGTGGAAGCACGCGCACACTCTGACAAAACAGCCTGCGCTGTTGCACACATGCAAACCAAAACGGGTCGAGCAATGAATTTATGCTCAACACATGCTCAATTTCCAGTTCGGCTAGCGTTGTGAAAGCAAGAAGCAGATAGGAGAGAGCTTTTGTCTCTTTCTGGCTACCAGAGATCTTCGCCAAAATGCTTCCTGGGAAGTGCCGTAGCGGAGTGCCATAAATAGTTCGGGAAATATTGCTCGGCCATATATCATTTTTCTAATCGAGTTACATTGTCCCCCGTGTTAGTTAGTTTGCGGGCGCACGGTAAGTTTCGCTGCTCATGAATATGGTGGTACCGATTGTATTCGTACGCCACCGCGGTACGGAAAAGGGCAACCACTCGTGGGCCGGTAAGTGGTTGCGCTTGTAGCAGTTAGCGACACATTGTCAAGGCGACACAAGTGACCATAAATAGCACGGGGTGGAGCAAAATGTCCTGTAGCATGTGCGATTGCGCTTTGTATGATGCAGCCGAGCGTAAAGGAGCGCGTGGGATTGCGTTTTGAATAAATGGGAAAAAAATAACGAAAGAAGCCACCAGTTTCACACCGTACACCAGCGTTTATAATGTTTGAGTGGGATTAATTTGATTTTTTAATAAGTTTTCCAGTGAAAAAAAAGCGCAACTTTTGCAGTCGTTCACCAAAGACGAGTTTGTTTCGTCGATTTATGCATCCATTCGCACGCACGCAGCCCAATGGACGCGAGTTTAATCGATTTCATCTTTGCATCCCTCCGCACGCAGCCAAATGAGTACGCACGAATGCTCTCGCTCGGGTGTGTTCGGAGCGGAGCAAACGACTTCGGTATTCTAAAGCGAGAGAGAAAACAGAGATTGAACAGAGAACGCACATCCGAGCTCCATCGCTTGTGGAGAGCAAAAGCAGCCCCATTGTTGTTGGAGTTGTTGTTGTCGTTGTTGTTAAGGCTCCACCGCAGCTGCGAGAACAATGGAAAAGCGGCACCGGCGAAAGGTCAAATTTTATGCCCAATTAAATTCACTATCTCAATTTAAACTTTACGTGCGCAGTTACGAATTGTAGCTTTGTTTGATGGGTTGTCGATCGCAACCGATGGCTTCCCCAAAAGCACACCGTGCTCGAGGGCAGCCGAAATGGTTGATAATGCTGCGATAAGCATTGCTTGTCGCTGTCATCAGGATGTGAAAGCTTTAAGATGTAGACTTCACCACCGTCGAGAGCACTCGAGCCTGTGCACCGGTGCAAGGAGCAATTTTAAATCCTCCCTCAACCTAACCACGACGATCCGTTTCCGTGTCGAACCGGCGTCATCGCAACACTCCTACCGAGCCTTTAATGCTACAACACATCCCGGCATTCGGTATTTTTTTCTGAACGTACATTCAAAAGATTACCGCTAGCCGCTTCCTGTAAAAACGTTGCTCGGACGCAAGGGCAACGTGGTTTCCGCAATTTTTTGATTGCAATAGCGTAAAAGCATTTACCGAGAATTTTGGGGTCGAGCTTAAGCCGTAGGTGTGCTGAATCCGAACCGAAATCTCTGTCCGGGCGAAACGAGCCACGGAGGGCGGTTTCATTTCGTTGATAATGGAAGGAAAGAAAAACGGAGGAGCAAAAAAAAGGAGGCAAAATAAAAAAAAACAACCAAGGGCTACATTTCAAATCACGGGCCCTGGATCATGTACGGGTGCCTTCACCAGGGACATGGGAAGTTGATTCGTTGCTCGCGACCGGTAGAAGCCCGGGAACACCCTTTCGGGAACATGACGTGACAAGGGTAATATCGTTTGAATTTCCGGTCGCTGCAGTAAACGGGGAAACGTGATGCAGCACGGTACGGAACGGAACTAATAATGTCGGCTGTCCGGGCGCGGATCGTTTCCCCCACCGTGTGTGTGTGGGAGGGAACGCTAGTGTGGAAATGTGGGGTCAAAATGGATCCTGGAAGCGATTGAAAAGCGACGCGCGAACGAAATGTTGTTGTCGGCAGGCTTCTGACCAGCGGAAAGCGACCGAATGGGGAGAGCATTATTTAGGCCGGGAATGTCGTCATCGTTGACTCGTCTGGTCCGTTGACTCGAGTTCCAATCCAACATCGAGCCTCGAGAAAGGGGTGGTCACTCTCGCGTGGTGGTGTAAATAACAGGAGCAAAGTAGCTGCAGGGCAAAAAAAAGAAAAACCGAGAGCTTTCTGGAGCTCGATTCGAATGCACACCTCGAAAGCATCGATGGGTGCCATTAAATTTGCTGCAAATGACACCAGCCCGCGGGAGTCGAAGCGTCTGCAACTGCAAACCCCATCAACGCCACCGGCATAAATCTCTCCAGCTAGGGGTGGCTGAGCTTCTTGCGTTTGGGTGGAGAGTTTTTTTTTTCTTTCCCTCTCGCACATCTAAGCACCGAAGGGCGCGGGAAAACAAAACGAATCAAAGCAAAAAAAAGCAAGACACACCGAAGAGACACACTCAAAGCAGGTGAGAGAGCGGACATGATGTTCCTTCTCTTTCAAACTCACCCTGGTCTTACCCTGTGAAGAAGCCCTCGAGAGCCCTGGGGTGGCCGTGATGGCGTCGCGTGTCGCATCGTAGTCACGCATGCAATCAAACCGACAACCGACCAGAAGGGTGACCCTCCGACGGGGTGGAAGTGTGTGTGTGTGTAAGGGGGTGGGAGATTCGAAATGATTTCCGTCCGTTTGTCCGTCAGCAACCTCCGTCCCGGTCGGTGCTGGAAAGGCTTCCAGTCGCGCGCGCAGCTCGGTGCAGCTTTTGTGTAAACAAATTAAACACAAATGAAAGTGTGCGGGTTTCAGAATGCACGAAAAGCGAAAGGGAACGCGTTGACAACGAAAGAAGAAAAAAAAAACCGGGAGAGAAAAAAAAGAGTGAAATAAAAATTGAAATAAACTACGATGACTGGTAAAACATTTGGCCCTCTTCTGCGGTGTTTAAAGTTGCGTAATTCTTTCGTTTTTTTTTATCTTTCACCATGCACAGTATTTTGGCATCCAAGTGAGTGTTCGTTCAATGGTCAAGCCAGGTTTCGATGGCTTACTTTGATCAAAATGGGGTGCGATCGAATGAAGCGCATCGATGACACGTGGTTCGATGGATGACAGAGCAGAAGCAATGGAGAAAAAAAAGATGTCGATGAAAACATGATTAACAGTTTGCGTACCGTCCCATGGGCGCTTTCGGTGAGGATGATGGAGATGTTTTTTTTGTGGACTTTTGTGCCGATCGAAAGAGAAAAAACAAAACATTTTCACGTCTAAGCCCTGGTCGTGCGTTTGAAAATTCAAAGGCAATCCTGTGGCACGTACCTGGCATGTACTTCCTCGATGGAACTGCCGAATGCATGCCGTGAATGGATGGTCGGGAATAAATCTGCCGAAATTAATTCGCATCTCGCGCCGTCCGCCGCCAACGACGACATGAGAAATGGGTCCCGCTTTTCACAAGGACCACCACTGCCTGTAACCATCAAACACCGGCTGCAGAAGCGGCACATAAACACCAAACACGAGTAAGCCGAACATAAAAGGGAGCCCTGTTTCGTCCTGGGCCGCGTGAGGCTCATCCCAAAAGTGCCTTCTAACGCGTGGCGGGGAAACTTCGCTTCTTTTCTTTCGTTTTTCTTTTTATTCTCCCTCCCCACGGGCTTTACAGTCTGTTTTTCCAAACGCGCACATTTTATTGGCCGCACGAGCGGAGATTTCGTGCAATTACAAAATAAAAATCACAACCGGAGTGGAGTTGGGGTTTCCAGCGCGTAACAAGAACGAAATAAAAAGGGAATGTAACAGACACAGCAAAAAAAACGAAAAGGGGTACAACGTTCGCTACCGTTTAATGCCGCCGCAAATTCGTAATCTTCACACTTCTTCACGATCCGCCTGACTCGGTGTCGAAGGAAGGCTCAGTTTTATCTCTACCGTCACGCGGCAAGCCTTCATCGTCCGTAAAGCAGCACAAACGCGCGCGATTGCAACGATTCGCGAGTGTGAAAAATGTGCAACGATAAATAAAAGGGCGGTTGCCTGGGGGTGCTGGTGGATGATTTGGTTTCAGGTATTTCTTTTTTTTTCGTCTCCCACCCAACTCAAAACTCCACGATCCACGAGCTGCTTGCTGCCAGCACATTCCTCCGGTTTTTTTATGGGCCACAATATTAATGCACATTAAGAACAAACGCCAATAACTCAAAACACAAACAGCGCGCCGTGTTTCACCGAGCGCCGTCAAGCTTCTTGGGTGAGCTTCCTTTCCCGTGGTGGACTCGCGCCCAACGTAAAGAGCCTAATTATTCACCGGCAAAAGGAACACATGTCGCGCAAACATAATGCCCCACGTGCGTGCATGCGTGCGTGCGTGCGTAACCGTCCTTTTGCCGGATGCCGTGCGTCGTCGCGCCGTCGTAAGCGTGTTACTAATGACAAAGATAAATATTGTCTCCCTTCGAGGGCTTGAGAGTGTGACGATGGCTTCCATTCACCACCGGGGCCACCTAAGGGTGTGTGTCGGAAGACTTGCCAGCACAGCCTTTTATCGGGTATCGGTTCGCGGGCACGCGGCCAACAATGTCGCGGAGAGCTGGCTTTTTTCATTTTACAAACCCAAAAAGTAATCTACGGTATTCCGGTTTACAGCTATGAAAACATCAGCTCTAGCTGATGGTGATCTGCAATAAGGAGCATGGAAATAAGCCTCGTTACACTCTCATATGGGTGTTAAAGCAGCAGCTGCTTGCTTAGCATTCTGGGGTGGTTTTTGTTATTTGTCGTGTCGTTGAGGCCGGTTTGGGAGACGATTTGATGCTTTTAAAGCTTTAGCTTTACATTCAACGAAAACCCGTTGTCTCAATTTTCACTCCAGCCAGCGTTTTGGGGCGTTTCATCGCGAGCACAACATCAGGCATCTCCCCAGTTCCAGCACTCGAACGAGGAAGCGTAACAAGTGAGAAAACAGTGCTGAGCCACACTTACCTAACCGGTAATGGACCTTTGCTGCACTTTACAATGTGGCACATCACACACCGAGGGCATCCAATGCCACCCCCGAAATGGAGCGAGTCCTCTGGCATATCTGGCATAGTGTTCCTCTCCGGGTGCAGGCCTAATTTTGCAACGCAACCACGGTTGAGACTAATTTTCTTTCACTACTCGGCACGGCAGGCAGCAGTCAAGCTACTAGGCCCAGTGGTTGGGTTTGCTTTTAAGCCGGTTCCGGAAGGGGCCTCCGAGGGCTTCTCGTCACCAGCGTGGGCAGATCGATACAGTGGCGCAGCACATTCCGGTGACTGCAATCGGCTTTGATGGGGTCCGATTGTCCGAACTCCCGGTTTGGTTCGGAAAATGGCGCTTGTTCCGAGGAAAAACTGCCACCCAAAGCCAAGCCGATGGAAGTTCGTTTCCTGGGTCGCGTGATGTTAACGCGCGCAGGATGCATTTTTCTTTCACTCACCGAGCCGGGCCAATTTTCACCAGAATGTCACGGACGGCTCCGGGAAAATAGCGTTACCATCGGGGCCATCGATTGCGCGTGATTGTGAAAACAGAAGGGCTACACGTAAGCTATCGTCCGTAGCAAATGGTTGCGTATCTGACTGACCATCCTTGACCAACCCCAACACGCCCCGAATGTTACTTGCGGCAGTAAATAAATGTCCTCATTGGCGATTGCTTTAATGGGGAATTTCTGCGAAAAAAACCGGCCACTATTTGCTCTGCATTCCAGCCCATGCTTTTGTGTTTTACCGGCATCGTTGCACCGTTGCCCTTTGCTGGGAGTTAAACACCCAAAACCCACCCAATTCGCACGTGAAACGATGCACTTAAAACAGGGTCCCGTGTCGAGGGTCGATTTTGGGCATCAAAGAAAACACGGACACGAGCATCAGCCCTGCCCGGGAGATCCGATGCAGTTTATTATGCTGTAACATCAACATTCATGCCCCCCACCGTCTGACTCGATGACGGTTTGCTTGAAATTTCAGGAATGTACAACCACCCCCACGGTTGGAATGCTAGGCTGGAAGAGAATGTGCCGGAACGGGGTGAAAAATGAACCCACGCATGACACGAGGACGAACCGACGAACGAAAGGACGAACGTTTTGCTTGAAGTTTATCCTCGCGGCAAGATTTCGCTCGGCCTCCGCGGTGCTCGGAATTTCGTGTCATCTTTAAACTGAACGTGGGGGTGAGTGGGTGGGTGGATTGGGAGGAAAACACACACACACATGGACTCGCGGATTCTATTTTTTTGCTTTGCTTCTTCTTTTGTCACCTTCCGTTGCTTTTGCCACCGGTGGCGGTTGTTGGAATAAATTTCCGTAAATTTTGCCCTCAGTTCTTCTTTTTCTTCTTCTTCTGTTTCTTTTAGCCACCCGCATCCACCGTCCGTTGAGGAATGTGTTGCTCCGGTTTTCCTCGCTTCATTTCGTCCCAAATGAACTCCCGACGCTCCCGTCGTTCCTCGTGGTTCTGATTTGTGTCGCACCCACGATCGTGTGTCCTGTGGAAGGGCGTATAGTCTCCGGTGTGCTGCAGTCAATGCAGGCTTGAGTGGGGGTGGTGGGTGGTGGCCCTCTTGACAAATCCACCCAGCGACAGTATCGACAGGGGCGTGCGTGCGTGCGTGTGTTTGAGGCAAAGGCCGTGTAATCTGCCGCAGCATCTGTGCTCTGGCGCTATGCTGGCGCTGTGATTGTGATTGTGATTTTCACACGCAGCCATCGGGTGGGTGTTCAATTTTTTTCTCGTTCTTTGCACAAACCCCCTCCTCCCCCCACACCACCCACGAGACTAGTGTAGTGTGTGTACGCGCGCGCCACGTTTTTGCGGTTGATGGAAATGATAATTTTTTCCACTTCCCCCCAGAACCGTCATCGTGACGGGTGACGTGGGGGTGGGTGCGTGGGTGGCACTCCCGACATCATATGTCATCGGCAGCCTGCGGAGGGTGGTTTGGTCCCAAGTTGGGCGGACGAAACTGCGGCAAATGGCGTACTCTCGCGTGCCGATGTCTATTTGCATACAATTTGCAGTTTATCTCCCGGCGTTTTGTCAGCTTCCTTTTTGAAAGCCTCTCTGCCAGGTGACGGGCGTGTGTGTGTTTGTGTCCTCCTTTTTGGGAGGGTGAAAGTCGTGGTTGCGGGAAAAACGGGAACTACGGGGAGCGTGATTGGGAAATTCTGGTGTCTTTTGCTTTGTTCTCGTCGTGCGGGAGACGGAAAGCAATGGAAAACCCTGGGCGGGAGAAATAGAAAAGTGTTGATGCTCTGGTTCTTGGTACATTCATGGTTCGATAATCTGACAAATTGAAAAGCGCGTTTCGATCCCGCCCGTGGCAAAACGGTGATGCCGAAAACTTGCGCCCAGAAGGTCCCGCCAGTTTCTCTTTCCGCCCACTCGAAGATGCGGGGGGCAAAGAGCCTTCCAATTTTGGTGTTCGCAAGCTTTGTGATGCAATGGCGGCGAGAGTCCTTTCAAATTGCGGTGGAAAAAGGGTGACGAATCGTTCCCAAAATGACCCACACTCCCAGGGGGGGAGAGAGCTATTGTTTCGTCCTTCGGCATTGACTGCTGGCGTTCGATTGTAAATTTGCCCCCTCCTTCCAGTTTGATCCACTCCATCGTCACCCACACAACACCCACGCACTCCCAAGACGGTAGCATACGGTAGCATAGCGGCATTATCGACGATTGTTGGTCGGAGGTATTCGAGCGAGCATGTTATTCGGCAAACATAAGCCAAACAGATAAACACACTTCTTTCCGACTGGCTTTCGTGTGTCCATACTCCCCTTCTCCCCCACTCTTGTTAAACGTACCCCCCTCCCCCGCTGAGCAGGACATCCCCCCACCCCCCAGCACAATCACCGATCCGTAATCTTTAGATTCAATTTATTTACTTTACTTCTTCGGTCCATCTGTGATGTGGACCGTGGTGGATGAAGAAAGATAACAGAGGGGGGAGTGCGAAGGAGGGATGGCGGGAGGGGGGAGTGGTTTCCAACTTCCTGATTCCTACATCACTAAAACAAAACAGAAAAGGAAAGAAAAATAACCCCTCACCGACTGAAGAGCTGCAAACGGGGACACTTCCGTCTCTTTCGGCCATTCTCGGCGAGCTGAAGAAAAGCTTCCAAAACTTTCCCACTCTCGATCGTGGGTGGAACGAGAAGGGTTTGGGGAGAGGGTAGTTGGATGGTGCGATTGCATTCGAAAAACGCATGTGGTGTTCTGGTGGACAGGAATCAGCACCTTGGCACCGAGCGAACCGAGCGTTCGGACTGGAAAATGAGGAGTCGCTTTTTTGTGGTTTTTTTTTGTGCAAAGACTTTGGCACACACCGATTTACCGCACCGATGGCGCACTGGCCGTTCGTAGATGGCCCGTAGGCAGTGTGTGTGTGTGTGTGTCGATAGGCCTGTAATTGTGAGCCCGTAAGTTTCCAGTTTTTGGCCAGCCAACCCTTCGACATTTCGACCACTTGGGGTGGGACAGTTCTCGGGTAAGTGTAAATAGACTCTGCGCCCGAATAAAAGGGACCGCCATGTGTGGTTATGAGGCTTTTGCCCAATGGAAGCCAGCCAAAGGAAGGAAACACGCCAAAACACTGACTCGATTCCGATACGTTACTCGAACCGCAATCGAACGACCGACGGAGCAGGTTTCGAAATTGTCACCGCAAGCGGGATTAAAGCGAAATTACTGGCGGCTTCACCGCAACGACACGTTTTCCACACCTTTGCGAGTGAAGGGAGCTTACGGAAATGGGCTAGGTGTGCTTTTGGGAACGGGACACAGTGGGGTTGGGGGAGGGCCTGCAGGGAGGAACATCAAAGCTTAAATCACTTTTATGACTGAGCCCGGGCGCACTCCGTTATTCTCTCGTTATGCGCCGAAAAGATTGAATAATATTACCGAATGTCTAACGCCGGGGTTTCGAAGGAAAAAGCCCTGGAGAGCGCTCGAGGAGAAGACACGTTGACAAGGGGTGTGTCTGTCAGGGGGTGGGGGGAGACCGAGGCTTATCAAATATTTAAGTGCCGGTGACGCTCGGTCTTAGAAGTAAAAACGATTCCAATGAGCATTGCCACTCAGATGCGAGAGCGGAAAGTACATTTTGGAAGCTCGGGTTTGGGATGTGAATAATTCATTGACTAAAAACCGATCCCTGGGGGGTGGGTGGTGGTTTGGATTGAAACGACAACTCGAGGCATCAAAACCCAAGTTAATGAGAGGAAAATTCAATTTTCGAATCGCAAAGCAAGCTGGGTAATAAATATATCTATATAGAAAAAAAAATCTGAGACAAATAAAAAAATAACAAACCAAGCAAAATGATATAAATATCCTCCCTAATGGGTCACTCGAGAGAGAGAGTGTGTGAGAGAGAGAGAGAGAGTCCCCTGCGTGCGGAATGCGAAATCGCTTTGCTGCCCACATAATTTTCTACACTAATCAGAAGGACGGAACCGTCAATTAAGGGCTCCAGTTCGAAGCAGTCCAGTGGATCGCATCCGGCGTTGGCCGAGTACGTCGGCGAGCTAATGGGGCGGAAAACGAGTACCCTGTGTGTGTGTGCTTCCGGTGTGGTGTCTGTGGAAGAATGGCGACCGATGGCAAAGAAAAACGTCATCAAAACCCGCCAGTGACACGACGTCACTAATCGAATCATTGCACGTCAGCCATCAGCCAAATCAAACAGCTCGGCGCTTAATTTCTCCATTCAACTTCACGTTCGTACGCACACGCGACCCAACGCACACAAACACACACACACCGGGAGTATTTTTCCGGCTTTCCAAGCCTCCAGGCCGGTCCGCTTGTGCCATTTTCCCGACGCCATTCGACACGCTCTGACACGGTGCCGGTCTGAATGTAGCAGCATTGCCTGGCAACCGGACCGGGCAACTTCGATCCCATCGTCCCGTATCCAATGGTTGCTGTGTGTGCGTGCGTGTGTGTGCGCTTTTTTCTCATCCCCCTGCTCTCTCTATATCGCTCTATCTCGCTCGCTCTCTCCAGCGACACATGAGCGCCGTGACGATGCCGGCGTCGGTTGAGGCGATTCCTTTAACGACATTCCTATTTTCCAATCGATTTGCTGCCGATGCTGAGTTTTCTTGTTCCACCACCCCCAAACCGGGTGGGTGATAAAGAAAAAAGAAACTTCTTTTATCTCCACCCAAGCCTGTGAAGGGAAAATGTGTGTGCGCGCGCCCCCACTTGGCACAGAGTCCCCGGGATTCTCGAGGATTCCCGGAATGGTTTGGAGCACGGAATCGCACAAGAAATGAAACACAAAGGCAGCATCCACAAAGACAAGCGGTAAATTATCGGCTTCTTTGGGGGGCTCTGTTGTTTCTCGTCGTCGCTCGTCCGCAACCGAGCGCCTCCATCGGGCCATGGTCTCTGGCGTGCTTTTCCCGGCGCATTTTCACCCGAGTCCCGAGAGGCCAAAAGAAAGGCGCATATTCGCATTCACACATTCACACGTCCCGCCGTGTTACGGGTGCGAGCGCGTGGAAACGTACCGGCGAACGATGGAAGCGCTAAGAAAGTGGTCCTTTTATCGATATTGACGTACAACCGTCGTTGCCGTTTGCATCGCGTTTGGTACAACTGCGATGGGAGCACACTGATTGGGAGCTGAAAGAAACTCTTTTCCGGCTCAGGCGAACGAGCAGAAATCGCCTTTTTATCGTCCTCTCTCACTCAACCCGATGCAACGGGTTCCTGCGCTTCTGCATGTGTATTGTGTCATTTCCGGCTTTGGTCTTTTTTGTGTATGTGCCTGTGTGTGTGTGTGTTTGTGCCCACAAACTGCTCCTTCATAAAGCAGGCTGGAAAATGCAGCCAACGGAAGCAAAACTTTCCCTCCCCACTTTTCTCGGGCTCGATCGTTCACTTCGGAACGGAAAGCGATCCGTTTCCGTATCGTTACGGTGGGTTTTCAGCTCGCAATTTTTTCGTCTTTATTTTTTTCTTCTGTTACCAGACTGCTGCTGTTCCATTTTCGTTCCCGATGGGGGAGTTAATTTTGAAACCGCCTGCTTCGATAAAACGGAGCAAGCTGATTAAGCATCTGCCGTACGTTTCTCACCTTTAGAAGTGGAAAGTGGCTGAAAAAAAAACAGGCCAGTCAGGTTTCAGATGGGGATAGGAAAAAGAAAACAAAAAAAAACTTACCACCCCTTTAGCATGTGTACTTCAATTGGCTGTAATTAGCTGAATGTCATTTTCGTTTGCAAATTGTTTGTTTTGTTCTTGGCGCTTGTAGCTCGTTTTTTGGGGGAGGTTTACATTGTTTGTGCATCTTTTTTCTCAGTGCACGGCTTCCTTCACGACGCGCTAACACGTACGGATGTGGAAAGCGAAAATTAAGGCACTTTCTCGCCCACACTTTTTCTGGCACGGTGTTGACAACAAACATCCTTTCCAACAACCGCGCCATGCGCCGGTATGTAAATTATTAAGAAGAGATAATTATACCCTCGAATCAGCGCCACCAGCCGGCTGATGCAACAAAATGGTACTCGGGAGGATTGTGCCACCCGGGCGCTTTAAAGTCCCTCCGGTCCTGTCAACACCTTGCAGGTTCCGTCCTTGGGGCTTCTCTTCGTCCTTTTTCGGGGCTGGTAACAGTTTCGCTTAGTTTCACACCAACCCGCTCCGAGTGGGTTCTTTGCACGCGCCCGACTCGGTGTAATTATGCAAATGATGCAGCCACACATGCTAGCGGATCTGCGAAACGTTCACATCGGGAGCGTCCCAATTCCACAAGGCACCAGGCGCCTCCATGACAGGCTGCCCCGGGAAGCGAATTCAACCGAGAATGTGTGTGAGAGAGAGAGCGAGAGATTGGAGATGAACCACACAAATTCAATGGTTGGGGGTGGCTTTTATTTTCCCGTAATCCCGTAATTTATTTTTTCCAGTTCAACAGCCCGCGATTGGCGATTGGCGTGCATTTGCTTTGAAGCCATCCGGTCAGGGGCTTCTGGCTCATTTACTGGCGTGGTATCATAAATCATCCCGACGGGGAGTGTTGTGAGTAAAACAGGAAAAACAACAGAAAAAAACCATCGCTCACCCATTTATGCGGCCCATTGAGCGTATAAACGAGATCCTCCTCCCTTTTTTCCCGATCGTGAATCGCATGAAGGAGCATTATGCATGATATGACATCGAGTGATTATTTTTTTTTGTCTTACGCTCCACCACCAGCTCCATCCATGGTAACTCGCGAACGTAAATGCAACCGGGGATTATGTTATCATTCATCCATGCTCAGGATTGTACGGCACAGGCACGGTGCATTAACTCGCGGAAAGTCGGTGGGAAATTCCAGCGGGCTATCGCGCACCCGCGTAACGTGCCATCGTTGGCCACCATTTACGACGAACGCCACTAAACAGCCCATAAATAGTGTATGCATGAAACGAAGCCAACATTGGGTGTGCCGCGAGCGAGCGCCGCTCAAAAGCACCCCAAAACACCAGCAAAAGCTCGTGAGCCGCTCGATTCCGCGGGCGTGTAACGAGAAGCGTGGTGGCTTTTCTCGTTTCGGGAAGACACCAAACCCCCCACGGTGGGGTGCTTAAACGATGCGCACAATGACGCTCATAAGAGATAAAGTTTAATATTATGTTATGTGCTTGTTTCCGCGTTTTGTTCCCGCCTGTTTTCACTTTGCTGTGGAGTGTGGAGTTTTCTTTTTTCACCTCCCTTCGGCGTGGGTGGCTTCAGTTTGTGCGCCTCACTTTTCTTTAAGTTTTCCGCGTGCTTCCGTGCTCGAGACGCTCGAGGCTTCTTCGAAAGGCCACATCGTCGAGATCGTGTTTTCCACGGTGGCGAAAAATTTCACGCCAAAAACGGGGGAAAAGCTTTATAACTCGTTTCTCCCGGTGGAAAGTTTTTTTTCTCTCTGTGTGTGCTCCTGGCACACCGTTGCCAGTCCCGGTTGTTTGCAAAACCGTTTCAAACCGTTGTCGAGATGAAGCGTCGTCGCGGTACGCATCAGCAAACGGAGATGGGCTATTTTTCCAGGGGCGTGGGTTTGAGGTCCTTTAATCGATGGGAAAATATCGCCACTCGCTCGCTCGCTCGTTTGCATTGTGGTGCAGATTTTGCCGAGACATCTGGTTGGGGTGGACGCAAACGATGGCGAATAATTCCCGCTGCCGTTGCTGATTTGGGTGCTGCGAAAAAATAACGAAACGAAAAACAGCAGTGCTGGGCTTTTGCAAAAAAATGGACACAAATTGAGTCCTTATTTTGTGAGGTTTTCCAACAACAACAACAACAAACCGGTGTCAAATATTCCAATTGTAGTGCAAAAAAAAGGCATGGAAATCAACAGGTTTATAAATTTTCATCAACAGACGGATGAAAATGGTAAGCTGTTTTCGCATGTTTCGGGAAAATATCACCTCTTCCAGCAGTTTAAGTGTGTTTCTTTCGATTGTGCTCGGGTTTAGTTACGATTTTGGTGCCCTTTCTCCCATGCTTTGGAGTTCGATTGTCCACAAATAAGGCTTCTTGAAATGAGAAGCTAAGGTGGATGGTATAAGATGAGAATAATTTAAATCCCAACCGCGAACGAGACGAACTCAACTCTATGACACATGCAAATTTTGCTCAACCAAAGACAATTGAAAGCCTGCGTTCCCGATGTTATACGCTTCTTACTCGCATTATAAACTCTCCCAAAGCTGCACGAGCTCCATTCCAGGACATAGACGAGCCGTGCAGCATACCAAAAGAACCCTCGTGTCATTAAACCAGCCCTGCCATCGCTCATAAACGGTTTCGTTCGATATCGCGATTTCGCCGTAGGTTGGTGCGTTGTACGCAGCTGCCTGAGGAACCCCAGCGGAACGACTGCACCCCAAATGAGACTCCTGTAAGCAGGGATGTGCGACAAAATGTGCGACAAACGCGCAAACAACACCCAAACGAAGTTACGTCCCGCGGATTAGGTTACGGCAAAAATACGGGACGAAACGACGCAAACTCGATTGCACGCTTTTACGTCGCGCGCGCTGTCGGGAAAATGCTAATATCGTACCACATTAAATTCCCGATTGCCCGTCTCGAACGCCAAGAACCGACCCGACACCCAGTGTCTTGCAAAAGGGGAGAGCGGGGCCAAGCTACGAGGATATGCTGCGAGGACGAACGCGCCACGGACATTTCCACGCCACGGCAGACACGCAGAAGGCGCGTTTCGCTCATCCACCAGCTGAGGATGCTTCAGTTCGCACTGTTACTCATTAAAGATGCATACAGGCACTTGCGCTCCACCCACCAGCATACCCCCCACCCACCCACCCCCATACCTACCACCCCTCGTCGGGGGGGGAGGGATTTCAAGTCAAAATCTGTTTCACTAGCATTATCACTGAGCACTCTCGGTGTAATAATGCATCCCATCATCTGCACCGGAATGGGTTGTGGGATGGGGATGGTGGAGGGGGATGTTTTAGAATTCCTTTGCAAGTATTTAACCTCCCCAACGCGGGACCTCCTCCTCCTGCTCGTCTTCCTCCACCATCCACCGATGCCAGACACTTGCATCGGGCTGGACCGGGACGTGTGCATCGCGCGACGACAAAGATGAATGGTGTCACATTAGACGGCGCGTTTGTGGGTGGGAAAAGTGGGGTCCCGTTTGGTGGGTGGGGGGGGAGGGAGTTGGCATAGAATGATGGAGCCTTGGGCCATCATACAGCGCGTCAGCACGGCACGATTGATGGTTGGTTGTTTGGGCGTGCTCCTCACCGACTTCCCGAGCCACACCAAAACGGGAAGTGTCGTAAATGGGAGGAAAATGTGATTCCAGTGCACCCGCCCACACACACACACACACACACACGCTGGCGTACGTGCGTCACGCGTGTACCAGGCCACGCGTGTGATAAACCCACCAGGGCCAGGGTTTTTAGGCGCGACGATTTCACGCGGAAACACACGCGCGTGCTCGATTGAGACACGGATGCGGATATTCATCAGGCAAACAAAAAAAACCCTTGCGCGTAATGGATGCACCTTTCCTGTGGGTGGGTGGGTGGGTGGATAAGGACGTCACTGAAAATGAGGACCCATCTGAAAAGAAGAAAAACACACGCCACAGAGAAGAGCGAGTAATCCACCGGTCGAAAGAAGTCATCAAGGCTCACACGAATCCTTGCAGTGGGTTTGAATAATTACGAACCAAGTGGGTGGCGTTTTTCCCTTTCTTTCTTTTTCCAACTCTCCTCCTCCCCCCCGTTCGTGTGTTTGTTTCGTTTACTTATTTAATGCGCAGCCAGCATCAGGGCCGCCATTAAAAGCATGCCCGTCACGAGAGTTGGGGGTGATTTTAACGCCCAACGCCCCTCCGACCAGGAAAGGACCTTTTGCGTGTGGTGCTTTTGAACTTTGCAGCAGTAGCAAGGACGATCCGGACCATCCGGACAGACCCGGAATGTCTCCGCAGTGCGCCGTGGCGGTGCTGCCGCAAAGCCGGATTAAGCTTGTCATTATTCATTTAATCCACGGTGACAAATTGTAAGCACCGCCGCGCGCGTTGGATTCCTTTCTCGACTACCGACGTGCGCGTGTTGCGTTGGATGGATTCTCCGTTCGGTGTTTCGGTTTCGTTTTATGAGCCACGACCCTCCTGCCCCGGGGGTTCCTCATCTTCGAGGGTGGCCTTTCGATGAGCGCCTGTTTTATTCTGCCAAGCTCGCGCTTTCCGTCCCGTGAGAGTTGAACCGGAAGTTTAATGCTTAGTAGTGTGGCTGCCCGTGTGGGTGTGGCTGGCCCCTTGTAGGACCTTTACGAGGCCACGAATCCGTTTTCCACGAGCCGATTTTCACGAGCGAACATTCCACTGCAGGCTGTTGCTTCATCGTGGTGCCACCCGCCGTTCCGGTGTGACCGTTCTATTGAGTATTTACGCCTCCTCCTGGCCGGTGGAGGGGAGAGCGTTCGTTTTCCAGAGAAGTGTGGAAAATTTTGCCCTTTCCCGGGTGCCTTGGGCCGGGGTCACAAACGATGCGACTGCAGGAATGACACTTTGCGGACCTTTTTTGGACCTGCCGTCCGAAATGAACCTGCCTGGCAAGCGATGGGAAGGATCAATTCACCGCCCAACATTCAAAGGACCTTGTTTTTGTGTGTTTGTGTGTGTGTGACGATTGTTTTCCCCCTTCCCGATTCTTTCTTCGTTGGCATGTGGTGGAGAGAACGCGCATAAATTAGAATTGTGCCTTCCGACCTCCACGTTTGGTGGGCGCTTTTGGCAAGCTTTCAAAAGGCGATTATTTCGGGGATCGGTTTTTTTTCGGTGACCACCGAAGCACTGGGGGGTGGACACAAAAACGGAGCGCATATATTACACCCGTAATGTATTTATGGGTGGAAATTTATTTGCCAAACTCGTGCGGGCAAACGCCAGCAAAAGGCCGGCTCGGGTGCGCCTTCGTTTCGGGATGCGACGCGCACCTTTTCTCCCTGCAGTGGAGCAGGCGTGATTGAGTGGAGAAATTGGGAGGAAAAAGTGGGAGGAGAAAAAAACGAAACCTTTCGACAATGGCCGAAAGGATGAAGCCAACCGAACCGAACGGTTAGCGAGATGCTGCGAGTTATCTTTTGGCCATTAGTTTGCTGCACCGAAGTGCGCTGACTCGACACAAACCTGGCCCGCCTTCGGTCAGTTGATTAAAGCTAATTTTGTTCGAACGATTTATGGCCATCTGTGGGAGTGTGTCTCGTTGTTTTGTAAGGTAAGTTTTTACTGTGGTCCGAGGCAGCGAGGTTTGATAGGTGAATAATTTAAACGGAACGGAAGGAAGCCATTCGAGCAGGATGCGTTTCATATGGCGAATGAGCTTGAATTGTTTCCACATTTGAATTGTTTGCGAATAGTTTTCAATTTCCATCTACAGGCATCCAATATCCACAGTACAAGAGCACCCGGCATGTAATATTAGAAACTGGTTGGTCGCTCAATGGTCGCTATGTAATATTGCTTTGTTCGAGCATACTTTCGTGTCGCTCAGTCACTCGGACGGACGCATTTCTTGTGCCAAAGGTTTGATCGTCCAGGCGAGCATTGGAAATCTAGAGAAAGATATTTCCCTTACTGGAATATTAAAGACGTTAATGCCTTACCTTGAGTAGGGGGATACTAAAAAGCGCGTGAATTGAAACACCAAGAGTTAGCTTAACCTTTTAGACCGCTTTTCCCCGACTTTATCTCAGCTTCTGTTTCAGATTCAGTTTATTTATACTCAATTTTCTGTTTGAGGGGGGATCGATAGCCAAAGTGTTAGCGTGCGGTACAAACACACGATAGTATCGGGATCGAATCTCGTATGAGCCTCCCCCGTACGCAGGACTACTGACTATCGAGCTACGAGTAATTCCAAGTCATGAAAACCTTGGCTCTAAGCAGCATAGCAAGGTAGGCCTTGACCGTACACCGGTTGTCGAGCCGCCAATTAAGAAGAAGAAGCTTGTTTGACGTATCCAGCTTATTTGGTAACATGGTAAATTTTGAACCCATAATTAATATAAATGTTTTTGGGCTCGTGATTCCGTTGCGGGGCTGATGTTTCCCTTTTGATTTGTGTCCAGAAATGCTTATCAGGTTGTCTGTTTGGGTTGCAACCTTATATTGGGGATATATTGGTCTGTTTTTTTTTGCGGTTAGTTGCTTTTTTTGGGTCGATTAGTGTTGAAATTAAGGAATAGAATTTAACTAGGACTAATAAACATGACATTAGAAATCAGAAATGAAATATCGAATGAACTAACAGATGTATGGTAATGAATTAAATATGATCAAGAATAAACAGTAGTAACTGAACTCTTGTCGCGTAAAGATAACTCCGTTGATCCGAACACCCGTTTTCACACGACCACCCATTATTACACATTTCACTTCACTTTAATTTGTGCATTGGTCACTTCAGATTTGTGCATTGATCATCTATTTTGAGCTTGGAAGGTTTTTTGCTTGCATTTTTCGATGGAATGTCCGACACGGCGTGTTCAGGAGCGTTCCTGTTTTCATTTTAGTCGGTCGTTTAGCAGACATGAGTAAAGCAGACATGGGTCGTTTAGCAGACATGAGTACTTAAGTACAGAATGAAAGTTTTTAGCACATCGTACGTACACGGAGGTGATTTAATTTGGTATCTCCATTAAATTCGCACTTATTTAACGCAGATGGTGCTGGCGTTAAGCTTTCTACACCAGAAAATGTTTCATCCTGTTTCACACGATCCACAACACAACACTCAATGATAGCACCCATTTTTCTCGCAATATCAAAGGACACTCATTTCCTTTCAGCCCATAACGGGTAACATCTTTTCACCCACCAGAAGTAACCACCCCCATGAAAGGTGTCATTTTTTAACCCTACTTCTGCAGCATTCGACGCCAAGCTGGCGTTCGTTCTCGAGCATCCACATCGCATGCTACGGAATTTGTTGCCATTAGAAAAGAAAAATAATTAAAAGCACCAAACACCACCCGCTTGTTGCTCGCCCACGCTTGCTACTAATTGGACGGTTGTTAATTGTTTGGGCGAGGATTAGGACGGCCCGGTGCCGGCAGCCAATTCAAACTTCTCAACCCGATCAATCTCACCATCCAGTGCCAGTGCCAAATGGGAAGAAAAACCACACAGGAAAACCATCCAATTAAATTTTCAAACTTGTCACCGCTCGAGGGGCACCGAACTGGACCGGGGAGCTCTAGCTCTCTTTCGGATGCTCCCGGCTGCTTCCTTAAGTAGCCCGCATTTCCCCGGAGGAACTTTGCGTATCGTTGCGCCTGCGGTTGCCGCACTTGTAAACCACTTCCGGCTTCGGGTGAGGGTGGGTTTTTCGCCAACCTCTTATGACGGAACCTTGCAAAGAAGATGGCTTGGCGAAAACTTGTGTCCTGTCCCGGCGCCCGGAGGTGTTAACTCATCAGGCCACCAGCGTACGCCCGCAAGTCCGAAAATAGGGAAGCCTGATTTAAATTCCACACCACGAAACTTTCACTCCAACCGGTTGTGGCTTGGGATGGCTTCCGTGCGATCGTTTCGCTCGCTCCTGATGAACCTGGGCTGATGAACTCTCGGGATGAACACTTCGGCTCGCTCGGTCATTTCCGGCAACACTTCCTGCCAGCCGGCCAACGGGCCGTAAAGTAATGAAGTTAACGAAATACTTTCGCTCCTTTAATTGATCCGATCCTCGGCACTGGATCGCGCCACGCCGCCCAACCAGTCGAAAGTTGAGAGCAGCAGCAGACGAAAGAAAACAATCGGCACAACTATCGAATTCCTGGGAAAACAAAAAACCCCCCGATTTGCCGGTTGTGTTGGGGGTTGCTAGTGTCCGGTCAGGAACTTGCAGTGGCCTCACCAAATGGCCGTGTGCCGAGCGGGAAAAACTTCAACCATCGAACCGTCGAAGTCTGGCCATCGTACGGGTAATGTCCATCGACTGATTTCCTGTCGGAGCCGGAAATTGGTTTAGTTTACAGGAAAGTTTTTCGCCCCACTCCCCGGTCGAACCCACAGGCGGAAGGAAAGTTTACGAATTGAATTGTTTTACACGGGCATCCGTGTGCGCTGCCGGAGCGCAGGTTTTGTTTGTGATCGCCTGGGCGGCTGGGTCACGGATGCGAGTTCGTCCTGTCTCGAAGGGTGAACTTTTGCCGCGCCCCAAGACGGGATATGACGGGTTTGGAGTGGAGTGATTTGTAGGGTTTATTCTTGTATGCTTCTGCTTTTGGGGGTGGCCAGACAGCTTGCCCTTTGCTGCCAGTTTGCTGGCCCAACAAGTCGCGTCTCGCCGAATTGGCACCGCCGGAAGCTGCACGTTCGTGGAGGCGCGTGGTGAAAGTCCTCGGGCTTTGATTCTGTGTGTGCTCGATCGCTCGGGTTCCTCGGGTGGTGGTCTTTTCTGAGTGGTTGCACAAGACCAATGGAGCGCTTCCAACTTGCCGTTTGGTGGTCGGTTGGTTTTGCGTATGGTGTATGGTGCATGGGGTTGCGTTTTAGGGAGGTTTTTAGGAAAACTGCATATTTATGCACAATTTTGCAATGCTGTTAGCAATATTACAACATGCAGGGTGGTGTAAAATTGTATTTCAGCATTGAGAGACAGAGAGAAAGCTTTCAATGTGTATAGTTAGGTTAAAAAAAATTATTTAATCCGATGTTTCCATTGTTTTTAAACATGCCATATCGATTCATGCTTAATGGTCCCAATATACATTCGTCGAAAAAAAACTCATAACTCTGCTGTCCTTCTAAACGCTAGCGATTAGATTTCAAAGAAGCAATGAGCCAACATGTTAAGCTATTCAAAAAAAATCACAATTTAAAGGAACAACCATTGCCAATTGTTGAAAAATTTGCTTCACTTGCTCTGTGAACTGTGACGCTATCGTGAAAGCAAAATTGGACATAATCTGCTGAATGCATTTTTGATAACAAAGAAGCAATCTGATGAATGCTCGCATCGTATTTTTAATATCCAATTGAGCGATTATCTTGCAAGGCTTAATGCTAATGCCACCAAAACAAAGCATTTGATAGGCGCTCAGATAGACAATTGCTCTCGACCGGAAATATTCTCCGGTAGTGAGCAATTTTTTTTCCCCTTCTTTTCCAGGAATCTTTTGTGCTACGATTTGTAGCGTCTAATTGACACCGCGTATCCTTGCCTGCTGGCGTAGGTTCTGGCAAACAACCACAAAGTGCACCGGAGTGGATTCGATGCCGGTTTGAACATTATTGAATCGTACTAACTCGCACCGAAGTGCAACTCGCGGCTCAGTCAATAGCCCCGAGTCGACCGCATCCTGAGAAACCGCACCAAGAAAGGAACCACAATGCCAATAGGATGAACGCTCAACATCGTTCCCAAGCTTCCTCTTTTTCCGGAACGAAGACAACGAGCTTGGACTTTGACAACCGCTTTTCTTTTTCTGTACTCCTCCGAACCAGGGGTCCTAGGATGCGGACTTTGAAGATGCACCTTTTAAAACAATACCGCCTTGTTTGCTTGCGCTCCTGCTGCTGTTCTCAAGTTTCCACGGGAGCACGGCTAGCGAACAGTGCCACGGGGAAAATCCTTCGCTTGCCGATTTCCGGAGAAAGTACCGAGTCGGTTTCTGCTCGGTGGCTGAAATTTGCGCGCTTTATCATTCGGGCATGCTCGATTTCACTTCAATTTATACGAGCAAATCGTATGCGAAGTGAATTTTCCAACCCCACCCACGGGTGGATCACAGTTGGGTTCCGGAGAAGCAGCACAAACACACTACAAAAAGAAAAGAAAAAGAGCATCCGAAATAAAGAGACGGCAAAGCTGTCTTCGGGCTGGAACGAAATGCAGAAACGGGGTTGTCTTATCGCGGTGTCCAAGTCTCGCGTGATGGAACTCGCATCCAGAAACCGGATTTCGAAGATGAACGGTCGAGTGAAGGAACCGAAAAGCCCAGCCGGGATTCGCCAACGATGGTTGGTGAGCTTTTTTTTGCTTTGCCCACTAAAGCTACACCACCGTAATTGCTTATCCTAACCTAGCGGCATTTTAGAGACGCACGGTTTTGTTGGAAGCCCTTTTCCGGACATTACGCACCTCGACAACACGCACAAACGGTCGCTCTAATGTTCGCGGGTGCGCGTGTACTTTCCCGTAGATTGGCGATAAAAAAGCAGCTCGTCCGGCTTTTAGCCCACCCGAAGGGGGTTTTGCAAAGCGCGTTCGAGTACTGGCTTTTTACTGGCCCCGTGGCTCCAGTTTTTTTGTTGTTTCCCATTCCTGGTTCGCCGCTGGGTGGCAAATTGCATAACTCAGGCAAATTTATCTGGCCATTAGTGGGCAGCGCTTTATAATCAACTCTATCTTGACCGACGCCAACCGGTCGCCGGAAGGTCGATGAAAATCTGCATCCTTGTGCGGGGTGCGATTTTGAATCGGTTCCAAGTAGCCCTACCAGCCCTTCGGGTGGATTATATTGATCCGGGTAAATGAGGAACGGCATCGCGGGCTCGGTTGGTTGGTGAGCGAGCGCAAACCGGGGACTTGCCTCCCGGAGGTCATAAAATAAATTTCTAATAAACATTAACATTAATTGATCCATAAATAAAAGCCTGCCCTGGCCTGGGTTGGCTTCTTTCCGAGCGTGTTCGCGCGTGAATGGGAATTGCGATTTTTACACATTTTCCACCGGCCACGGGAGCGATCCTGTGGGACATTCCCCGAGCCGGATGGGCTGCACGCACCTTCTGAAAGGCACCTTTGCACTTCAACCAGCGAGTGTACACGGGTGTACAGAATCCACGTGTATTTGGTGTGATGGTTGTTGAGAAAGAAAAATAAAGAAAAAATCCAACGAAACCGACGAAAGCCCAAAGCCCCCACGAGGGTGCACTCGCGAGAAAACCGCTTGCAGAGGGCGGACAAAACAAACGAGTGCATAAACATGCAATTATGCTTAATCTGGTCCGCCCCCGGTGCAGCTAGCCGGTGGCCCTGGAGCCGAGAGACGCGCCTATAAAAGCCTTCGTAATTGTGGCCATATTTCAATCTTTATGAAACGACCCAACCCGGCTGTCTTCGGCTGTTCGGACGTTCCAGGGTCGCGTATTGTGTGCAATCCGTTCCATTCCCGCCGTTCGGGTTCGGGAAGGTCATGGTTCCGGGCTAATAAGTGGCGGTAGATGCGTGGCCTTCCCGTGGGCTCGTTTGTAGGCGAAATTAATGGCTCCCCCAACGATTGTGCGCTGGCTGGCTGGCGAGCTGTGCAGACTGGGAATCGTCCGATCATAATTAGCTGCTAATGGCACAAATTGCAGCCCGTTTTGTGGTGCGCGTAAGTCAGCGCAAACATTTTCCCAATCCAATTACGACACTGGACACCGCCTTCGTCTGCAGCTGGGCGAAAAAGGGCGAGACATTCGAGGTTCGAGCTAAATGCCTTGCATTTGGGGCAGATTGGAAATGGGAAAACGTGTGTTTACTTTGCCCCCGAGGGAGGGGAATTTTATCAGCGGGTGACCAATTTATCATTCACGCCAATCGAACACCATCATCCAGTGCGTGAGAGCGAGCCCGTTTAGAATTGTTCGATTGTCTCTCGGACGATCGCGTGGTGAATAAGGATCGAGATGGCTAGGGCTTCGTTGATTAAACACGGGGTGGAAATGTTTAAGCTGCGAGCGATATTTCAACGCCCTGAAAGGAACCAGCGAGTGAGAGAGAGAGAGAGAGAGAGAGAGAGCAAACATGTATCCTTTCCTGCTCCAACGATCGAGCTAAAGAACACAAAAAAACCCCAGCTCGCTATCATTATCACACCCGATCGTTCTCGATCGCTGCAAACTAAACCCGAGTTGGCCTTTCGAGTTGGTTGTGGCTAAAAAGTAATTTATGCCACCGATTTGAGCCACTCGGGGTGCTGCGAAAAATTCCAACCTAATGCAGGTCCAAGTCGCCGTAGGCTTCTCTGAGGTTCGTAAATCATTGTGGCTGCGTGCTTTTTGTTTTATTTCTTTCTTTCTCATGCTTCACAGCCTGCGGCTTCCGGTTGCCGAAATTGCAAAAGGTGAACCGCACGCTTCGAAGCGAGTTTAAAAGCGCACCCATACGCGAAGGCAATCCACCCATACGATGGTGGAATTGTGGGGTGAAAAAAAAATGAAATAAATTACCTTCTCCTAAAGCCACGCGAGAAGAGCCTACGGCGTGGATATTCATAGGGGGATTTTTTTTGCAATGAACCTTAAGCACGCAGCCATTCCGCAGGAGTAACCTCATAAACACCGGGATCGTTTTGCTTCGTTCCCATTCCCTGCTGGGGGAGGGTTTTTCTAGGTACGTAAGGATTCAATTTAAAAATCCCATCGCGACGTTTGTGCCATCGTCCACGAGCCGTTGCGATTCGATCGCTTTCACGCATCATTCCTCGGTGGCGTAAACAATGGGTCAGCAGAATGCAGCCGTAGGACATTTAGCCCTTCGGGTTGGCGTGATTGATTTAAAGTGCAGTGAAATTACCCACCACCAATGATCGTGCTTGCGCGATTCAATCGCCCTTGGTGCGTTCACGTGGCGAGAGTAATGAAGCGCACCATAATCAGTCCGCGTTTATCGTTCGCGTGTGCCCTTTTGGGATGCGAAATTCACCACGTGGTGTGGCATTTCAACGATCGCTTTAGAGGCTTTGAGGGCTCCAATCCACCGATCGTTTGCGTTAAGGTCCTTTCGAAGGGATTGGAGCATCGATCGAACAAACGCTCACCTAATTCAAGGCGGCCGCATTTTATTTTCGTGGCTTTGTCGTTGACTTCTTTTTACGACTTTCCAGTGCCCCCATCGCATTATCAATGTCACGGAGACAAACAAACAAAGACCTCCATCCAAATAAAATCTTATCAGCAAACCCCGCGCGGACAAGAAACTCCCGGGGCGAAGGACAAGTCAAATGTTTGGCGGTTGTTTTGTTCGCACCGATCCGCTCGAACGCTTCCTCTAATTGCTAGCGAGCAGCTGAAGCGAGGTGGAATGCGTTTAGCATACATTAATACGGAATCGTTACATTAGCATAATCAGTCCGACTGTGATAATGTTCTGCGAAGGGACGCACACACACTCACTCGCTCGTCCAAAGAGCGTTAATCGAACCATACGCGCCTCAGTGGCTGCTGGCGATCTTTTCGATCTTCATCTTGGGAATGTACGCGACTCCTCGGCCCTTGGTGCAAATGAAACAGAAGAATCAGCCTTCGAAAAAAGGCTGTTTTGAGTCCACCACCACCAAACAACTCCAAAGGCACAGGGTGGACCATACGGCGGATGATCGCATTTATCAGCGTTCGGTTGGCTTCGCGCGGGCATCCGCCGAATTTTGGCATTTCTTCATCCCAGTGACCGGTTTCTCATCTAAAACGGATACGTGCTATCGAGTTGATCTGGTTTTTTTTGTTGTTGTGGTGATGCTGGCTTGGAAAGCCATGTAGAAACCGAACGGGTTATGGATTGAGCCAGCCTAAAACCTGCTGTGCGACACCTGCTGCCTCAAAAGCGTAAGATTCTCACCGATTTTCGCCTGATGCGTCCCAAACTCGGCATGATGGATTGGGCCCAGGATTTGGTGACCATTTGGTGGATGGTTTAATTTGCGTTCGCGTCTCGAGAAGCCACCGGATCGAGTGTCTAAGCGGGCGGTTTTCTCGGGTCAACGGCATGGCCTGCTGTATGAAAATGTGCCACCGTGTGTTCGTGAGCTCGAAGTGAATGTTTAATTAATACACCAAATTAAGCGTGCGTAATTCCAACCTGCGTTGGCCCGTTTGTTTGGGGCATTTGAGAAATCCATCGTCCGAACCGGTGGCCGATAGCATCTTCATTTGTTGATCGTTCACAGTCGCGTTTGAATATTAAAACGAACGTTAAAATCAGGTATTCGGGTGCGTTTGTGTGGGGTTTTTTATCGCGTTGGTGTGGTGGTGCCGTGCATAACTCAGATCTCAGGAGGCTGTGTAAGATGGTCTGTTTTCTCTTTAAAATGACAAACATAAAGTTTGAACGTCACTTTTGAACCTTTGCTGGCTTTTAACGGCCACTCCAGGAGTTTGACACGCCTGCAACCAGACGCACAGCAAATGCAATTGCACACAATCGGTCCTATTTCTGGCCTCAGATTTCGCAGTACCTCACGTAATCCTCCCAAGCACCGGGAAACGGGGGTTAGTTTGCTTTCATCGAGTTCATTTGGATGCAGTGGCCTGCAATTTCCATTTTTAGCACTGCCTCCTAATCGCATCCTTCGCAGGTTGTGGCCTAGTGGACCGAAACGACGGGGGCGACCGGGGTGGTGTTGGCATGCAAATGGCCACTAGACCACCCCCTCCCCACCCACCACCCAATTGAGTGGTGCTTTGAATAAACAAACAATCGTCACTCCGCTTACCGGGACCGGGTTTTACAATTAAGATGCGCTGCATTCCTGTGGGAGGGTTTTTCGAAGCCATCGCTCGTGTCGGTTCGTTCCACGGAGCCGTTCCAACTCGGTTTTATTTCACACTGTGTGTGTGTGTGTGTTTCAGGAATGCAAAGAAGGACCCTCTTTTCCGAAGCGCCAGCTTAATGGCCCCTATCTCTGTGTGTGCTCTGGCAGGAAAGGGCTCACGTAAGGCAGCACAATTCGCGATAGCAGCTAAGAGGTATCGTTGGAGACACAATTCCTAAAGGGACAGGAACCTAAGAAACCGATCCGGTATCGTATCGTTGACTACTTTTGTGCCATTACCCACCGTTCCACGGGTGTTACTCGTTCGCCCCGCAAACCACGAAAGTAATCGAAGATAATTGACGAATAAATAACGTTACGGACGTGTGAATAACGTGACTTCATTTAGTCGGCTGCCGAGTGTTGCGAGCTGATTTTCACTTTTTGCATCCTCCTTTCGCGTGCGTGTGTGCGTGTGTGTGTGGCTTTCCCCTCATGTGCCAAGATGCGCGAACACCACGCTTATAAGCTATCATTACTTATTATCACCTTGCCTCGGGATTCGTTCTCCCATCGTGCAGCCTCCCACCATTGCTTGTCGATCGTAAATATCCCCGCACGGTGGAAAATGCCCTCCACCCACCAAAAAGGACGCACACGAGAGAGAGAGAAGGAGATATTGCGGCAGACAGGCATTCGAAATTCATCGGGCGAATTGTTGGCGCACCCTCGTTGACAGGCACCGTACGATGGCGCGAATGAGTGTAAGACATCGCGCCACCGTACCCGGGAATGTACCGACCGACGGGGTTGGCGATACCTACTCGATAATGTCATGATTTTTCACCGCTCATAAGACCGATCAGATAAGGCGAAGTTGAAGGTTGCTGCTGAACACTCGAGCTTAAGCAGGGAGGGATAATTGAGCGTAATATATGCTGCATCCTTATTTTCCAGGTCGATGGACGCAGGCTAGTGTTTTATGGAAGCAGAAGGAGGGCTTTAATGCACGCGAGCGCGTCCAGGAATGCCTTATCGGCGTACCTTCTCGAAACGGTACCTGTTGACGAGACCATGAGGTGGAAGGAAATCGATACCTGAAAGAAAGGAGAATGGAGAAAATGTAAAAGCTCGCTAAATCACCCCTTCGATGCATCGATCGAATTGCGTTTTTAAACACCCATTTCAGGGAAAAAAAGCAGAAAGGCACCTGGTAAATGGCAACCTAGGTTTGTCCATCGATCCATCACCTGTCGGTGGGCAGTTCTTAAGCAGTTGCTTGCTAGCTTTTATTGATTTCTCACTCAATAACCATTTGACATTTCCATCCCGGAGTGCATAAATCTTTCACCAGAAATCAATCCAAACCACGACCAGCGCCACTTTCAACCAACGTCGATCCGGTTTTAATGCCGACGTCCATCACTTGCCAGCTACTTCGGTAGGCTTCAGAGGTTGCCTAAAAACCCGGAAGCGCACAAATCAGCTCGCTTCGTGTCCATCAACTTGGGACGGGGTAAAAAAGGGCAACTTCTAGGGTGGTTCCATTTCACCGGTTGTCGTGGATGTTACCATTCACTTGTACCCTTGCGCAGGACCAATGTCAAAAAGCTTCGGCAAATGCTGCGGTGAATCCGACACACATCAGACACCCAAACCACCCATTCCGGGGGTGATTGCCATTTTATTTTGCAGCGTCCGAGCGGGCGTGTGGTGGTTTTCCCGAGCAGTAGTTGGACGGTTTCGATCCGGACCAGGCGGACAAAGTCCGGGCAGTCGATGGACGGACAACACCGTGCCCGATTGCGAGTGGAAAGCTGCATATTAGGCGGAGTTTGACATTAACTTACCCGTCCATGGTCCTCTTGGCTGCTTTACACAAACATGGAAAAGCAATTTGGCTGTCGACAATTGATTTTGCCTTCGTCCTGCTGGCGGACCGTTTTTCACACGCCGCCTCGGTGGTCGCTTGACGAAATATTAAGTAATTTATTATATTTCGAGGTACCGAGGGGCCGTCGAACTGTTTTTCCCGCAGTGCAGCAGTTTGGCAGACAGTTATAATTGCACCGAACCCTTCTGGGAATGGCAGCATTCGAGACGGATTGGGTGCAACGACCATCCATCGGTTGCAAGCGAGCATTGTTGAGAGTGCAAAGGGCTTGCTTAATGGGGAACATTCAAGTGAAAAGAAAAAAGAAACACCCACTTATACACAAACGGCACGATGGAGGAGAAAATTCGATGAAACTCGTTAGCTTGTCGTGAAGAATTTGTTGTCTTTTGTTACGAGTCCTTTTCGGTGTTTTAAACGCAAAAAAAAACAAAGCTTTTGAGTGTTGCATTTTTCCTCCGGAAGCTCTTTAATGTTGGATCTATTTATTCCACTTGATCGATATGGTGAACAATAAATGAAAATCGGTCCGGCAATAAGTGCTGGGGACCCCATTAAAAGGGTGTGTCCGGTTCGTAGCGGAAACGTTTTCCAGAATAAACCGCTCGTCGAGCAAAATGCCTACGGAGCACGGAACACCAAATAACCCGCAACGATAGAACCTTGCGTCAGTAACGCTCGCACCAATGCGTCCCCAGGTTTAATCCCGGCGGTGAGCTCGAGGTCTCTGCCTAGCAACACCTACGCTACGCAATGATGCAACCAGTTCTCGAAAATACACCTACCGAGGGGGAAACATTCCACCAACTAACCTACTGGAGCACGAAAATAGGGCCCCGTTTTGACGATTTCGTTCACATACACACACCACCGCAGCATCCAACACGGCGCAGTATTGCACCCGGTGGTTCCTTAACAAACGGTGTGCCGAAAATAGCGCACCAGCCCATGACACATCCCGTGGCTCACCGGAAACTGCCGCCTGGAGGATTGAGCCCCGTTGGCACGCGAACACTTTCGGTAGCAAATTAATCCTCCAGGCACACTTAGACCTTCCTCGGTTCCGGCTTTCGAGCTTGCCAGTGCCCCCAATGGGGTGAGCTTAAGGAACTGGTGGACCTTTCGTTTGGTGCGATGGACGAACGGTTTTGGGCCACCACCAATCGACGCACACCGCGTGTCGACGTGGAATTCGTGACCCGAAATCGATACCCAGTGACGCGGCTATCCTCGTCGTCGTCGAGTCGAGTGGGTGGTGGAATCAGAAGTGGTGCAATTCAATTTTCCCCGGCAGGGCAAGTGGCGTCAGCCACTTGAATGGGGGCAACATGTTTTGCTTTTACATCATAATTGTCATAAACCTGACGCCCCTAACTTCGTCATGTTCGTCGTTTCCGTCGAGTACCGTGGGTCGGCTGCTTGACGCCCGGTTTCGCCTCAAATGATCAAGGGAGAGAGAGAGAGAGAGAGAGAGAGAGAGAGAGAGAGAGAGAGAGAGGATGATAGGGATTCCTGCGCCCACAAGTGCCATTATCATCACGTCCCCATTAAAACTTGTGCCTGGTCCTTTTGCAAGCGGGGCCCTCCTTACGAACGGGGCATCCCGTTACACAGGCATTCCCGCCGGCTGGTTCCCTTTTTACACACACACACACACACAGACACACCCGGCACTGGGCGCCATGATGGAATCATCGATCAGTGCCATGGTGACGGGCTTCGGGTAAATCCTTGCCTTCGTGAAAAAACCGTTTCCCGCTCTGTGTAACTTTTCTCATTATTTTATTAAAGTGCCGCGGCCCTGTTGCCATGGCGCTTGGGTCATTTGCACCTCCCCGTTGGGTGGGGTGGAATGGGTGGGGGTGGGGGAGGATACTTGAAAACCCTCGGTAACGAGGGGAAAGTCGGCTTCAATCCGCACGGTGGCGCGCCCAGACAACCTTGAGATGTGCGGCTCTTCGACTTCCGACGTGTTTCGGTTGTCTGGCGGATCTGGGAAATTCCGGGTTTGTTGCGGTTATCTGGTAAAAGGGCAGCTTGGTTTCTTCGTGGGGACGGTTTCGAGAGCAAAATCTACCGCTGGCGGCCAGAGGGATTGAAGAAAGCGAAACATGCCACAGCTGCCGGCATTTGGAATCTCGGGCGCGTTTGTAAACAGACGTGTGATTCTGCTTTCTTTTTTATTTGTTTTTTTGATTTTTTTTGCCACATCACCAGTGCCATTTCTTGAGGCGAGAGTTTTCCCTTTTTCTCTCTCTTTATGGTAGGAAAAAACAACGCCAAAAATCCACACGCGTTCTTCACACGTGCACTGTCGAGCGATGAACATCGTGTGGTGCAAGCGCCGGCTAGTTCTGGCATCGCCTGGCCTGGTGGACGGTGCAGGAAACGAATTTATTTATTTAAATTGCAGCCCTTTATGAGTGGCACTGGTGTGTGTTGAATTCCGGTTCGCTGGACCACCGGCAGTTTGCCTTCCCTTGTTTTATTTCACTTTGGAATGTGTGTTTCGCGGGTTACATTGCCATGCCTTCGTTTAGTGATGAAGATTCTCTCTCTCACTCTCTCTCCACAGGCCTGTACAGGGTGCTAAAATATGCAACCCATAGTTCCCGAGTGGCCCTGCAGAAGGGGATTGTTGATTGAACGGCCTGTAAAATGCCACTGATTGATTGAAGCGACACTAAACCGACCATCGGATACGTCAACGAAACGGAAACTCCCTCCAAACTCCTGCTGAGGTGCGAATTTCGATAAATAAACGCTCCCGTGGCTCATGCCCTGACGCATCTGGCTTTAATTGCCAGTCATGCTGCGGTGTTAATTGAAGTTTTCCCGTGGATCACAAGCAATTATGAGCTTTCACACACTTTCAGCAAACGCCGTGACGCGCCATTCGCAATGGAAGGCCTAATGAGACATGAACCTTTATTCCTTCTCACGCGAAAGGAGAGTGGCAGGCATCATGGCCACGGCAGAAAAAGCGTGGAAGCGCACTTTATCATAAAACCATTCCCAAACCAGCTTCATAACTGGAATAGCTGGTGGCTCTTCACACGGTTCAAAGTTGAGTTGGTTTGAGTAGCGCATTTAACGCGACATCCCACGGGCTTCCGTCCATTTCACGTGCTCCTCGCCCACTCGTGGTGTGATAAAATCGAAAGTTCACCACTGATTGCTCTCTGAAGTCCCCCCGGAGAAGCCGGGAAATTCCACCCCCCACTGAAAGGATTAAAAGCGAACTCCGACTTGCCGGGCTCGAGTGACAATTTTGCTCGCATTTTATGCAATTCGTTTCTATCGCCTTATGCTAATTGTGCTCCCGGGAGTTCGTCTGGCGCCCGGGATCGGTCCTATCATTAGGCGACACTACCCAACCCACCCAGAGGCACTCGATCCATCTCATTTGAATAAGTAGCTTAAAACCGACTCGCGCTACTCCGGAGTTCGTTTCCACTTTCCACAGGCAATGGCAAGATGGTTGAGGGAAACCGTTCGAGAACGCCGGGTGTGTGTAGCGATGTTTAATTGAGATGCGAAGCCGCTTATTTATCTACCGCGCTTATGGGAAGGATGCTAAACTCCTTTTCAACCTCCAGCCGGGGCCGCGGGTGAGTATTACAGCCTGCTTGTGGTATCGTTTTCCACGCCAGCCTAGCAAAGCGCTGATTATCGAAGCTGGTGGCGAGAAGCTGGATGACAATCGGTGATGGTGTGGCACGATAAATCATCCACCTTCACTTATGGGAGCGTTTGCTTGTACGCGAAACCTTCGAATTCGGCCACGCCAAACGCCTGTGACAAAAACCCCATTGTGTTCGTTTGGAGTAGATGTCCTTTTTGGGACGCGCAGATGCGACAGGCTCCTGTAGATCGACACCGACCGTCGCATCGAATTACGACGCATCGATTGTGCAATCAAACCCACCCAACCACCAATGGGGACCAGATTGCAGCGGCAATCGATACTTTTTTGCGCTTGCTATGTTCCACGTGTTGAAATTCACAACTTCTTCCAGTGCGCTCACACGCAGGTGTCGCATCACTCTCAACACTCCCAGCGCCATTTCCGTACGGGTACGTTTCCGTGGAAGCTTCGATACACAGCATCCGACATGTGCCGAAGTCACCGGAACCGGGGAAAAATCGCTACACACTGCGAAACCGGTGTCGTTGGGGGGTCTTACGGCTGTTTGCGGCTGTATGCGCTCAATTAGCAGGACGTGCGTGCGTCACGCTTGGCAATCAATTTCCAACCGGCTCTGATCGGCTGTGTGTGTGTTAAAAATCGAATCACCACGGAAGCGCCATGTTTCCGTACTCACGCTGTCTGAACCCGACCTGCTGTTCCTTTTGCTGGGGACATTAAAAATTAAGCTCAATCTCTTCTCTTCGACTCCGGGCACGACAACGGTAGTCGGATGCGCAAAGTGCAGTTGCATACCGTGCACGATACAACGTTCGATTTCTGTGGCCCATTCCGTGCGGGATGGCGAATGTGCGAGTTTCACACCTTACCACGGCTACGATGGGGTGCAATAATTTTCCCGAACGCCGGTTCCTCGAAGCTGCCGGGCGCAAAACGAGCGCAATACGATCCCGAACCCGGTTCCGGAGACGCAAATTGCGAACGACAGCTAATTACGTACGAAAGCGCGCTCATAAAAGCAACACATCATCATTATGGCACCTCGGGTCACGGACGAAAATGGCACACCAAAAACCGGAATGTGGCCAGTCTGGCGGTCTGGCGTGGCTTTGGCCCACCGTTATCGGACGCCAGCGATCGGTGCCAACCGCTGGTGCATTAGCATGCACTTGCATCGGGAAAGGCAGAAGCAAGAAGCTGCCAGTCCGTGGGCCTGAGATTATGCCCCAGGGCATGTGCGGACTTACTTTGTGAAACACCAATCTTCTCTGCTTCGATGCTTTTTCCAAACACTGTGCGATTTCTTCTCATTTTCCCTCGGTTCCGATACACGTGTGAGGGTTTACTTTTTTTTTGGTTTTGGTCAGCGCGAATCTTCACACTTCTCGAGAATTCGCACTTCTTTATTTTGCCATCGTGCCCTCGCAGACGGCAGTGGCTTATTAGGCAGCCGGAGCACGCGATCGCACCGGTGTAATGATCGGTAACCGCCTCCGGGAGAATTATGCTTTACCACACGGGTTTCACGGACACTGAACAGATTTAACCCACCGATACGGGGAAAAAACGGAACTGCCAGGACGCTTTTCAGTGCTCTAGCATCCGCGTGTTTATTTTGTTATCATGGTGTGCTTAGATTTTTGAAAGAATGCGGCTGACACTTGAGTTTGACACTAATGACATCGCGATGTTTAATCTGGAAGCGTGTTTTTGTGTCGAATTTTTGTTCCTGCTTGGCTTGGGTATTTCGGCTGCGTGGAAGAATGTAATCGTCTGTCCCTTTTCCATCCGCATTTCTGGCGTGCAACAGCCTCGAACAGACCCATCGAGAGCGTCTTCCCGGGCGGCTGGCAACAAAATAATCTCATCCCTTGGTTCGCTTGCGTGCCTCAGCCCGTAAGCGTTTATGATGGCCCTTCACGTCGGCAGGCTCTGGCACATTCGTGGAAGGGGCAGCTGGAACGAGATTCGTTTTCGTTTCTCCACAACACCCGAGCCGCGTGCACGTCCAGCATCCAGAGCTACGAAGAAGCGCGCAGAAAAGGGCACACCAGAAACAGACAACCGTGGCCGTGGTTTGCCGGCTGAAGCAGTGCATCGTACACCCACGATAACATCTCGCGCGTATTCTACACCACGTAGTTCAAGCTGCCGCGATTAGGGCCGCCCTTTTTTGACCGCTCCGAACGAGCCCTTCTCAAAGGGGCACTTTCCTCGGGCACAGAGCCAGCCCCTGTGTGGCTTCATTTGGAATTCAATCCGATACCGGGCATCCGCGCGATCGGCCAAGTGAGTTGCTCGTCCGATGGTTTTCTCCGCATGTCGCTCATTTCGAGAGTGTTTGTATTGACACCTTGTCCAAACAATGGCCCATGCAGGAACGTGTTAAAATATCGCCTTTCGCCTGGTCCGGGGCACGTGCTGTTTGTCCATCTTCGCCACTTACGGACCGTGGTTGCGTGGGCTGTTCACGAAGAAGGGCCGGTCGAGTGAGGCACTGACTGTCTGGTGAAAATCGATCCGTGGAAGATTAACGCGCGTGATGTCTTAATAGCTGATGTCGGCCGGTTTCGTCGAGCGGCACGAATCGAAAAGAATTCGAACCATCCCGGGAACAATTCGCGCTACAAAGTACGCATCGGCTGGGTCTGCACGTTACATTGTGGGAAGAAGGATGGCCCGGATTCGCTGATATGCTGCGCACAAAATTCCGACGCATAATGGTGCATTCTTTGCATGCATTCTTGGGCGTTTGTCTCGCTGTGAAATAGACTTGCACACAGATGGCCGTTGCAGCAGTGGGTGGTATTGCATGGGCCGTCGTTCATAACGATACGGTTGTTGAATTGCATTTGCTGGAGAACATTAGCTTCAAACACAGATGAAGTTTCTATGTGTTTCTTCTTATTCAAGGAAATGAACACATTTTTAGAATAAGCGGTAGAAATATTTTTCCGAAGAAACTTCATTGGGCTACTTTCGCCCGACAAGTTGTATTTTTTTCCACCCGAAACCTATCGAACGGAGTTTATTTGTCCTCCGAAAGAAATAAGCAAAAATAGACCGTCAATGTGGCCCAAGTCGTATACATGCCCAAATGAAGTCTGTCACCAATGGCAACGACTGACGCCAAGCGCCCATCACATTCCCACGGTAGACTAAAACAAAAAAAAGGTCAAAAAGAGCATCCCTCGCAAGCGCAACGTTATCAACTCGATCGAAGCATGCGGATATTAGATGTGATTTTATATGGCATCATCAGCGCATCAACGCTCGATCGATTCGACTCCGTCCTTTCCGATATGGTGGACGCAATATTGGACACTCTTTCGAAGCAGGCCATGCAGTGCATCTTCACGATACGAGTTTGTCTCCTCGCGAGTGCACTGTGGAGGTTGAGATGGTCAAAAACAAATCTGCCACGTGTGGCAGTAGAAAGTCAATAAAAAGATGCATAAAAAATAAAGGCAGATGTATAAAAAAGCGTTGCTAAAATGCTGTTGTTGAATCTTTAAACAACCGCTTATGCTACGCTACCTTTTATAATATCAAAGAAATTGAACCAAAAAAGCTACCTAATATGTGTAATTTAAAACAATTCAAGCTACTACAACAAAATCTACATTTGATTCCAATAAAATGAACATAAATAGTCCCGCAAAAATGACCGACTTTCGTTTAAAACCCATCCCAAATGTGTTGGCTGTCGCTATCGATCTGGCGCACACCCTGCTATTTACTAATCATCACCCCAAAGGTGTAGCGCCTAAACGCCACTTTCGATCGGGACTCGAATCAATACCGGATCGGTCCACCGGTGACCAAATTCAATTAATTTAGGGAAAGTTTTTTCTATTGCTCTTCCTCCAGCCGGCGTTCGTGTTTCAAGCCCTCGACGCACGAGCCACGCGAAACCCTTTCATCCCATCGGCGGGAGGCGTACGATAAAGCCGTACGAAGGCAAAAAAAAGAGAAAACAACCAACCTTCCCTAAAACAAAGCACGCATAATAGTCCCGCAAGCACGCAAACGGATGCACTGAATGCACCCGAACCCGTCGCATCCAACGCCCGCCGAGTCGGCTCAATTAATTAACGAAATAGATTTATGAATTATCCCGTCCAGGCGCCCTTTGGTGCCCTTTTTCGCGTACACACGCGTTGCGTATGTTTTACCGGCGTCAAAACTAAACGCGCACGGGGTTGGGTCCGGATGTGAACGAAAGCATTCTAAATCCGGCTAGTTCTCCCGCCATCTCGTGCGGGTGAAATTGAATATTATTTGCTTTCGCGTTTATTTTTGTCCCCCACGCGCTAAATCACTGGCGAGCGCTTGTTTGAAATTAGTTCCTTCCGCGCAGTTGACTTTCCTCCCAGGCACACCCCATGTCAGCCGCAATATTTATTCACGCCAAAACCAGTGCCAGTGGATCGTGTTTGGCGTTTTAAGCGTGTTGCACTCAATCCCACCACCCCCATTTAGGGGGTGAGAATACGCGATTAACAAACAACGATCGGTCGATCGATCCCACCCCCTTGCGGGATCGGTGGGTGGTGATGACGCGTGATGCACTATCGGGGGAAAATGCACCGGATGAATTATCTCTCCCAGCTCCAAAGCCAGTGATGTAGTGAACCGTACCGTACGGGTCGAAGCTTTCCACTTTCGGGCACCTAATTTGTTTCAAATGAGCGTAGTGTGCAGGGTGCAGAGATGCAGCACCGATCCGGCTTCCACACTTCCGGGGCCCTGGGTTTGCTCGAGCGCAATAAATTCATAAAACATAGAATTATTAATTTACGGCTCCGCGATAGATTCCGAGCACTCGTAAATTATTTACCACCAGCAGCAGTACTCCGCGGGGCCAACTCCGGTCTCGAATGCACCGAGCTGCACTGAGTTGCATCGAGTTGCACTGGGTTGTACCAGGCGTCCCGAAGTCTTCGACGTGAGCATAATTGATACATATGGCTTTTGCCTTTGGGCAATGGCGCACATTGTAAACTCATTGACATTCGATAAATCCAGCGCGTTGGCCGGAGAAAATGTTACGTCTGGTTGTGAGGGTGCGAGTTTGATGCAAGTGGTCGGCTAATGTCCGGAGAACAATGGCCTCACATTCAGCATGGACGCCTTCGTTTGGTTTGACGTTGCGGACATGGTTTATGCCGCGAATGATGCCTGTGATGGGCGATGCGTTCGCTCGGTGGAAGGCCAATCGCACCAGCTACAGGAGTTAACCTTCGCTGAAGGGAGTTAAAGTGCAGATGCACCGGGCTTTAATGCAACCACGAGTTGATTTCGAAATGCGAGAACTTCTTTTTTTATCCACCCATCAATCCTTTTGTTAAGCATCCTGCGCTCCCAGCCACAAGGACTGGTAATCATCATCCTTCCATCATGTACCGTTGTTTAGTTTCGACGTGTTAATATTTGGGTTCGCTTCATGATTGGAGTGGGTTTATGCGCTCTGCCTTGCGTGCGGTGCTGAAATGCACGTGTGCGATGTAACCCACCGAAAGAGGATGGTGAAACGAGAATCTGCTTGAGGCAATCGTGCGGATGTACGAGGTTTGTTGTATAACCATAATCCGATAGAACGGCAAACAAACGCCACGGCTGTTGGAAGCTACGTGTAACCGAATGCAGCACGGAAAATGGAAGCGCATGAAAGCAGTAAGCTGCGCAAAGTGTTCATTAGAAATGGATTAATACACGGCTCTAAACATGGTGTTTCTCTTCATGGTGATAGTGTATTCCTTACAACTGTGTGCGGGTGTACGGAGTAAATTTGTTTTTCATCGTTTCCCAGCAGTTCGCTCGCAAACGGTTGCATTAGTACTAACGAAAAGGCATTACCTGTGTGATATCAACAAAAACAAAAGCACGTTTTCGGTAAGCGACAGTATGGGTTGTTTTGTCTCGCAACTTATAAATTACTTAGCTGTGAATAAGTGCAATAACGATAACGCTTAACCTACAGCCTGCTTCAGGGTGTTTTCTCTCAAAAAAAAAGCAACCGCCTACCTCTAAAAGGCATAAGGGAAGGAAAAAGACACCCATAAAAACCACCCGTGAAGCGTCTCGTTTCGGGAAGGCGGACTTGTCAAAATTTAAATTCCATTTCCCCGTCCTGGAGGTAATGGTGTCGCCGGTTTTTCTTACGGTGGTAATTTTGCACGACAACACCTCTCGACCACCGTGCCATTTATTCAAATTTACGATGTGTTATTACGCACATTCATCGCCACCCTGCCATCGCTACCAAACAACTCCGGAGGTCTGGGTCCTCTACCAAAGACGGCCAACTTTTCTTGCTTTTCCCCCAAGCACACACACAAAAAAAGCGAAAGGACATCACCCAAGAAACAATGCAGGGTTGTGGGAACGGTGGGTGGCCATTTTGTGTGTGTGTACGTGTGCCGCCCTACGGCGATGTAATTCACTTTCACACGCCACGACCGGTGAGGAACAAAAAAAACGTGACCAACTCGCGGTCGGTGGCCTCACAGCCCTTAAAACGGACCCGGACGGCCTAACAGAGAGCCCCCCCGAGAGATAAAGGCTAACTCCATTACGACGCTCATTACCATGGAATTAAAATTTCAATCACTTCGCCTCTGAAGTGACCGTCGTGGGCGTCTTGGGCGCTTTGGACGCGGGTGTAGCGATTAATTTATGGCGAAAGCTCGGTCGCAGGTCGCACGAAATTTTATCATTCAAACTTTATCGACCTTTACCACTCTGGGTGACTCTTCGACACGTTCGACATTCGACAAAAACGCGAACCACCACATCAGTGGGTGGGTGGTGATTAATTGCCAGGACACTCGAGCCTCGGGTGAGGACCCGACCCGACTTGTGCCCCGGACTTCCGGAAGAAGGTGAAAAGCTCCCGCTCGGTTGGCTGGACCGCGGGCGCTTCCGACGTTATCACACCTAACCATTTATCTTCGTTCGTGTTACCCGTGTGCCATTTCTTCGCGCGAGGGATAGTAATCAGTGACAGGAAAATGGCTGTTTTTCGCATAATTCATAATATGCAAATATATTCATCCGCTCGAGCACGTTGCGGCCCCCTGGGTTGGGTCGGTCGGGATGTTTTTTTATTCATTCGTGCCACAAAAAAAAGGACGAACCACCGACCACCGAAGTTGGGTGACGGTTTTATTCCCACCCATCGCAAACCGGGCACATTCATGGCCATGTCTCGTCACGGCAAACAAAAACACTTCACAGGCGCCGGAGCTTCAACGGGAAAGCGTTCCACGGGAATAAACAGTTCAATCTAACGTTCGACGGGCCTTTTTGGCCCGTTTCGCTCGCGAGAAGGTGTGCTGCAGTGTGCCATGCTTTTTTCTTCTTCCTCTTCTTCTTCTTTATCTCTTCTTCTTCTTATTTTCGGCAGCGTCTCGCTCACCGGTGAGACTTTCGCGCGCAACATCGGCGCGCCCGACAAAAGCTTTTACTCGAGCGCGAGTTTCCACGCAGCCGGCAGCTTCCGAGTCGTCCTGCTTCGAAAAAAAACCCCACCCGGGAAGTGAGCCGTGCCGGAATGTGCTCCAGTGCCGAAGCACAAGGTGATTTCCGTTTGCCGGCCCCTTTTTCGGGCCACGCCGAGAAGGTAAAATAATTTATTTTCACTGTCGATGTTTCTCGAGTTGTTAATTTTCATAAATATTTATGACATCTTCTTGCAGCGGTGTTTTTCGGAGTTCGCGAATGTGTCCGGTGTGTGTGTCGGTGTGTGTGTGTGTGTGGGAGTAGTCTCTTCATGCCCGGGAGGCAGGATTTTGTTGTCGCTTCTTCACCGGGGTTTTTGCTGTGACAACCCAGGGACTCCGGCGAAAAAGCTCCTTTTCGGTGGAAGTGGATTACGAGTGGTACGGTCGCGAATTGGTACGCCTCTGGTGCACGACCGGCACTTTGGCGATCTCGGTACGGTACAGCCGGAAGGAGAAATTGATAATTTGATTCCTTCGCTTGAAAATGGGCAAATGCACGCGCCGTCGCCTGTTCGGTCCGCCCAAGCTGGGTAACGTTTTCCGTCGGGGGGCGGGTGGCTTAAGAAAAACCCGGCAACCGGGGACCGGCGAGGGACTCCGAAAAGCGAGCGAAATAAAAGCACCGCACAAAAATATACCATGTATAATTTATCGGCAAGCAGTCCCGTCCCGTTTGCCCGCAAGATGAAGTGGATATTACGGTGAACGAAGTTAATTCTTGCGTCCGTTGTTTTCGAGCGTTCTCTCGCACGAGCGTAACGCGAGGAAGTATTTAGCGAGGGTGATGTAGCTTTTCTTTCCTTTCTTTTGCTTCGTTGTTGCGCGCTGATTAGGGAAGCGCATTTTGCTGTGTGCTGGAACTTTATGGGTGGGTGAAAAAAAGAAAAAGGAAGCAACAGCATTGCCGTTTAGGGGAAATTTTTTTTATTTCGTGTCGCAAATGTGATGTAACTAGCGATTATTTCATACTTGAGATTTATTTCTCTTTCTGTTTTTGTCGCGCGTTTGTTAACAGTTTGAGCAAATTTTGACATTTGAAAATTTGACATTGTTGTGCCCTTCTTCTTCTTCTTCATAATTGGCTCGACAACCGGTACACGGTCATGGCCTGCTTTGCTAAGCCAAGCGAAGGCTTTCATGACTTGGTATTTTCACGTAGCTGGGATAGTCAGTCCTGCGTACTCGGGGGAAACTCGGACGATCCCGATTGTCGTGCCGATTTCCGCCAAAAAAGGCAACGGGAATTGAATTTGCTTCCGACGTAAAGCATTCTCCGTACAATACTCATTCCAATGGAATTCCTTGGCAAACGGAAACGCATGTGCATGAGTAGGCAAATATCCTCGGATCCAATCAGATCAGGCTTCCACGGTATGATTTATTGCGGGAGCTCAAAGAGTTTATCAAATGGTCAAACGGCTTTACCAAGCACCTCTTTTCGGTCGAAATCGGCCTTTTTCCCGAGGATCGCTGACCGGCAAAACCGGAACCACCCACCTGAAGCGATTCCGAGCGAAGAAACCGGCCCATGTGCGAATCCATCCAACGGACTTACGACCAACCTTCCGGTAGTGGATGAACCCTCCGTTCACGCGTGTGTGATAATGAAAGAAACAAAACCAAAAAAAAAGCTCTACCGGAAAAGAGAACATTGGACAGAAAAGAAAAGCCACCCGGCTCGTGACGCAAATCCTTGTCGGCTTTTTTTCCCCGGCAATGGGTAGATGGAAATGCGTCTCGTGTATTTCCGGTGGCACTGTTTTCCGATTTTCCCTGCCATGCCGGGGGCGGCGCTTTAGCTTTTCGAAGCTCGTCACGGCAAAACGCCCCGGGAAAAGCGAACAAGCTCCCGAACGCATGGGACGCTTTTCCACCGCGTTCGCTCGAAAAAGGGAAGTGTTCGACACGCTCGGGTGCTGGCTCTGGGTGTATGTCACGGAAAAGCAATCGAGATCCGTTTTCCGGATCTTCGTTCCGGTTTCCCGAGGCCTCGTCACCCGGAGGCAGGTGTACGTCTAATCATTTGCGGTGGAAGCCAAACCCTGAGCCGGCAAATCGATTGAGCTCGGGTGCTGGCGTTAGCTTTTTTTCTTTCGTTGGCTCACCCACTGGAAAAGCTCAGACCCAAATCCCTCAACCGACCGTCCGGAATCCCTCCCGGCCTGATGAACGAGCTTTCCAGCGCTGGAGCTGAATGGAGCGAAGAACCGAAACGGGAACCGGTGAAGCCAGAGAAAAATGACGGGCTTTTCCGTCGACCACCGACCACGGGAAACGGGTGGATCGCGGTCGGTAATCTCGCAAACCTGTGGCCAACCTTGCGTTTGCGTGGTGGGCGGTGGAATTGAGCGCGAAGCTCAAAAAGACGGCCATCGAATCGGTTCCTCTTTTGGGTGGGGGCCTTCATTTTTGGGATCAATTCCTTCCACACCGACGAAAAGCCAGACAGAGAAAGTTGCAAACATCCCAACCCATGCGTTGCGTTGTGAGCGATTGCTCTTTGTTTTACGGCTGTTGTTTCATTGGATAATCCCGCGTGCGCGTCCCAGAAAAGCGTTGACGAGCTTGACCGAACATCGGTTGGGCTCGATAAAGCGAGCAATCGAGCACTGATCGCATTTATTGCCCCAAAGGTGTAATGCAGCGGGTGAATGAGGGAGTGCAAAAAAACACAGACAACACAAGGGTGGCGCGCTTTTCCACCGAGGACGCAGGAGCGCGTAAAGAAAGAAACATACAAGCGTAATCGCTGTAATCATTAGGACGGGTGTATAGGAAAAGTTTGTGCCGCTGTTGCGTCCGGTTCTCCCTCGGAAAGCCACGGGGTTCGGTGCCGTCCTGATCTATCTCGTTCCGCAGGGTAGCATCGATGACTTTCATCCCTTCGGATGGTTGCCTTTTAATAGCGGAACGCGCAAAACGGCAGCATCATCAAACTTCCCATCGGACGCGCGTCTTTGATGCTTAACCGCAACTGCGAGAAGATCTGCGCGAAAGCGAGAAAGAGAGAGCGAGAGAGACCGGTTAAAGTGGGTGAAAGAGTAGAGAAGAAACAAAAAAAAACACACACTAACATAATTCAATCCCACGCAGCATCCTACCGATGGGCGAACGCCGATAGGGCGCTTGGGAAAAAACTTTCGCACACGCCACCGAGGCAAGGCCACGGTGTAGAGTTTCCTTTTTTTGCAAACCCTTGGCCCACCTCTTGACCATCCACTCGAGGTACCACGGGGCGCCTGAAAGTTCTGAAGCACTGCGGCCAAAGCGGGGTGGCACACTCGAAATTATGCTGACATATTGCACGACTGCTTCCGAGCTGTCACATTTAATTGCTTGTCGTTTCGGCGAGCGGGTGACGGGTTAAATTAGCGTGAAATTGGGTCACAACTTTCTGTTTTCACGGCAAATTTGACCTCCCTGGGCGTCCCAGAGCCCGGTCGGACGACCGAGGCTGGGAGAGTGTTCCTTTGCGGTTGTTTGGGGTGTTTTTTTCATCCGTGGGTCAGACGGATTAGGCCACGTTACAGGGCGGTTTCTTTGAACGGTCGCGCCTGCCGATCTTAATTGTCGACATCCGGGACGTCCGAGGGCTGCCGGTGTAAGTGTGGTAGTTATGGAAATTCACTGTAAGCAGAGTTGATCATGTGCATTGAATTGTTACTACTTATTTGTTGCTAATATGTTCAGGCAGCTCGAAAGCCAAAGCATTAGCGTGCGATACAAACACACGATAGTATCGGGATCGAATTTTGTCTGAGCTTCCCCATATGCAGGAGGACTACTGACGACCATCCAGCTACAAGTAATTGAAAAAATGTAATGAAAGGCCTTGTCTCTAAGCAATTTACAAGGTAGGCCATGCCTTTACGACGTGCTCTCTCAATTGTGAGCAGCAGGCGGGGCCAGTAAAGAAGTTATTTGTTGCTGCCCGGTGGCGTGTCCTTGAACCTCTGACAGCTCAAGAAACTCGATAACAACCAAAGACATATCGGTTTTGCCCTCCACAGAGTGTTTTGGGTTTTCGAAAACTGTTTTTGCGCACCAACTGTTGAGCCGTGTTTCCGTGAAAAAAAGGGGAACAAATAACAACACCTCCGTACCTGGCTTTCACTTATGGTTTTCTTCGTACCGGTTAGTTTGCTTTTTAAGGGCAGCATTCCCAAAAGTCCGCCATTCTTCGATTTGTTGTTGATAGCCCCGAAAAAAACACACCCCAAACGGCGTTATCGAGGCGGATTAGGTGACACCGTTCTTCCGCTTAGTCACTGTCAGGTGAAAGTTTCGTGGCCGGGTTCTGAAAAGCGCCCCCATGTTGGAAAAGGCCGCAAGAAAAGAAAAACCTCCCCGAACACGGATGGGTCGAAGCATCCAAGCGTGAAAAAGCGACCGTAATTGAATGCGAAATTAATCTCCTAACATGACCACCAACCGACCCGTACAGTGAGGCGATTTGTCACACTCACGTACCGATGATTGTGTCGACCGAGTGGGGGTGTGTTTTATTTTTATTTAAACACACACACACACAGTTTCCGCAGCATCAGCGCCATGTATAATGGCGCTGTTTCAGTCGAGGGCAGCAATCAGTTCCATCTGTGTTTCGGGCCCATTATGCGGTTGTGCCCGGGTCGGAAAATCCGAGAACCCGAGTAAAATGCATAGTAAATGCACACATCAGCAAGATAATGCATTTAGCTGTGCAACAGTAACTTCCTCGAGCGAGCGATAGACGCAACAATGGCACAATCGCATGCCACGACATTGCGGTACATTGTGTTGGCAGTGAACCCTAGTTCCACTCCCAACCCCGGGTTTGGTTTGGAGCTTGGATTTGGTAAAGCAGTTCGCAAGTGTCTTCGCAAGCATCGTATGCACACCCCTCAACTGCTTATCACTTACAGTTATCTCTCGTAAAACTAATACGTTAGTTATCAGTTACCGTCTGGTGCCGCTGGTGGGCCGAGTCCGTGTCCGTGTCCGTGGATCCCGATTGCAATCATCCCCTCAGTCAGGGTCGTCCTGATGTGGGGGATTTTCCGCCCGTTGGTACGGTGTGATTACGATAATTGTTTCGTTGAGACAATGCCGCATTGTTTCTAATGCGTTTTGATTCGAAACACTCCCGGGCTCCTCGGGCCCGTTGGCAGTTGTGATGATTTCGTGAGCCTCACGAAAACGGCATGTTCTGAGATAATCGGGGGCTCGGTTCCATCGGGGCCATGTTGCCGCAGTGCGTTAGGGAGAAATGAAATCAAGAAGGGATGGACATTTAGCGCAAGGAGCACGCTATTAGCTTCTTCTGCATGGCTGGGAACGAGGGCACAGAGTTAGATAACGGGTTGTCGTGTTGTGATAACGTGCAAAAGCGAGCTGCAGGACATTGCCGGTGCAGGTGGTGGTTCAGTTGATAGTTGATTCGATTTTCCGAAGTGGGATGTGGATTTTGCGCTGCATTTTGTGGAAATGCTAGAGCGATTCGATAACGATGGTTTGCTTTTGTGATAAAGTGTAATTTTTTGTAGCTTAGAAATATGCAAATCCCGCAATCGTTGCTTTGCCTTCACACAAGCTAGTCGGGGCGAAATGCTTACAGCTGTTACAATGTGTTCCACACCTTGTGTGGCAAGCGTTTTTTAAAGAAAATTCCACAGAATGCCACGATTTAAGCGTTTATTGCTCATGCGTCATAGCTACGGTTGCACCTGCTCTAATTCTTCACGTTCTACGTTTGTGATAAACTTATCGCTTTCTTTACGTTCATTCGCATTTTTGTTTGGTCATTGATTTGATATTTAAGAATAATAGCTGCTCTAAATATTAAAAAATTGCAATTCAAAATCAAGCGTTTTTGCCGTCACTCAAAAATGGGCCGACACCCACTTTTTTAGGTGACGTGACACTTTAAGGAGTTAAAATGCTCCCGTCTTAGGACGCATGGCGCGTGCGAGGACAGGCTCAGGTTTTCCGATCTCATGCGGTACGCGCTAGAGGCAAAAATAGTCCCATCAAACAGCCTCGACAGCCATTTTCCGAACTGTGACTACGTGGTAGAGCAATTTCGATGTAGAATTTCGACCTGAAATGCGAGTACACCCATTCCTGAACCACCATCTCAATTGTTTGCAGTAAAACCCTACATGGGCGCGTTTTCGTGCAGGGTCGAGTTTCACGAGCACTTTTAACCTCGCCTGAAGCAAATCCTCCATCCACCACCCAGCGTGTTAGTTTTGCTTCATTCCTACGCCACGAGCTCCTTCCGACAACTCGCGCCCCTGCAAACTCCCACATACATTCCCACACACACACACATACATACACGCTGTCCATCGCTCGACAGAAGCGAATTCCTAGTCCAGGCGCGAGATGGATGGACCGCTAAACGATACCAGCCATTCCATGGTGGACTATGCTGCATCGATTTGTGGTGGATTGTTTCCTGGTCCACCTGCTAGCGGTCCGAGAGTGAGGTAGGTCGAGGTAGAAAAATAACACGCGTTCTAAAACAAACACAAACACAAACACACGCGCGGGCGAGCGGCCAGTAATTAATCAGATTTGCTCGCGATAAAAGCGACCTCCAACTGCGCGCCACGGAATGCACCGAAAGCGGGACCAATTCAGCCAACCCTTTCGGAATAATAATTACGCAAGCCGCGTATAAGCCGCACCCTCCCTTGTAATCACTCCCACACACCTACGCGGGTGGTTTTGTGGTGCAGGCACATGTGCACTTTTTCTCGCGCCACAGCAACTAATTGGAAGCCGGTGCGCTGGTGAAGGAAAAACTCTTACAAATCAGCACCAGGGCACCATGTTCCACCCGAGCGTGGCTCAACGCCAATCGAAGTCTTGCAGGTGGAACTCGAAACCCCACGGAACAATCCGTGGGAAAAGGGTGATCTCACACAAAACGTTGCGACTGGATCGCCAACGACCCGGAAAGAAATTGGATTTACAAAATTATTACCACGCGTCACGAGAACGCGCCATAAATCATTCCGGTTTTTGGAGGGGTTTGTTTTTGAGCGTACCGAGCTCACCATCGAAGGGGAGAAGCCTGATTGAGTGGGTGGAAAGAAGGTGAGCCACCGAAGGCACTTGGAAAAGAGCGAAATGCACTGCAACCGACTGCATAGGTGATGGAGGGAAACTTTTGTGCCAGGCTTCCCATTTGCATGCCGGAACGTGTCAGGATAAACTTTCTGCCAATGCCATTCGGATCGGGTGGATGAAGAAGAAGAACAGGCAGAAAAAGAAGCAGAAGAAGAAGAAGAACAGTGAGAAGACCAACCAACCGTCCGACCGATTGCCGCCAATCTTACGCCTGACTCGCTGCTAATGGAAAATTTCTGTTTCCGGGCAAGATTTGCCGAAAGCGCCACCCTCGCAACCGAAAATGAGATAGGAGTTTTCGTGTCACCCCTTGTGGGTGGGCGACGGATCCTGGTGGTGGACTTTAGAAGCTGAAATTGCACCACGAATGGAGGCGCCTGGTTGGGGATAAGATTGGCCGACAGCTAGTACCTGGTGCGCCGATGCATTGTTTTAGTTTCGAGAGATGAATCATTAACGAACGGTGGCGCAAGTGGTGATGCATTTTTCGGTGATGCACGGAATGGAATGGTTGTTGCCGAATGCCGGTAGGTTTCTGGGCGGGCGCACGTATTCGTGCACGTTAATCTTGATCCTGTGGCATGGCGTGGATGTGCGGAACGATTAGGAACCGGTACCGGGAGCCGTTTTGTACGTGCTCGAATGGATGCTTTCGACATCGACATGCTTTTGTTTAAAATGATTTCAAATACGGACATTTTAAACGGCCGGTTTGAGGTTGTGCATCAAAAGGGGGTTTTGTTTTAAACAATCTCAAGCGAAATGCAAGGACGATTTTAGTTTCTTTCGTCATTAATGTGCCCCAACTTGCATGGGTTGAATTCTTTTAGGAAACAAACCCAAGAGTGGCATTCAAAAGTTGAAAAATTAAACTTATTCAATATCATTTGTTCTTAAGGATACTGCTAAAAACCCACCACGAGCGACTTTAACGTATGACGTAACGCCCTTTTAATCCATGCAGAAAACTTTATCGGAAACGTGCCAATGCTGAAAACTGGTGGTTTTTCGTAGAATTTAAATCATCCATCGTCAGCTTTACGATAAATTCAACGCGGCTTGTACATGAGAAAAAGCTTCAACACCCTCTGCCATACAACGAATGAGAAATCCGAGAAACTCCAGCAAAGAAAGGACCACCGTACGTAACGATACGAACGTTGCGTTCTTAAGTTTCACCGGTGCCTTTTGCCGACACGGGATTTATGGCATATTACATCACACACACACGGTGGTGGTGGTGGTGTCTTACGGCCATGGTCTTGTGAAATGTCATACATCAGCTTTTTCCCACCCTGGGGGTGCTTTCCCGCAACTGCACTAATTACTCGCCGTAACCGTCGTGTCCCACGGGCTCGTCCCTATCAAACTACGTATGTAAACGATATACATCCTGTCTTTCGTCCTGCCGTTCGGCTAATCCTCACATCCCAAAAGACCTCGCACACCTTCGAACGGCTGGCTGGGCGCTCTGACTATGATTACCAATTATAACGCGAAATATGAGCGCCACTTCTGGGCCCTTTCGATGGGCTTTTCCGTGCTCGAGAGCTTGAGTCCTTTTGTGTGTGGGTGTGTGTGTAATGCGAATCCTTTGTCGCGCAAACCTCGGATAAGCTAAGGAACGGTGGAATAGACACCCGAAAAGAAGGAGAAAAAAAGCTACCTACGACACAAAGCCCGGACGTTCCGGCTCGCTGACAGTAATTGATCAATGGCGAACCTGCCGACGTGGCAAAACCTCCTCGGCATCGGCATTTTCCGCGTGCTCTCGGAAAAGGCTTGCGCACTCAATGAGCCAATAGAGAGGTTGGCCGTATTTTCCCGCGACACCGATCGGCGCGAACGAAGCGACCACGATAAGGCAGGTTCCGTTTTTCCGCATGACAAATGATTTGCCGACAGTTTAAGAATGTGGCGCGTTTTTAATGATGCTCTATGTGGGGCGTTCGTTCGTTCGTTCGTCCGTTACCACGGTACGGTGGTGTGCCAGCTTATCCGGGCCAGGCTGTCGTAAATGCGTACGCGAAATTGGCGGTTTTCGTCAAGACGCTTTTCGTGCCATGGAGGACGGTGCACGCTTTGAGGAGATAAATGACAATGAAGCCGGCAGATGCGGGCGCTCGAGAAAATGAACTGAGTTATGCCATTGTGTCCCGAGGCGGTCCTTCAATTCCACGACCCTTTCAACCTCGTAGCCGTGGTTTCGCACTTAGTGGGCGAGTCCTGCTGGTTGTCTTACGGTTGTCCTACACGAGGTTCCGTGGATAAGACGCTTCGGCTGTGAATTCATGGCGCACGATACGCGAAAGCTCGTGTCAACGCACGCATAAGATAAACGGTAATGAACTCGACTCCAGCACATTCAAGTGTGGTGGTGAGAGCTGGAAAACAAATCATTTTTATTCTATTGGCATGCGAGCACCATGCATGTGAAGTGTTCAGTTGCCATGAAAAGCGTATTCTTTTGTTGTGTTATTCACGCAGAACCGCCCTTTTATGCTTTTGGTGCCTCAGTGCGCTTTGGTAATCTTACCGAGCCTGAGCGGAATAATTATTGGGTTTACCAGGAGTTTGTTGGGTTAAATTTTAATTTATCTCCTCTACGACCACACGATGGATACGCAGAAGAAATAAGTTAAGCACCCATGGGGAGGTAGATAAGCAATTGCGTACAATTTATTCACATTTGAGCAGAGTTTTAATTATAAAATCTAGCTACAAAACGCAATTAAAGCACGGGATATATAGCGTGATGGGTGACATGGGTTTATAATGCAAGCATTTTTGTTTCTCGCAATTTCAAATGTCAGTGATTATTCACTTGAAATTCGCTCTACAAAGTTGCAGTTATTTTTTTATGTGCAATTCATTATCAGTTTCAGTTGAAAAGCAGCGACAAATTGGTATGCGAATGAAATCCTGCTACAAAGTAAACGAAACACAGTGTGCGTGTACGAAAGTATGCCGTTGCTAAGCTACGGTGATGAAAAATGTCCTAGAAATTATGGTATGTGAAAATTTCGTTGGTTACTGTTTTTCGAGTACAATTTCTATCAGTTGACCAGAACTGTCAATTCACATGAAATGCACTGTAAATAGGACAACTCAACGTCATTACAGAGCGACAAGGCCATCCCAAAACTCCCCACCAGTCGCTCGAAAAAAGCTCTAATCAAGCTTTAAATCTGGCATTCTAACCGATTTGCAATCAGCGCACCCGTTTAGGTAACGGTTACGAATCAATTACGCTACGCGAGGGTCGATGCGTGCATGGCTCCTGTTCTTTTTTTCTTTCATGGCCAACTTTTCCATAAGCAGGTGTCCCATTTGCAAATTTCGACAACGTGCCTCGGGTCGGTAACTTTTTCATACCGTCGAAGTTAACTTTGTGTTTGTCACCACCACACCCGGATCCCGGATCCCAGATATGAGCCCAGATGCACGGCTCTTTCCCACAGGACGCGCACGGTAGATTGAGATTCATATCGTAAAAAAGTGTAACTATACTACACCCCGCCGAAATCCTGATGGCAGATAATAAAACATAAACTTTAGCCTCCCATGGAACCTTCACAGCCCTTCGGCACACCGTAACGGGGACACCTTCAGGTCGAACGTGAAAAACGGCACTCGGCACGGTCGGTAGGGTGTAAATAACGGTGCGCCCTTTCGCAGACCAACACCACCGAGTCGTTTTGGTCCATTTCCGTATCGGGGGTGGGTCGGATGCGCGACAAAAACAAAGCAAAAAAAGTCACGCCGTGGGAGGATGACATTTTCCCTATGCTCTTTTTTCCCGTGCTTTGCTCCCTTCGCTCCAAGGGTTTCACCAAGGGGTCTGAACCTGCCGATCAGACGGTGGCTTTGATTTGTTTTCCACTTTGCGCACACACACAGCGTCACACGTGCGTCCATTTCCCGGCCTGCGACACCCCTTTCTGGGAGGAAAAACGGGGATGAAAAAAGGTGGCCTCACGCAGGAGACACTCGGCGGCACGAATCGTAACAAAAATGGTTCATATTCATATTTTACTCGCAATATGAATGCCTCGCATTGGGCTGGGAAAAGTGGGCAAAAAAAATGCTGGAAAAGCTCGCCCCCTCCACCCCATGACTCCCCTACACCCTCGCCCTAAGCGCAGAGTACCGGAAAACCGAGATCCGGTTCCGACCCCGGTGGGTAAATACGCCGTATTGCACCGGAAACTGGCAGCGGTAAAGTTTATTGAAGGATTGTTATCGTTTTGACATTACTCAGCACTTTAACGTTCCCGCCCCCGGGGGGGATTAGCAGGCATTCCAGCAGTGTGTTTGTGTGGGTGGGCCTCGGTTGCGGAAAGTAAGTTGTCATATTGATGATGACTGCTCGTGTGCTCGCGTATGCTACGGCGAATCGCGTCCGGATGTCGCTTCCCGGGAAAATTAAACCGGAAGGACCGATTGCCATCATTCCCGGGGCCGGTGGTGCGTTGTTTATTTGGCGGGAGCGAGTTTAATAAATTTGTCCGGGTGTCCCGGGGGGTGTGTGGCTTTTCACGTCGTTGCCCTCGTATGCGCACCGAATGACGGATTGTTCGGTGGGAGTTGAAGGGCCAATAAAACCAGCGCTCCCATCCAACTCGAGCGAGGATGGAAAGGAGTAAAAGCGGTGGTAGCTCGTAATTCACGGCTCAGCATTGTCTGACTCGCGATTCTAAATTGCGGAATGATCAACGCCGTAATGACTGAATAGAAATCATCCCGGAAAAGCGGAGTTTTGGAGCGAGCGATGTACGGACGGGAGCATTTTGTTATTGCTCGTTAAATCTGTATTACGGTGAAGCGATGGGAAGCGATGGGAAAGCGGTTCCGTTTTCGCCAGGGGGCTGCTTTTTCTCCACCGGAGAGTAAAAGTTATACGCCACAGGACACGTGCACACATATTCCATATTTTATGCCACGAGCTATCAACGGGACCGATGCGTGTGTCTCGGTACGCCCTAGCCGGGGTTATTGCAGGCTGCGTCACGTTCGGGGGTTTTATTGTCAATTTTCAATTTCATTCAACGGGGCGCGTGTGTCAATGCCGTTTGGGGATTTGTTTTTGGTTCATGCAAAATTATGTGCCACCTTCCGCCGCCGATTGGAAGATGGAAAAAGAATGCCAACAAGCTGCTTGCTCATTTCACCACAATACATAAAGTTGCAGAAAGGGCAATTTTACTCGCTGGAGGCAATGAGAAAAAGAAATACAACGTAAGCAAACACGGGTGGTATGTTTTTTTTTAGAATTCTCATTACCTAGAAGCTCCACGAAGTCGGATTTTTCGAAAAAAAAAACAACACCGACCGAACATTTTAGATTACAAGAATAGCGAAAAAAATAAACCTTTTCAAATTGCCGTCATTGGCGGTGCAAATAAAATTATATTCCCAGAAGCCAGCCATAGGCATCACAATAGAAGCGCCAAATATGCCCCGTAATGTATTTTCCGCTGCGTCGACGGTTGCTTCGATGCGTCCCGTTTACAACCCCCCGTGGTTGAGCGCTTCAAAAGCGGGCACAGACTTTGAAACGAAAGTTAGAACATTTTCCTGCAATTTAACGCCTTCGCCGTTCACGTAGGACTCGAGCCGCACTCGTTAGCCTCTTAACCGTGCGGTGCAACTACCTAAAAGACAGCCCCCATTTAACCAATTGAACCTTCGAGACGCGAAACCGGCAGCCTGCTAACGGGCCCGTTAAAGTGTGCCGGTTGTTTAGTGCGCTCGGATTTGTCACACCACACTAAAACACACACACACACGCTCTTTCTCACCAATATCGCACCATATGCTGCCATCATCGGTGAGTCCTTTCCATCGCGTGAAACCAGACTCGTGAACTCTCAGCTGCAGCCTGGGCGCCGAACGTGGCGTTTCTGGTAAACATATTCTAATTTTATGCCACCATCCATATGCGTGGGAACGTGCATGTGAACGTGTGTATGTGTGCTGTGTTCTCTGGCCACACCGCAATCGAGTCCCTTTCGAAGGGTTTCCCACAACCCGGCCAATGAAGACGTTGACCATCATACTCGGAATTCTATAAATAATTCATTGACAATGACAACCATTTCGGTTGACTCGTTCGCCGTTCGGTGCACCGAAAGCAAAAGATGCGACTGGCGCTCGCAGGATCCTCCTTCGCAGGATGTGACCGCTCGCTGAGACTGCAAACCGGCAAACCAGGCTGACCGGCGGACGATGGCTTCAAATATGTTAATTGAATCTTCAATGCACATTTCAGCTGCAGCCCGACGGGGTTTTCGGTTTTCGGGCGTCCTTTGCACTGCAAACCCGTATACGTCCCGGTCGAGCCCGAAGGAGGCCGGGTTGAAGTTGGGTGCACTAAATGTTTAATTGAATTATTTTCGATTTGCACCGAACTGCAACAGATACGGCTCAATTAAGAAATTGTCATTGCCGAAAAGCTTCAGCGCAGTCAGGGTGGTTTGGTCCTGCGATTTCCTAATCCTTTCGGGGCCATTTGGATGGGGTCAGCCAACGATTGGACTCAACGAACTCAAACGAAGGAGCAGCCAAAGGATGCGACTGTTTTTTTGTTTTGTTCTATTCGAAGCGATCAAGTAAATCATGGTGCACGTGACTAGCGCACGGGTGCAAAGAAGATGTCGCTGATTCACCGATTCCCTTCGCACTGATGGTGCCCGCAGCAGTTGGATGGTACCGGCCATCGTAACGAGCTGATTGCAAGCTCGAATAAAAATTATGAGACGTGATACGTTTTCCCAACAATGGCGCGCAATCAGTACCGGAACGATGGGATGATTCCGAGTCTCGGGCGCTTTTCCAACCTTAACCGGGCTGTGGGTATGTGTGCGGTTGTGTGTTTTGTATGCGTGGTTTTTTTCTTCTACTCCATCATCTCTCTCTCTCTCTCGCTCTCTCCCGTTTTCGCTCTCACTCTGCCGTCATAGCCTGCTGAGGTGGGTGAATGGCAGCATCCACCGAAGTTGGGCTTCGCTGCGTTGCACTTATTAGCGGGTGTAATTAGCATGTATTTACAATGCAATGCAGTTGCACCATCGCGATGATGATGAACTCGCGCCAACCGCTGCAGCCGGAGAAAAGTGCAGCTCCATCGGTGCGAAACTACGGCGGGCGTTAATGCACTAATTAAGATTCGGAGTTTCCGTTTGTGGAAACTTTCTCGCGCGTACTTTTTTGTCCCGCGCTGTGGCTGGTACTTCTAACGACTTCGCTGACCTGTAGCCGGCTGGCATTTCCACCGAGCAACGCAAGACGCCAGGCTGGCCACTTTCTTTGATTAAGACTTTCGCTCGAATAGGGGGGCATTCTTGCGCCCTGGTGGAGATCGAGATAATTTAAATGACTCCGTTACGATTCGAAGAACGTCCTCGTCGTCGTCGTCGTCGTCCTCGTCGTTGTTAATCTCTTGTGGGTTAAAGTATCCCCAGCACAGTATCGCATCCTTTCGAAACGTAGCATGTATGCACGCACACACGCACGCCAAATCGATGTGGGTTTTGGTCATGTTTCAAACGCGTCCACTTGAGCAGCCAACCCGCGGTAAGTGGCCTTTCCACCCGAAGCACGTTTCACCCAACGTTTTTCGAGTGCTTCGGTAACGAGTTGGATGGACAAATTCGGCTGAAAGGAATAAAAAAAACCACAACCCTTCCCCGGGCACCATTTTGTCCATAAACTTTATGGTTGCTGTTCTCTATTGATTTGCACATTTATTGCCGATCGAAAGGCGTGCGCGCGATCGTGCAGCTTGCGAATGGATTGGAAAAGCGCTTTTTCCACTTTTCGCACGCTCCCGAACGATATCAGGTGCTCGAACCACTCGTGCTCCTTCACAGCGAATGCCGAACCCAGCGGATAGAAGGAGGGTTTTGGCTTTTCGATGAATATTTTTCGGGGGCATTTCCATTACTCACCCACCGCGCACGGAACCCATACCGTAGAGTGTATTTTTCTAGCCGGTAAGCAGTTAAAACTTTCGCTCCTAGATACCGGCCCGGATGCCGAGCTAATGCATCAAAACCGTGGTGCGCTTTTCGCAAGCATTCCGCTCCGATTTCCATTATGTTTTACGACTGTCTGGTTGAATTTTTGATTGCATTTTCATGATTAAAGCCATTGCATCGGTGAATTTGGGTAGTTTCGTTTTGCTACGATTGCTGGCACCATCCAACAATCCGCCGCTTTCGACATGATTTGTGGCAGGGAGTCTCAAATTTTACGTTCACCGCGATTCAGTGGCTTGTTTTATTCGCCGCTTTACGGTACCGTTTTGTTTTTCCAATCGCAATTAACAGACACCCCACAGACAGGGGGTGAAATTCGCCCCTGTTGGGATGTCACCGGGACGGGAGATCGTTTAACGATCCGAAGGGCGATTCCTAGCATTGAGCATTGAGGATGATAGCAACATATCACGCACGTAACCGGTGAAACAATGCCACTTGGTGACAGCAAGTGCTAAATGGATTCAGGGAAGATGAAGCGAAGGCACAAAAGGTTCGTAAAAACACGACTGTACGTCGAAAGCACCGAAAAACATGGTACAGGACTCCTCTGATATAGGTGGCGTGGTCGATAGTCTTGATTTAGCTGAACTTCACAATTCGTTCCTTCATTGGCAACGTAACATTCTCCCAATTACTAGCGCTTTAAGGACGAGTTTGACAAATTTTTCGTGAATTTTTCCAGCTTTAGATGGGATTTTTGTCGAACGGACGACAGCTGTTAATGTTGTAGGGTTAGCTGAGTTTGACATTCAATTATATGTTACTAAATAGCACCTGAATTCCAGGAACAATCCAGAATGCATGGCAAAGTAACAACATATATCTGGCAGTCTTGTTTTGGTTTCCATTTAAGCATTTTCATTACGGAGAAAATTTTATTTCGAGACTGGATTTACGAGACCGGCGGTAGATTTTTCTGGATGAACCACCCTTCCCGGAAACTGTCATGACCTTTTGCTAAACTCGACTCTTTCCGCTAAAAGCATCCCACTGAAGGGGTTTAATCGCAATGGCAAAGGCTATACCCTTAGTTCTTTGCCCCTCTTAAGTATCGGGATACGTTCGACGTCATACCCCGCGGAAGGAAACTTATTTTCAAAAACATTTAAAGATCACTAAGCGGCAATTTTTTGTTTCTCCTTTTCCTGTAGATAAGTCCATTCTCCGTGCCCGTGGTCGTGGTATTTTGCCCTTCAGCACGAGCTAATCTTTTTACGATGAGCGCTGTCTCTTCGCCCGCCTCGCATCCAACAAACATCGTAATTGAATGAATGCTTCTTCCACCATTATGTCACGCGCGGGTGGGCTCCCGCGATGGGGTGGAAAAATGCAAAGCCCAAAAAAGATGCCTCCGAACGACGAAAATCATTCATCCGACAGACGCAGGCTGGCTGGGTGGATTCGTTTCTTACATCATTTCGCCATTCCACCGGCTCTTCGTTCACCACGTTCCGGAGGCTTTTGGGGGTGGTTTTTTTTTTTGGGCAGCTTTTCCCGCAGCTCACGCTCGTTTTCGCATCTCTCGCCACGTGGCTTTTGTTTGTGTTTGCAGTCCTGCGAGCTAAATGGCTCGCATTGTTGTGGGCTGTGGTGATGAAAATTTGAATACCGATAACGGTTGAATTGAAGTTTGATGAAGATGAATTGCCGGCCGGATTAGGTTAATGCGCTTCTATTCGGCATTCGGTGGTGGAGAAACTGGTAAGAGCACAGAAACACACACCCCGACGACGGACATCTTGCCGCGGTGGGTGTAATGAGCACTGGCAGCAACCTTCCGGGCGGATAAGGTTCCAGGGCCTAATGCCACGAATTTCACACGAACGCAGCGAGAAAGATCGTAAGATCGCGGTGGATTCGGGGAAGGCGTTTCAGCACGCTAATATTGGATTCTAGGACGCTAATTAGGGAGGCTTTTTTTCTATCCGAACGGTTTTTTTGTTACAGCATGTTGGATTTCGGTTTTTCGTGGAAGGAAAGCTCATTTCATTGAAACGATCATTTTAAGCTTTGCAATGTAAAAGTCGCAATATTTTAGGCGATATCGATTTATCTGTATTGAATTAATATTATCCGAATCCAAACTAGCAAATCATGCTAGAAGCAAGAACAAGGCTGGCTGCTAAGTTTGCTGGGCATCCCGTGATTAGATCAACGCTGGTAACGAAAACACAAACTTATGCTGCTACTTTGTGTCTCCTGAACTCAATCGACCAGCATCTTGTCCCATAACTCCTCCGTTGCTTTGTTTCTCATTTCGCTCTGTGTTTTTCATTCCCCTCAGCACAGAAAAAAAGTTATTCCATGCAATTCCACCACCAGTAGTGCAGTGCATGAGTTTGCTGAGTAAATATTATTTTTGCCAGTGAACGCAGCCTTGACTAATCTTGCATAAACACGCGAGGGTGGTGACATTTTTGATTTACCTTACTCAAACAGTGGCATTTTTGGCAAACATCGTCTTAGCTTTAGCCCACCACCACTCTTGGTGATTTTTGGAAGGAAAATTAAAGCGTTCTATTTCGATTCCAGCCACCACTCGCAGGACGAGAGTAATTAAAGAGTGAATGAGAGAGTAAAAAAAGGATCCCTTTTCCGGTTATAGCAGTCGGGTTAATATCGCTCGAACTCAACGCTTGAATGGAAAATGTGTGTCCCGACGGATCGTTCGATTGCCAGCGACCGTTTCGAATGATTTCCTTGCGCGAGCCATTGGTCGACGTTGCACAAAATGCGGCCACTTGCAACTTTCGATGCACTGACCGAGAGGCTTGAGAGCGGCTTTGTTCATAATCCACTGGCACTGTGCATACTCGAGCCGACCGTCGATGCAAATACGGCCACAAAACCCAAGTGCCCCCGGTGAGCCACAGCAGGGCGGGGTGAAAACTCAATCAATGCCCCTCGTTTTCACCGAAGTCTCAAGTCCATCGCCAATCCAGCCTACGATACGGTGAAACGGAGGCACTTCCAGTGGCGAATCAGAAGCCCATTGCGGGCGCGAAGTGAATGTCGAAAATTTGGCGTTCGTACACCCGTTCCGGCGCATCGTACGCTGCCGGGCGTGGAATATAAATGGACCCATCGAAGCTTTTGCCCAGGAACAGGCCAGAGTGTGCGGCATCGTGCGGACATACCGGCGAGATTCCGACGCTCTTCCGTTCCGTGGGGCACATGGGAATATGAAAATATCGGACTGTAGAACGCGAACAAAACAACCAGCAGTTATAGGAGATAGATAGAGAGAGAGAGAAAGAGAGAGAGAGAGAGAGAGAGAGAGAGAAAAAGCCCTCCCGACAAGCGAAACGAAAATCATTTCCCCATATCCGGGATCGGCACGGATCGTGGAATGTAAAGCCACGACCGAGAAGCGTTCCGTTCGAAGGAACGGAAAAACAGCTAGAAACAAACCAAAAAAAAGGAATCAGGCTCAGTTCGAGTGCTTCGATACCGCCACCGATCCCAGGGAAAATGTGAGTAAAGATCCGGTTCGGAAGTTGTTGGTTGGCATCCCTTTGCCTTTCTTTCTTTTTTTTTCGTCCTGCTTTCCTGCGCCTTACTCATCTCTTCATTGTTTTAATGCCACTTCCCGCTAACTGGCAAGGACTCGCCGGCCAGGTTCGGCTCGTTTCGCATGCCATTGTGTAAACAAAGTTCACTGCCATGGTAACGCAAAGCCTGCTACCACGAACGGACAGCTTGGTGTTCGGTGAAGCGTGTGCGTTCGAGTGATTCCGGCGCTTCTTGGGTGCTTTTCCAGCGTTTTTTCCACCGCACAAACACACACACAGCTCAAAAGACGGAAGTAAATTTGAAGTATGCTACCGAATCGATTCGATGCACGAAACTCACTTCAAGTGTGGGTGGAAAAAAAGCCCCTTACAATTGGATTAAAAAGCTCGCCAAAAAATGCTCGCAAGTCGTTTGGCTGAGAAACGAACCCGTGGGAATAAACCGGCCGCAAAGGTGTCCTGGAAGCACCACGAAGAAACCTCCGTTCGCTTATCCGGAAAACATCGCGGCACCATATCTCATGCGCCACGGTGCAATATCGCATCATTTGTCTCACGGCCGGAGGCAACTGCATTCGCTGCATTCGTTGCACTTTCCGGTGCAGTGTTTCGTGTTCTGCACCGTGCGCCAGGTTATCTCCACCGGGACGAAGCAATTTGCCTATCGATTTTCCCACCCAGTGTTCCCGTCGCACCACGTCTTTAGTCGCCGCAACGAAAAAACGCCCCGGACAGTTTGTTAAGTAAGAGAAACACAATTATTTGTACTTTTGTGGTTAGCTCCCTCCGGCCCCGGCTCTTTTCAGAAAGCTGGTGGTTCTCGTGCGGTTAAATCGACCGTAGCACCATCGCATCCGCATGGCACGAGGCAGTGAAAAATGGCCCACCCCCAGCCAGCATCATCCAGCGAGGCCAGGGATCCGGACACGGACACAGACACGGTTGCGCGTATCGTGGTTTCCGGATCGCGGTGAACGCGAGCGCAGAAAAATGGACCGGTCCGGGGGCCACGTCCTATTCCGATTCCGGGTTCCGGTTTCGGGCTTCGAGAGTGGACCGTAATTGGGCACATCGGACTCACGGTGCCCACGGAGATAACAAATAGAACCCGCCGGATGCGTGGCAGGGACGGTTGGTTTTATTTATCTGCTGGTTTAGTTAGCTTCCGGTTGCGATTCCGTTTTTTTCGTTCGCCTCGCACGGGGTTTTGTGCACGCTTTCGTTCGACCAGGGCATGTCGTCTGGTTCCGTGTGAGGGTGCGAGCTGGTTGTTTTTTGTTGCTGTTTTTCCTTCCACCTGCAGCACCCAGCGAGGAGCACTTAACAGCCTTTCCTCGGGTGGCCGTTTATTTACTGGTTGTCCTGACCGCTCTCATGCCACTCGGGCTGGTGTCTTGCAACTCGTACGCGCTCCGTTAATCGCATCGGCAGTGGCTCAGACAAACCCATAAATAGCGCTTTCCCATCGAGCAGTAAATGAAGATTAATTATTTAGGCTACCGAAGGCTGCCGGAGCGAACTACCCTCGTGGGTGGCTCAAGTGGGTCCTTCCAAGTGCCTCGAGGACTCTCTCTCTCTCTCTCTCTCTCTCTCTCTCTCTCTCTCTCTCTCACGCGCATTGCTTAAGGGCACTCCGATATTCCGATGGGCACCGGGACGGGAACACGTGTTTTCGAGTGTTGTTCTATTTTAAATCCATTAGCTTGCCGTTTTCCCGACGGTCGGGTGCGCGTTTTGTGAATGCGATGTGGTGCGTTCGAGGATCTGACTCGAAACCCCCGGGTCCCGGGCTACAGGCGAGAATGAGCTTCGCTTTACAAGCTTCGGAAGCAGCAGCATTAACGGCTTAAGCAGTTTTCGAGAGGTTGCGCTTACATGCGGATTTTTGTTGCTCGAGCTGTGGGTCGAAATGCAGCACCTTTTGGAGGGCATTGTGAAGCGGTGTTTTTTTTATTTTCTCAGCCACTGCACACAAGCTTTAGTGGAGAATTTGGAAGCAATTGTTGCTGGGTCAAACGAGCTGAAGGGTTCACCAGCTGGATTGTAGAAGAGAAATTTGCTAAAAGATTCGTGGAAATGAAACTGCCAGATTTTTCAAAGTACCTTGAATTAATTCGTTTTAGTGTTGTGAAACGTAAACGTAAGGTTTAACGCGCGAGTTTCTACGATGTTTAAAATGAGCCTTATTATGTTCTCTCAAGCATCTTGGTTTCCTTCACTAGCGAGGGCAAGTTTTGATTTTGTGCCAATGAAACTACTCTCGATTAGCCAAACGAGTACATCCAAAAGTGTCGCTAGTTTTCCGACCATTTGCAACCGCCAGGAAGTAAGTCGCGCAAAGCTATGCTAATGCATGCTCGAGTTTGTTGCATTAATCGACGTAATTCAACCGGGTCTATCGTTTTCTCCAGCAATCACACAAGACGTTCCTTCCCATTAATGTCTCGGCAGGTCTTCCGACCACCTAGCATTCGTCCCTTACGACTCGCGTAATTCGAAATCATCGCACACCGCCACAGAGCGACCACGTTGACGTTGATCAGAGTCTTCCTGCCGGTGACGGTGGCCATTTCGTTTTGCGTTTTGCGTCCCAGATCGGGGAATCGGCTCACAACCCCGCAAGGAAAACGCGCGTCCAAGACGGTGAGCCTTCGTTGCCACCGTCATCCAGTGGAGTGGATGTAATCTCTCATCCCAGGCAGGCCGGCAGATGATTTATGACAGTCGCATAATGCAAAAGATGTGTTAATCTCGGCTCGCAAGCGATCTAGGCCAGTCTCCCCGCCCGGTGGCCCTTCCGAAGAGATAATTACTGCGCCCGCTATTGCCACAATGCCAGAGCCGGGACTGTCCGGACATAAATTCCCGCGACGGTGCGACGGTGCACCGGAAGGCTCATATTTTTACGCCCGCTCGATTTCCCGCCAGCGGCCACCGACGGTCATTCAGTCTTTCATTCTATTTGTGCGCGGATAATGCGGCTCTCTCCCTTTCAACGAGTGAGCGAGAGAGAGAGAGAGAGAGAGTGTGAGAGAGAGAGAAAGACAGTCGAAAAAAAAGAAAGAAAGCAAAAGGATTAGCGCGGGCTTCCCATTTAGATCGGTGGCAATCCTATTAATTGAATGACTTAAATCCACAGCCACCGCCATCGCGTGTGTTCGTGGAATGGCCACCAAATTTCGATGATGGTTAGGTCGGGAAATGCGGCCACCGGGCTGGGGGAGAGGAAAAGCCCACTCTCGGCCACTAGGCTTGTGGAAATATTTGGTCAACGCATCGAAGCGCGCTTTAATGCACCAATGCTGCTTGCTTTCGAAAAGGGCAGAGTGGCAAATAAACGCCACGCATCGCATGCAGGAGGCTTTCGTCGGAAGCCAAGCCCATTTCATTAGTTTAATTGTGACGCAGCAAACCGAACGCCGATGCACCGCTGCACCGATGGTTCATCTCCAAACCGGTCGGAAGCTTTCATTTCCAAATGCGCCCGTAGTTTGGGTGGTTCTTTTTTTTCTCCACCATTAACAGAACCGCACGGCACATGGTTCCAGTCTTTTTTTAGGGCAGACAGCAAATACAATATGAACTCCGGCGTGTGATGGAAAGGACATAAAAGTGCACGCGGATTTATTACTCACCCGGGCCCGGGCTGTTGCACGTGACATTGTTGCATACTGGTTTACATCACGTGCGCCCTCGCGTGCGTGGTACGTGATTTTTGATTAATTTCTCTACCCAAAACTCCCGGCGTTGAGCGTGAGCGTGATGGGAGGATTGCAGAAAGAGACGCAAAGAGGCGCTGTAAATTCGCACGCACGTCATCCGAGGGATCATTTGGTGGCTTAATTTCCGGCGCTGTATCTTAACTTGTCAACCCGCCAGCGTAAACGCCACCGTGCTCGACTGGCAGGCAAATTTGGTGGATGGAAAACCATTTTTCACTCGCCCTATCGTCTGGTACAACACTGGCACCATATTCCTGGGGGTCGATGGTGCCTGTCGATGTGCGATCGACGAAAGCGAAGCCCAAAGCGCCTCTTTAAGCGTATCGTGTCATGTCGCTGCCACAGTTGTTAACCCACGCCGGTGGGTGCCCCATTTTCCCATCCATCGGAGCCGCCTTTTTCCCGGCTAAAGACAGTGGAATCGAAATCCATAAATCAACCGGTGCAAATCTTGCCAACGTGCTACCAGCGGGCTCGCGGCACAACCGATTGCGAACGGTTCGAAAAAAGAAGCAAAGCACACAGGAACAAAAAAAAGAAGAAACACGAGGAGACGAGGAAAATCGTTTTTCGCGCAACATCTAAATCTCCCGGTAATCCCGGGCCTGGCTGATGTGCACGATTTAACGATTCCCCGTTAGAGGATCCCTTTTCCTACCCGGTGAAGTTTAAACTTCACCTCCGTTAGACGTGTATTGGACCGTTAAACTCACCGTTTCTGGCTAGGAGTGGGCTGTTCGTCCTTTTTTCGGGCGGTTGATCTTCGCATCCGACCTGCTTGGGGTGGCGTGGCCGTTTAGGTAAATTGAAAATGTGATTTTCGTGTGCAAGCGCCTCGACTAGATTAGGCCGGAACCAGCCGTGAGCTTACTGTTATGGCTGCGATATATTGTTTCACCGTGCCCAGGCTCTGGAAGGCGTGTGGTGTGCCACATAAATTACATCCCGAAGGGGTTTTTTTTTTTGGCGCGGCACAAAGCCTGTCGCAATAATTGTCAATGCCGTGCCATCGACGGGATGGAGCTTTCGGCTGGCGTTCGTTTTGCTGCGGAAATGAAGAGAGCAGCATTGAAGTAGCGAATGTAAACGATTTGTGGTGGAAAGTCAAACGAGTGATCCAATTGGAACAATTGGTAGTTTTATTGAGGTGAGCCGGTGAGAAGAGCTTGTCGAGTGTCTGTTTTTCAATTGAACGCTTATTGGTAAAACTTTTGCTAAAAAAACTGATGTTTGTAGTTTACCGCAGGTTGAATGTTCAAAATAACAAGTAAATTAGAAGCCTGGAGCGCTCTCGAGAGTGATCGTTTCTTTTTTTATTACATTGATACACGATTCCCAAACCCTAAAATCAATTTTGCGAGAAAAATGGCCAAAGAAAACTATGATAAAATCGGGATGGAAATGAAGTGCAGAAACGTGTGTAGGGGTCGCTTTGAGATAAAAGAACAAACAAGTGTTAGATAAAAAGAGAATAGATTGTTTATGTTATTGCTCAAGAAGATGGAAAGTTTTGAGAGGCTTTGATCAACAGTTCAAGCCAATGTCGGGTGTGTGAAACAGAGCATTTGTTTTGGTTAGAGATAAATTTGTGGCGTTTTTATAAGTGCACAGGAAAATAGTTAAAGTTATCAATCGAAGGGAGGTAGAGAGAATGATAAAAAGGGGGTGAAATCGGCACAATCTGCGAAAATGCATATCAGAAAAGTCACTAAAAATTTAATCTCAAAATTAACGACAATGGAATGAATGAACAGTAAATTTCCTGAAACATCAATCCGATTAAAAAGGGATTAATCATGTAGTATGTCAGTTAAATTAAATTGCCTGCTTATTAGTGCTCCGAAGCAATATCTATTTATTCTGGTTATTGTGTTGCTGTTCGTGCTTGATTGGAATTTTCATCTCCATTCCGAGCGTCGGCCGCTTTTGTTTTCCATTTCGCATACCTTCCGCCCAAGAGCGAGCATAATATACCAGCTCAGCATGCTTTAATTGTATTACACTATGCGAACCTTCCACCGATTCCAGCCACATCAGAAACGAGCACGTCGCCCTTGTCTGGACTCGTCGAACAAATTTTCACCAGAACAGCCGCTGCGTTTCGATGATATGAAAACAGAGCGATCGGATTCGAGACAGCATTTGCGATCGCAAACAATTCCACCCGGCTAAGGGATGGCCACACACTTGCGGGAATGCCCCGTCCGGTGGTTGCTAGCGTATGCTAATGCCGTCTAATCGTACCCATAATGGACGGCCATTTGCAACGATCTCGCATTTCGATGCCACCACACATCAATCCCTAACACTCCCGGACCGGCGGCGTGATGGCCCGGTTCCGATGATGACGAGTCTGACGTGCCACACCAGGTATGTATGGTGCTGAAGCGGAAAATAAATTCCCTACCGGCTAGCGATGCTGGCTGGGGGTGGTTTTCCCGAAGCCCAAGCAACAGCCGCCACGAGCCACGTGAGGGTTGTTTATTTTGCGCACACGCTCCTTGACGGCGTGAGGCATTTTCCAACACAATTTGCCATCGCTCGGTGCTGCTCGGTGGATGAATACATAAATTATTATTTGTCTATATTTTCCATATTTGATTCCGTTCGACGCGCGCCCGATGGGCGGTTGCGTTTTCATTTGTGGGCTGGCGTTGTTTGCGGTGCGTGCTCAATATCGCAAATGCTTTCTCGATTACGCATCGCGGCGGAAAAGCGGGCCCAACGGGATTGCGGGTGTGTAACCGTCTTTCACTGGCCGTCCATGGGATGGCCTTTTCCACTTGGTTTGCACTTGGTTGTCGGCAAATCGTGACCGCTCACTTATGCATCATTGCCAGCGTGGGTGGGGTGAAAGTTTACGGCCACTTTGTCGAAACACTTGTGCTTGGGCGCCGGCCTCATCTTGAAGTAATCCTTTGCGATCAGGCGTGGTAGCTCTTCGGATGAGATCGACTTACAATCGACGGAGCTCATGGACCAGTTAGTGCACGATTTCGCGGTGAAAGAGCATTTCCAAGCGTACGGAGATGGTAGCACAAGTGTTGGGGTGTTTTAAGATCCCACGAAGGCGATTATTGGGTGGATTTAATTTGGTTCCGAAGCACAAGGAGCCGATGAGCAGACTGATGACGTACTATTCGCACGGCTGATGTTTATCTAAGATGATTATAATCTGTATACACTTTGTACAAAAACTAAGCAGAATGTTAACCGAAATATGGGAATAAGGCACCAAAGCGCATCTGCATCGATGAAACGTATAGTTTGATTGGATATCATAAAGTTGTTAGCAGTCAAATTATTTTTCACTAGCAAACAAAAGCAAGTAGACAGCTTGGTTTAATCACGATTAATTGAATAAGAATAAACAACACACAATAATCTCGATTCTAAGATTTATTTTTATTTTTTTTTCAAAACAAGTCTCGGATTTATCTCGAATTCAATGTTGTTGAAATGGTGAGACCAGTCCTTATTTGAATGCAATCGTGTACGCAATTTAGTATGAACATAAATTTTAAAATTATTTTCAGTGCTTGTGAAAAAGGACGAAACGTGGTAAAATTGGTAAGCTTTGTAACAGACGCATGACTAAAAGAGGCTACCTTTCCTGGTCTTCATAAGTGCGCCGGTTGAATAAGTAAATTCATTAATATTGGCTTTTTTGACCATTGTCTATTGACATAAAACGACGATTGGCTTTTCATTCTCATCACCCAATTAAAGTTTTCGTACATGGTGGGGAAGCAACATGGCCGACCAGTTGATTCGTCGATTAGATCGATGTGGGAATGGGACAACCCCATCTATGATAAGATCGCAACCACGTGTAGCCTTCTTGCAGCATGATTTTTTGTTACAATCCTAGCCAAAAGCACGTTGACTATCTGCGATGAAGGCACATTTGCCACTGCGTTTAAAATTTATTGCGATTGCATTGAAACTGATAAGAAATCAAATGCTAGAACAAGAACGACAGAAATGTGTCGCATTTTGTCCTGGGCGAGCAACACGATTTTTCTTATCAATCATCGCTGGGCTATGAGGCAATGAGTACTAAGTGGACATCCTTCGCATCCTTCGTTTTTTTTAATTTCAGAAGATTCCATAAAACAAAGATACTCAATGGTATAGAAAACATTGAGTTACATATCAAAAAATGTATCAAACACAGTTGACTTCTTTGTTTTGTGTTCAAAATGTAATATCTATGCATTTGAACCGCTTTAGTACGAATGTAACCACACGACTTTCCGCCATCTAAATCAATGCCGCCGACACTTAGTGCGCCTAGAACAAAGGGATTAATTGCATAAGAGCTGGGATACGGATTATCACGCATGGGAGCGATCAAAAATACGGATTGATAACGCTAGAAGGTGCAAGCAATCAAAATTAGCATTTGTGTAAAAGCAAGAAGAAATATTTGAACATCATTCAAAATATCACTTGGGTGACAAACAAGATTGCTTGCAACCGGGTATCAGTTGAAGCAGCCTTCTTGGATCAGGTTTTCTTGTTATTATTTGCGTTTTTTTGGTAGCAAAATCTAGCATCAAAAAGCACCCGCTTAGTGACGGCATGGCAACGTGATCATTCTGCTCTGGGGCTGGTGGAAATGTGATTTCGTTTGTCAGTGGATACAAAGTTGCAGATAAATGGTGAAGCTGGGTATAATTCAAGGGAATTGTGGATTTTTGGAAGAGTTAATGTTCCTGAATGGTTTAATTTACATGTTTTTGCAAAATTTCTCATAATTTGATGGAATCAAGGACATTTTGCTTGGAATTTGTGCTGAAAAAACTGATCAATTAGTTTAAAAAACTAAAACTTATTGCAAATTTTACTGACAGCAAGGATGATTTGAGGCTATTTGTGCCCAAACCCTTTCCAAAATCCTCCGCTTTGACAATGCATGCCTTTTCGATGGTTTGCCTTCCCAACGCTACCAGCTCAATCAAGCGTGTGTATTGTGTTTGACTAAGTGAGACTTCACCATTATCCACTTCACGCCCGTGAAATTCGCTTGTCGGTTGATTCTCTCTCTCTCTTTCTCTCTCCATTGGTCCACGTCACCGATTTCACCACCCTTTGACGTCCGTTTTTAGCCTCCCACCACAAAAGTAACACATTAAACCGCCCGATTACGTTCGAACGTTTTTGGGCCTGCCATTTCCTGCCACTTGATCGACCAGCCCCATCCGGCGCCAAATGTCACACCTGGCAACCCGTGGCAAACGCGTGGTGTGTGATTTTCTTGCTTCCTTTTCATTCGACCACCCTGCGGAGTGATACGATTTCCAATGGCACGAAACCACACCACGACCGCGACCCACCGGCGAACAATCGAAAATCGTTGGGTTTCCGCGTGAAAAGCCACCATGAGCATGCGAACGACGGATGGAACGCTTATCCGGGACCGATTGGGCACCCACCACGGTACGCTTACAACGCCGGGGGTTCGTTCGATTAGGATGGGGATGATTTTATTACTTGCTGATGTAAGCGCACTGTTTTCGCGCGTTTTCACCTCACGCACACGTGGTTCCTGAATGCATCCGTCAAATACGGGACCACGTGGCACTCACGGGTGTGTGTATTCAGCTCGATCTCGCCATCACCGGAAACTGGCAAAATGTTCGAATGTAATACCCACCAAAAGCACCCTCGAGATCCCCGAGACGACATGGCCGTTTCGTGCTTCTGTAAATGGGAAAACGCACAATCCTGTGCTCATAACTGCCCGCGTTTGTCTTTCAGGTGGCTGCTGATGCTGATGGTGGGCTTCGTGTGCCGGAAGCTGGGCAGCTACGAGCAGCTATCTATGCATCGGAGCGATCCCCCCGGTGTGTTGGATGCTTTCATTTTCCATGCTCTCGCTGCGCCAGCGACCCGTGAGTTATCACAAGCACACCGACCCAGTTGGGTGCAGTTTTTACGCTCCAGTGGCTCCACTGCATCCACGATGGCAAACGATGCGTTTGTCAACAAGTAGGCACACCGGTGTGCTGCATCCGTAAGATGCAGTTCGTGGTGCATTCTGTTGTGCGGGGAAGTTGGGAAAGAAAAAGCGAATCATGGCACGGAAACGTGGGTTAGAAGAAAGTAGGGCTTCGTGTTTTTTCATCGAAGGAGGGCACGCATGCAGCTCTGTGTGCAGTGTGCAAACACACAAACAATGACCAAACAGGGATGCTGACGGAAGACGAGGAGGATGCATTTGCTTAGCCCCGGGTTGCGTTTTCATGCTTCCAAGCGCTGCTGGGAAGTTGGCTTCGGTGCGTCGATAACGTTTACTCGACGCATTTATTACTGAGAGCCATTAATTAGAGGAAACTGGCTCCGTTGCGAAGGGGCAACGTTTTCCTTCGGTGGAACACAGATCGATTTGTGGGCCGTATAAAAAGCAACAGTACGTTCGTTGGGTGAGTGAGTGAAAGTTTCCTCGAAATAGGGTGCATTTTGCTTCGAGAATGTATGAAAAGTGCGATGCTAAAAGTGTGTTATGTTGGCAAAATATGGGCTGACAATTAAAGCCCGGTAAACGCAGACAGTACGCTTCGTAAGTTCCAAAGTTGCGAAGCTGAACAGGAGCAGAGTCGTGGAGAAAGCATAAATTGAACGTTTTGCTGCTATCGAGAATTGTGCGCAAACGCCTTCTAAGGATCGCTCTTAGTCTTACTTTGGGTCAAAAACGATCCGCTTTGAAGGCATAAAACATTAAAGGAATTTCTTTTGAGTAAAAGAATTAGCCGATTGTTTTTACATCATTGTTCTTTATTCTTCCTCATTGTGATGTCGATCTGCTTAATAAAAAGCAGCTTGATAGAATGATAGTGTCACGAGTGGAATATAATGTAATAAAAAGTCCTCCACGCGATGGAAAACGCGCCATCGGTGTCTTTTTTTAACCAAGTTTCCAGAAGAAAGGTAGTAAAATACTCCTTTAATTCATTTAAAAAAGAGGTTGCATTCGCAGCAGATAGATTTATCGATGTTTCGATGTCAAATATGCCGACTTCGGGTCAGTTTTCGATCTGCAAATTGAGCTCAAAACAGTTCGAGATCATTTTTGTATGCACTTCTTTTAGTGATTCATTCGATCTATGCATTGCTCAAGACCTCGTTGGTTTGCTCCTTACATTAAATCACAAGCAGCGCATTACGAAACGTGATCGAACGTGAGCTGCTTTGCATTCCTTTTTCCTGTCGGCTCTGCAAATCGTCCTTATCACACCGCTCGAGTGGTTGAGTATTGAATAAATAATCGTATTGAACAACGGCAACTACCTAACCGGACCTAGCGGCGCTGTTTGACCAAACTTAATGTGAAAAAGAACACAAAAAAAAGAATCAGAGCGAAAACACAAACCATTTAGTGGGGCAACGATGCAAATAAATCATACTCCACGGCCGACACGGTGCACTCCCGCGACGTGTAAACATTTCCAGCACCTTTTCGTCATCGCCCCTTGGGAGCGTGAGATAGAAAAAGATAGAACAAAAAAAAGACCATACACACATAAATTTCCATTCCTTTTGCGTTTCCCTCGGCAGTCGGGAAAATCGGAATCCAGCCCACCCGAACGAATGCAAAACGCTGGAAAAGATCATTCAGCGAGAGCACCGCTTAATCACTTCACGCCTCATAAGCACCTTGCAATTAATATTCGTTAGTAGTAATTAATTAGTGTAATAAAATTTTCCAACCAAGTGCGCCCGTGGTTGGGTGTGGAGGCACATTCGCACCCTCGTTATAGGGGGGGTTTTGGGACTGGGTGGGATTCTTTTCCTCTTCGCTTTTTTTTCTTCTTTTTTCCTCCACACAGAGTTCCTGCTCCATTCCTTGCGCATTCCCAGGCTGCCGGGAACGCGTACGTTCGGTTTTTCCGGGGCGGCCACTTCAAAATCAAACAAACCATTTTCAACTCACCCTTGCGCCGTTGCGGTTGAAGTTTATTTTGCCTCCCACAAATCGCAATAAATTTTCCACCGATCATACCGTGGCTGCGGTGAGATGGGCCCGGGTTTTTCCTGAACCCCGTGGAACCGCACCCTGTTGGGAGGGGGAAATGTCGGCTGCGTAACATTCCACAGGCATCGGTCGGTCGGATGGGTGGAAAATGTGCCGACTTTACTGCCCAAAGATTCCTTTCGCGTCAATAATCTCACCAATTGGCCTATACCGCTAGAGGGCGCTGAAGCTTCGTGCGGTGAAGCTCTCATTAACAAAACAGCTCAATAGGATGCCGTATTTCCTTCTCTGCATCCTTTTCAGCGTTCAGTTCACGGTGTCTGTACTGCCCTTTTGGCCACGCGTTCGTCGCCCTTCAATAGGAGCTTTTCAACGGAGCCATTTCCATTCCGAACGGGGGGCGCGTTAATAATGCGCTCGGCAATGGCCGAAGCGTTCTGGCGTTGCCATTCGATCATAAATTCATTTGAAAAATTCAATAACCGTCGCGAGATAAAAGCGACAGGGACAAAGAAATAAAAAATGAAAGCAAATACGTCGGTACCATCGGTAAGGTTGTGCGCGAAGTGATGTAATGAAATGGGGCTGGTTGCGGCAAACATCGCACGGCGAATGTCACGTTTTGTCTCGCGAGACGTAAAGCAAAAAAAAAAGAAATAGGGGAGCCTGCAAATTGAGTTTGATCAATCGAGGATCCAAGTGAGTGTGTGATTGCGCAAATGGGACCAGCTTGCTGTTGCGTTGAGTTTGTCCCCCAAACACACGCGGCACGTCGCAGGTGGGCAATATGTGCCACGAGTTCACCAGCGTGGGCTAAAACGTGGTGACGGTTTATGGTAAATGGTACTGCCGGTTTTTTACTGGAGCTGTAGCCTATTTGGAAGGCTCGTTTTTTCCCGATCGCTGAGATGGAGCCGATGATTTCCTGCCGTTCCTAGGTCGAGTGGGTACTCAGCCGCGCTACTCTCTTCGGCCGGGGTGCAGTAATTCCCGTTAAATAAAATAAAATATTCCATAAAATATTCTTTCGCCTTACAACCGTGGTAACCGGGGAAGATGACTATGAACGGAATAAAACGCGCGAAATGTTTCCACTTCACGCCACCATCTTTCGCGCGTTTCAAAGCCACGCCACGCGCATTGCGTGTCCTTGTGGGGAGGGAAGTCGGTGGCGAAAAAAAAAAGAAAAAAAATCCCCGCCCCCGGGCAGGATCTAAGCAAACGATCGCACCAAACGCGAGTGCGCCCGTTCGGTTTCGGTGGAAAAAAGGAAGGAAGAAAATCAAATGATTATTAAAATTGATTTCCCTCGCTCTCAGCGCACGTCGCGGGCGTCTTCTTTTACGCCTCGCAACACGTTGTCGGGTCCGTTGGACGATTTTTTTCTTCGTTTCGTCCGCTTTCGCCCCAAGAGGATACCCGCAATTAGTACGTACGTACACCGGCAAGGGTACAGTGTGTGCCGTAAAGGTAGCTGCTCGCCCAGGTGCTACGAAAAGTTGACCGAACGGATACAAATGGGGACCGTCTCGTGGGAAATGGGCGGGAAAAGTTTTACCTCACAAAGCAAACCTCCAAACAGGTGCACCAGGGAGGCGTACTTTGTTCGTAAGTTGGAAAACATTTCGCAACGACATAGGTTAAAGGACAGCACATATCGATCAAGAAATGTCCTTTCCTGAGGGAAATCGGAAAAGCAAGGTGAAAAGGTTGCGTCTAAAATAATGTTTTTTATGATACGTTTCAGCGGCAAAAAAACACTATAACTTTCGTCCACGTATCGAACTGGTAAAGTAAAAGTTAGTCATTTTAACAGGTTTTCGTCCGTATGTTCTAAGGGACCCGATTTTCCCAACCGTATTCACACGCCCTGACGTGTGCATCAGCTACCGAGGTTGTCGTCGCTACCTCGTTTATTCATGCTGTGATTATTTCGCAGCCGTTTGCATCCATTCATTCCGGTGGGTGCCGCACATCTGAAGCGAACCGGCTCCTGGCATTCTGGAACCGGCAGAATTAATAAACTCGCGCTTTATTAGGTTTTCATCGGGAGCCCGGAACGAGCCCGGGAATCAAATCATTCGGTACGAATTGGAAAAGCTCACCGCACGGTTCATTTTGTTTTCCCTCCCCGCAATGGATTTGCTCCGTTTATTGTTGTTGTCTCACTCTCTTTCTTTCTCGCTTTCGCTCTCCATCGCCTGCTTTCTGAGGGGTGTTTTTTTTCTCCTTCTTCGACCACTCCATATAGCGTGGGTGTTGGGTGTTCGCCTCATCAAAGCACCGATGCGGTGAGGTGGCAAAAACATGCTTTCCGTGTGCTCTTTCTCTCTCTCTCTTTCATCCTCTTGTCCTGGTACCCCGATGGAGGTGGAAAGCGAATCGAGAAATAAATTCCTAGCCCTACCCTGCCCGGCCCACTCGGGAATGCTCAGGAAACGCTCGAGACGCACCATTTCCCGGCAAAGTACGGCGAATTATTAGGACGCGCAAAAGAGAATATGATCGATCGGGAAACGCACCACCGCCCGGAGGACCCTCGATAGGGACCCTAGCCTCTCGAGCGAGCCTTTACACGGTGGAGCGAAACTGTTACCCAACGGGTAGCCGGGCAAACGAGCCAAACGACGCCTCGAAAGGATGGAAAAGCAAGAAACGAAGAAGAAGAAGAAGAGGAAAAAAATGATCGAGAAACACAAGAGTGCTTCGATGGAAATGAAAAGGGAAAATCAATGATTATTCATGCGCACTGTATATTGAGTGCGGCGCACACTCACCCACACACACACACACATACAAAACCCCATCGGACATGAAGACAAAAAAAAAGAAAGCATAATCGGCATAACGCTTCGAGCGATATTCATGAAAGTTTCACGCGGATTTTCTCGCGCCGTAACGAACGGGAAATTATTTTACCGTTTCGTTCCCGCAAATGATGAAAACGCAAATTGGAATTCGCCTGCGTATGGGACACGGGCGGGAAAGTTTGGTGGGTCGTATATATATCCCATTTTTTTACGCAGTGTGTCTATATTTCGTCCCTTTTTTTTTGTTTTGGGGTGGCTTTTTTTCCTCCCTTAGCTTATGGGAGTCTGCTTTTGTTTCGAGTTTCCACCCACCCTATGGCCGCTCGTTTTGTGTTCTTTTAACCCCACTTAACGGTGCTGAAGAGGGCACGAAGAGTCGCTGCGCTTGGTTCAATGAGAAATCCAAATCATTGCCCTTTTTTTCTCCAGCTGCTCTGGTGTTCTGGGTTCGAGGTGGGTGTCAATTTTCCCACACGTTCTCGGGCTGAAACACTCGCTCGAAGCCACGTGTCGTAGGCATGTCTGTCTTCACCACCCACAGCTGACCGACGCACACACACACGCACGCACGTGTCTCTACAGGTCCGCAGGTGGGTCTTATGGGTCACCTCGGACGACGGTGAGCTGTCTTCCGGTGTCCGGAGGCCACTCGGGGCAAGCGAATAGAGGCGAGAGAAGAGACCGTCCACCAGCTGGCCAAACATGTAATTTATCACTTATCGTGATTTATGGTTTTTTGATTCATTTGTGAATGGGAGGGAATTTAATATTATTTATTTATTTAGCCCCGCAACGATAAATTTCGGCGACGACTGGCGGGATGTCGTGCGTGTCTCTGTTTTTTTTTTGTCAATGTGTCTTTCGCCGTGTCCGCACCGGGTTTCGCGAAAGCCCTTTCGTCCAAAGGTACGTACACACACACACAAAGGGCGTGATGTGATCCCGTTGTCGATGACAACGCGTACGCGTCCCATGACGCCTCGAAAAATGGACCCACTCGTTCTTCCCAGGAGGCCAGGAAGGGTGGTCGTCTTGTGTCGGTGGCCGAAGCTTTTGGAAGAGCTTTAATTGACCGGGCATTGATGCGAGCACGTTCCGGGTCCGTTGTCGAACTGGGCGCGAACGTGAACGCGTATTTGCCGCTATTGTGTCCGGTTGGGACGTGCCGAGGTTTTTGGGGTTATGTTATTTCCACGAACTAAGCGCACAGGGTGAAGCAAACTTTCAATATTTGCTATTGAAATTTTACGCAAAAAAAAGGCTGTCGTACAAAAAGCCCCCCGTGGGTGTGAAAACTAAACACGAATATTACACACGGCGTATATTGGCTTTAAGACGAACTTATGGCCAGGAAGATTCGAATCGACGGTAACATTGCAAAAGCAAGCGATTGCCTGTGAACACGAAACTTCAAAAAAATAAACGTTCAAACTCAACGTCGTGACAGTTTGAATGCGTAGAATTAATCTAGTTGGCTGTTTTTTCTTTTGACAGATTGATTGGTTATGTTTTTGATTTGCTTTCATCGCAAACGCACGCATCTGAAATTCCATATTGCGGGGAAATGTAATGAACAGACGATAAGGAAACGCTAGCAAATGAATAGGTATCATAAGTGGTTTCGGAGTGGAGAAAACGTTAGATTGGCATGATGCAGCCGCTCAGAATGGCACGAAACTTGGCTCTGATTTGGTCAAACAAACTGTTTGGGTCGTGTCAACAAAAGCCCGTCACCGTCACCGTGGGGCAGAGTTTTCCTCAACCAAACCCCACATCAGGGCGTCCAAAAAGGGGTGATAAAAGCAAAAGGTGTACCATTCGCGAGCAGGCATCCTTTCTCGTGCCGCCAGTTACGCACTCCAAGCCGACCTTAATGTTGCGCCAAAATGATCCCAATTGCGTGCTGCGTCACTTTTGCTGTGTGCGTTTGCGGGCGGTTTTTTTGTCAACTTCACTCCTTTGCCATTTTTCCCACCCGCCATTTTCACCAACCATCCCCTTTTTTCGCACACTCCACTGCACGGAGCATCGTTTACATCCACTAATTACAAGCTATCTGCCAAACGACCGCAGCTTCGGCTTGATTACTTCATTAATTTGCTGCAGTAAAACTGTGCCGCGTGCGCTTTCGCCCAACTCGAGCGTTACGCCCGTGTTTCTGCGTGGCCAAGGCGGGACGAGCGATGCTAATTCAAATCAACGTCCACCCCCCACCCAGCGACCTTTGCCATCCACCCACGAACACAGGCAGCCAGCCAGCCAGTACGGTAGCGAACCCATCGAAAGCCCGCATTAAGAAGTGAAAATAGCCTGTCTCGTGACACATTAGTGGGAGCGTATTGGTACGCCACTCAAGCCGTCCTTCGTTGTCCCCGGGCCAAAAACGCATGATACCCGGCTTTTTCCCTCCCTTTCAGCAATGGGGATGGCAAACAAATGGCATATACCAGCAACTGGCAAACCCCCAGCCCAGAACCCAGTGGCACGCAATGCGAACATTAAACCCGTGAGGCGTCCGTGAAATCTCCCCAAGGAGAAACGCGCCAACCATGACCTGCGCTATCCTTCTTTTTTTTCGTTGCTCGTTGCTCGTTGCGTTGCCCAACCATTTTCTCTCAATTGTGCGGGAAAAGCGGAGTGAAAAGTGGACAACAACCCACGACAGGGAAGCACAAAAACACAACAAAACGTAAAATAAATGAAACGGCAAGCCGCAAACACGGGCGCACTTTCTGTGGCGTAGCTTCCGCCACACTCGCGCCGTACATTCGCGTCCTGCACCCGCGCAAGTCTGCTGTTTCGTCGAAAATGTACCCCTTTTTGTGGACGTTTAGTTTTTTCTTCTTTTGTTGTGTGTGCTTTGCTTCTTCACTCTCCCTATTTTTGCCGGTCCTTTTGTCGCTTGGCGGCCAGAATTAATGTGGCCGCTTGTGAAACGATTCAAGCGGGAAGCGAAGGCGGCCACATCTGCGGCCGGTGGAAACGTGTAATATATATATTTTTAGAAAGAGAACCGGGACGGCCGTCCACTAAAAACGAACGACATAAAAAGTGCACCTCCCTGGCCGGAAGCGCGGCGGGTGGAAAAACACGAAACAAACATTCCGGCCCGTGCCATAATCGTAAAGAGTCCTAAATTAAAAAGGACCTCAAGATACATTCGTGAATTAGTAATTGTTTCTACCTTTAGCAGATCTTTTATTTCGGGGCTGCGCCAGAACCGACCAGGCCTGGTCTGTTGCCGCGACCACCGGTGCCGCAGGCTGGAGAAGTTTAATTTTGCTGTAATTTCCACATTTTCTTTCCACCCCACGTGGCTCGTTTGGTGCCCCCGTGGCTCCATTGGTGGGGAAAGTTTCGACCGGTTCAGCGTGGAGGAGTGACGCGAAAATTAAGCCAACCGTCAGCCGCAATGTTCGCCATAAAAACGCCACGGACCACCAGGGCGGATGTCGGTCAGCTCGGGCATCCAGCGCCAGATGACACTTATTGCCGGTCCAGGAGCACCAGGAGTTGCTGTGTGGGCGAGAGCGATTCGTCTTTAAGCGACCGTGGAGGTTGGAAAAGCGCGTTTCACTGCGTTGTTTCTCTGCAGCAGCGTTCGAAGGCACCGAATGGCCAAACGGGATGCTCGCTAACTTTTGGGGGACCAAATTTTCAGGCAGCAAACGTGGCACACTTTAAACAGCAGCTATAAACGAAACAAAGTGACAGGTTTTTTGCCCGCCCTAATTTTCCTTGCGCTCGCGAGAGAGTTCGTTGGGAAGTTTTAAATTTGGTGGCTGGCTCGCTTGCGTGGATTCTCGAGTCGACGAAACGACTGCGAACGAGCCGGTTAATGTCGTTAATATCAAAAGTTGTGCTTTTGAACGGTTAGTTTTCAATCCTTGGCGCTATGAATATTATATTGAATGCGCACATTTTTTGTAGTGCTGTCGGTGTTTTTTTTTGTCTAAACCATTTTCTGCTGCCTGGTCAAAGTAGGCCAACCGAACATAAATGTCAAAATCAATTGCTCAACTTATTTTTGCCTCTCTAAGGATATGAAATATGTTGCAATTTTGGTAGCTCTAGTGCAACTGATTAAACTACTTTCCTTTGCAGCTAGGTTTTTCGTACAAATGGCATCTCAATGCAAGCAATTTTCCCCAACGGCATCGAGCAACAAAACCGAGCCAATCTAACACATGTTCGTTACGCGCAAAAACACCACACTCAACCCGCTCAACCATGCAACGGCTCGTTCGTTCGGATATGAATCCTCATCGCATCGTTACTCGATCGGATGGTTTTAACCCCCCTGGAGCTCCCGCAGTGTGCCCATTTGATTTGGACATGTTCGAAAAGACGCGAACAATCACACTCTTTTGTGTTGTGCCACCCCCACGGTAGGCTTTAGAGGGTGGCTTGCCGTTTTTTTCTTCTTTCTTTTGCCTCCCTTTTACTCCCACGTACTCCCATGACTGGTGGCGTATTTTGTGCACCATCGTGGAACAACCAACCATCCCGCGGACGCGAACGGATCGAACACAATCGGCATAAAAAAGTTGATTGATCCGTTGGTAGCGATAATTTCAAATTATAGTTTCCATTTCCCTCAGCAACGGGTCTCCTCCGAATCGGGTCCTCGACTATCATCACATGCAATCATTGTGGCACGCCAAAAAGCGGGTTGGGGGCGGGCATTTTCCTTGTGTTGATTGTGTGCGAATAGTTCGGTTTGATTTTCCCAGTCGTCGCCCAATCGCACCCCTTTTTCCATGCACGTTCGCTGGGTCTGTTCGCACGTTGGCGCTCGCGCGGGCTTTCCCGATGTTTCTATGGGGGTGAGTTTTATCCTTTTTTTTCATTTTTCTACACCATCGTGCGGCTCGTGGGGAGGTGTGCTTTTTGAGTGCGCCACCGGAAATTGCCTCTGAACGGGGCCTGACGCTCGAAAGCGGGCGTTTGGCGTGAAAATGTCGATTGCAGTTTTATAATGAAGGTTTTAAAGTCGCTTTGGCAGACTGAAACTAGAAACAAAACCCGGAAACCCCAACCCATCACACGTTCCCGACGTTGCCGGGTTGAGCGATGGCGGATTTATGTGAGTGTGTGTGTTTGCGTACGACGTCCTCTTTTGTTTTGTTTCGTGGGGCGGCATGAGTTTTGCGCCAAGCCAAGCGTCCTCCTGCAAGAACCGCCAGGACATTCGCAAGGAAAGGGACCAAAAGAAAAAAAAAAAGCAACCGAAGAAAAGCACAAAAGGCCCACAAAATTAAGTCGTCACAAACGCTGAAGGGACCACAGCGCAACAAAAACCCACGTTTTTGTAAAACGTCTGTGCCAAGCGTTCCGTGCGCTGGACGAAGGGTGGAACCGCGGATCGGTGGGTTTGACTAAATAAATAAACTTCGTTCGAGCAACTTTAACCCCTGGGACCCGCTGGCTGGGGCTGGGTTTTTTTTTGTGCTCACCCCTCTTTCGCAAATCGGTTTAAATCGCTTTCGCCGGCCCGAAAGGCCCGTGAAACTATGCGCCGATAAAACTCATTCAACTCGAATAAAAGCAAAATCGGAAAATTATATCAGCGAGATGCGTTCCGCCATCTGACGCCCGGGTTTTTCGCCCCCTCCTTGGGGGTTAAAACCACCCCTAGGGGGGTGTACGATCCGTTCCCAGCGGGAGTGTCTCGCTTTCGGAGGCCGGCGTTTTGGCTTTCGATGTCTGGGGCTCATGGGGGTGTCCTTTTTTCTTTTCTGAGGAGGTCAGAGATCGCAAAAATATGCCACACCATGGATGGTGGCACCCCGTGGGGTTGGCTCGTTTGACCTATCCGGTGTCGGTGACGATTTCAGAAGACCCCGGAACGGATGGCGAATGGCACGTAATAAGTAATTTAATTTTTACAACACGACCATTTGGAACGCTTTTCCTGCGGGCTTTTTTTTTGGCGGCATTTTGTATGTGAAAATTCCTTCCGATTAAGAGTAATCGCGTGTGAGTGAAGATGGAACGAAGGTGTGTTAGAAAAAAAAAATCCCCATGTACGACAGGCGCGAACAATCCATATCACATCCGTCCGTTCTACGAGAATCGTAATGTGATCCGAAGCTGATCCGTTGCCTACACAGCGGATGCATTTGTTTTCATATCCCTACCCAGCAAGAGGTGCCCTTTTTTTGCCCTTTTTTCCGGTGCCCTGCGTTGAGCTCAACCGCCGAAATGCACTGGCAACCGGAAGCACGCCAACAATGGCTGGTTGTGTGCGGGGTGTTTTTTTCCCAGGCGTTTGAAACTCGGAAAAACCAACGATAACGCACGTCGCTTCACGCCATTTACGGCGCATTTACGCAAAAGGCGCAAGCAACGTGCCGGAAAACCCTTGCGCGGAATGCCTTGGTGTGGGTCTAAGTGCGTGCTGTAACAAGCACAACAACAAGAACAAAAAGAAAACCTTCGGAAAACTCGACATCTTGACTCCGCTCATCGATTTGCGCCGTTTTACGCAACTTCCGCGCAACGTATCTGCGTGCGACTTTTCCAGCGAAAGCACTCAAAAGTCCACCCTCTCCACGCATCATGGTGCCGATTTTACTGTGACTCTCTCTCTCTACCCCGGGAAAATGGAAGCCCAGGAGTTCGCTTCAACAGCCCTTTTGGCTCCGCTTGTCTGCAGCGGAGCTTACCCGGAGGTTTAGTCGGAAAAGTTTGGGAAAACTTTTAAACAAACTTCCTCATTTCCCCCACCCAACCACCCACGCCGTGCTTTTTTAAACCCCTGGCATTCGCAAATCTGTGGCGCTTCTGCGGCATGTGCCCGCTGTGCTCCTGCAAAACCCGTAATGAGTGGGAAAATTCATCGGAAAATGTGTACACACCGCCTCACACGGATTAGACGTTCGGTAAGCGAACTGGGTGTGTGTGTTATCTTGAGTGGTTAGATGTTGCTGTTGTTTTGCTTTTTGCTGATCCCATTTGAGACCTCCAAACCCGGAAAAAAAGGAGGGAAAAGACGCGATACGAACACCCTCATTACGCTGTCTCGTGTAATAGCCGAATAGCGGGTTCAGTCCAAGAAAGTGTGCTTTATCGTCGTGTCGACGAGCGTGGGGTCAAAGGGTTTGTGGGTAGTGTGGGTGTTTTTTTGTTCTTCTTGTTGTTGTTGTTAACTCCTCTATTTCACCGCGAGCGAATGTTTGACCGAAAGCGGGGGTTTTTTGAGTGAGTAATTTGCTGTCTCGTTAAAATGTTGGCGAAAAAAACACGCGCACTTCGGTGCCATTTGGTGCTGGTCGCGGTAAATGGGCAGCTTTTGCCCGCTTAACTCCGCAAAATTGAAGCACCAGGCTGCTGTGAGCGATAGGAGATGGAAAGTTCACCTCGGAATTAATCTCGGTACTGCCTATCACCGTGGCGAGTCAACGGGATTTAGTTACCAGCAAATAGAAAACTAAAACATGATATAGGTGTAGGAAAAAAGGAACACGCCCTCACGAACGAATAGAAAGAGAGGTAGAGAGAGCGAGAAGGAGAACGACCCGATTTCCATGCTGATGGCGGTTGATGTTTTTTGCTTAACTTCAAACATGGCCAAAATGCAACAGAGTGTTCGTGTAACCCGCGCTACTAATGAAACATTTTTGTTCAACTTCGCGGACATGTGAGCGTGCACCGCGACGGACCGAAGGGCGAACTCTAATTATGACAGCTCTGATATCAATGCCGATGATTTCACCCACCCACCCCAAAAGGGCCGGTGGGGTTTTGCTGGCCTGAAGATAATTACACGAAGGAGAGAGAGAGAAAAAAAGGCACATGGCCAGCGAATTCATTGCGCAGGCACATGAAAGAGCGAATATGTTGCAATCGCGAATGAAATTTGAAGCCTATTAATTACGCACCCGTGAGCCCACCGTTGAGCTCCCGTGGAAAATTATGAACCATCCTGGAGCCCGCGGTGAAAGAAGACCTCCGGGCAGAATTCTCCGCGGGCTCGGGAAGCCACACGAGTGAGCCCACAAAATTGATATTCTATTTGTGAGCTCCAGCCCGACGGTAGATCCGTCGCTCGCAATTAGCAAAATTAACTCCGAGGTACGCTTTAATGCTGATGCTGCGCGACTTGTCCTCTTGGTTTCGGGCTCGCATGTGAATTCTCGCCTGAAGTGGCGTTTTTCGTGGCATCGCAAGCAAAAAAAGAAAAGAGAAAAAAGACGCAATAAGGCGCACGTACAACCCCGGGGGATGCATCGACGGGCATCCTTCACGCCACGTGCCGGTAAATAAAACAAGTTAATTTCATTAATTTTATAGCGTGGAGATTTTATTAACCAACCCCTAACCGTGACGAGGGTGGGTGTGAATGAGAGAGCAAGAGAGAGAGACCGCACGAGGATGCGTATTTTTTTTCATTCATTCAGTTCTTTTTCTCCATCAAACGCCCCATCATCGGCACCGGAGAAAGAAGAAGTGGTGGTTGAGAGTTTATTGTTTGAAGTGTTTAATAAAATTTGATTCCAAAGCTGGCTCCCTCCGCTGGCTTTGGTTCGAGTTCCGCCGCGCATATGGTGGGGCCACCACTCTCGATGGTTGCAAAGCTAACGAAGGGGATAGGGGGAGCGTAAATCAATTCAATTAGATTTAAAGTGAATTAAAATTTATAGCCCCCAAAATCGTCATGGGTCGTAAAGACGGCGCGCACTCGACCTGCGTCCCGGTATTCTCTGGGTTCTCTCTCTCTTTCTCTCTCTCTCTCTCTCTCTCTCTCACACACAAGTTGCTTTGGCATTTCACTCCATCTTCAGCTCGTCTAACCAAAATGCCATCGCACCTATGAAAATGGAACCACCCAAGCCCCCAGAGTGGCATGGGAATAGGACGGGGGAAAAACAGATTTTCCCCGAATGAAACGGTCGTAAACGTTAAGCCTTTCCCTCTCGAGTGCTCGTTTGGCCACCCCCGTGTCGGCTCGTGTCCTTCCACGGACGGCTTTTCGCCCCAAAATCACCCCCTCACAGGCCGTTTTGATCGAAATTCCAATACGGTCGCCAAGGAGCGCCTTTGGTGCGCGACCGCGCGGTAAAATGAAATGTTCGTGCCCAATCTGCATTAATAGGACCACTGGGAGGCACTGGGACGGGGGGCCCCCCAAAGAGTGGCCCGGAAATAAGGACCACAACGACGACAACGACAAAGCTCCCTCGACGATGCCAACGACGACGACGAATGTCTCAATCAAAGCTAGACGACCGAATCAACCCTGGGCCTGGGGGTCTGTCATTGTGCGGGTCTCCACTCCCCAGGGATGTGGTGGTTGGTGGGTGGAAAGGAAGCGCACACACACACACACCGAAACGACATAGCCGTCCGTGGCGTCCTTTGCCCTACTGCACAGTGGGGCTGGCAGAGGACGACTCCAGCAGCAAATCAGCTCCATAAAAATGAAGGAAAGAAATTTGTTGCCGATATAGTTATTATTTGAACGCACCGTGGGTGGCTGGGTGGGGGTGGCTTGGGTGGTGCACCATCACGAAAACCGGACGTATTATGTCCCGCAAATCTCGCAAACGCAAATCATTCACCAGCCATACGGAAGGCTCAGTCGCCCCTTTTGTACGAACGGGCGCTCGTAGTCCGTGTGTGAGGAGGTCTTTTTCCGTGGGAGTTGGGTGGTCATTCCGCTGGAGTCGAGTGGCGATGTGTGGGAGTGCCCGCGTCAGCGACAGGTCAGTGTATGTCGCGGGAATAATTCACCTTATGCTAATGTTATTAGAGTTTGGCTTTTTTTCCGAACCCTCGGTTTGCTGGCTTCCATCATCACGGGAGAGCGTTTTTACGACTGGGCGCCTCCACCCACGAGTGAGGCGTTGAGTTTTCCCACCCAGCCTAATCCTGGCTTGAGTGCGCGTCTAATTGTGTGTGTACGAGCCGCGTAGGTGGGCTGCAAGTTATTGTGCGGAAGAATATTTTGGGGAGCAATTTATTAAGCGCTCGAACCGCCGCCATTTTGAGCGGATATCAATTTGTTACCTTTTTGGGTGGTGTGGTTGGGCGTGCGTTTGTCCTGCGAGCTTTTCCGGCCCCAGTCGACCACTCTTTTTTTCCTTCTTTTTTTCGGGGCTTCCCACCTGACGCGAGGATCGTGGGAAAAGTGGCCGGTAAATGCCATAACGTGGTGAACATGGTTCAGGCTCTAAGGTGCGGAGAAGGAAAAGAAAAGTATGTAATTACGATTAATCACACCCGGGCCAAGGACAAAAGCAAAAACAGAAAAAAAAACTTTGTCATAATGTTGGAGCATTTTTATCACTTCCTGGCATCCCCAATCGGGTACGTTGAAGCGGGCTTTTAGAAAAGCTCAAACAAGCAGTAGAGCTTTCTAAGTGATGTAAATGCCATCGCTTTAAAGCCGAACACTTCGGGAGAAACACGACGCACGTGGCTTACATGCTGGGTGCGGATTTAATTCGATTCGACCCCTCGATCTGCTCGCAAAATGAGAACTTTTCCACCCTCCCAAAATTTTGAACTTTTGCCCGCATAAATGGCTTCTACTTGTTGAGCGATTGAAGCGACAACAAGCGGTGGAAAAACCTTGGATCTTTTTTTTTCACTCACATTCGCATTCTCACCCACCCCAACCAATTTCGGTGAAAATGCGCCATTGAAACCGCACACCGCACATCCGGGATGGGCGGCAAAGTGGAGGCGTTCAATTTGGCATGAAATTAAATCACATCTCGCCGCCACTTCAAACGAAACCCATCGGGCCCGTCCTCAGCCGCTGAACCGTGGCATATTTTCCCGCACTACGTGTGGCCCATTCACGCGACCGTGTCATCGATCCGGGTTGACCTAGTCGGTGGTTGACCACGCCATCCCGAAAAAGCGGCGAAAATTAAAACCAAATTCACCGTCCGTGGCCCAAGTCTGGCCATTTCCGTCGTACCCGATTCGGGAAGGTGACTCCCCTGGTGTCCTACCGCACGGACCCTTTTAGCCCGTTCATTTACGGTTTCATCACTCAAATGTCGTGGCACTTTACACGGGTCCGGTATGGGAAGTGCAAGGACGCAAAAGGACACTGGCTGGAAAATTAGCCCATCCTGTGGGCGATCCGTGGTCTCGGGCAGAAGGCTCGGTCCCGCGGAACAAAACCGAGCGAGAACGAGAAACAATAATAAATGGAAAATTTAATTCAACTACGAACAAGAATTTCCCTGTTTTTGTTCGCCACCCGCCGTCGGTTGTCGGCTGCCACCCACCGAAGCGCACCAAAAGGGCCGGCAAACCGAAACATTTGCATATTGAGATAAGCGAACATCTGCCGCGTCTGTGAAGCTCACATTCGAGTTCCGTCCTGCATTCGTGCTGCCCTTCCAGCGGGCCATCTTTTCCACCCCAAGCTTTATCTGTCTTTTTGCAAACACACCCACACACACCCACACACACACCGAAGCACTCGCACACCTGGGCGTGCGAGGAAATAAATCACCTGCCCAAGATGCGGCGGAAACTTTCGCTGGGTTCGCCTGTTTATTCGGCACAAGTTTCACCGCTGGTTTGTGCAAAAAAGGAGCATCGGCATAAGCGATGTCAACTCCGGATGTCGAATGTTTCCGAACAAGAACGGTGCGCCTTCCTCGCCCCACAAAGCCGGATCGGGATGATGCTGTCAGTTTCCGTGAGTGTCAGTACCGTTCGAATAGAGCATGAAAAGCTAGGACCCACTACAAGGACTCCTTCGGAATCCTTTGGGAAGGCAAAAGGACGACGTTTTGCGTACATCGATTGGGAACGGAGCTTGTGGTTTTCTTCAAACTAATTGCTACGTTGCTACGACGCAAGAAATGTCAGCTTGAAAGAGAGAGAGAGTGTGAGAGAGAGTGAGAGAGAGTGAGAGAAAGAGATAAAGAAACGAAGAAGCATTCGAACACAAATTGGGTTGCTATGGCAATTTACTGCATTCCTTTTCGAATGTTAGAATTATTGTATAAACCTTGAGCATTGATATTCGTTCATACGAAACCCTCCGTCTTACGGAATGCATTTACGACGGAATAATGAAAAAAGAGCCTCATTATTTTTTTTGGGGGGTCTTAAAATTGCACAACACGTTTCTACAATTTTCATGAATTACACGTTGTTTTATTACCCCATCGCCGCTGCTTGTTGTGCCTTGCCGAATGCTATAATAATTTGACCACGCTCGATTGCTGGCGGATGATGACTATAGCTGACTATGATGACTTTTTCTCACCACTTTTACTACCCATTGTTTTTTTTGTTGTTGTTCGCTGTTGTTGTTTATTTGCTCGTGCGATGAAATGCAACCGGAATGCGCTCGCGGTTCGCTGCTGGCAAATCTTCCACTTGAAAAGTTAATTGTGTCACCGCGCGCCAATCCCGTTCTCGTAAAAGAAGCGAACGCGGAATAAAACGCACAACTAACGCCCACACGAACATGGGCTCGTGAAATCGGGTTCCTGCCTCATCCTGCTCATACTCAAAAAGGACGAAAACCCTCCCCGACGGCATGGTGGAGGCAATAAAAATTACCTCAGCAAATTCATCGCGCGCGCTCGCACCACACTTCAATTACGGTCGCGCGATGAATTATTCAGTAATAATAAATATAAATATCGACATTAAATGAAAATGGAAAATTAACAAATTAGTGACGCAACTGTTTCCCGCCTTTTTCCCCTTTGATCGGGGTGTCCTCCGTTGAGTGTGTGCGGACGCATAAATGCCCTTTTGTGCGGTCGCAGGCCTCAGCTCCAAGTCCACCGACGGATGTATGGGAGGACGAGGATGGAGTTTGGAAAGAAAACAAAAAAAAGAATGCTCCCCAGCAGTAAAATCCACCCGCGCTCGTGTGAAGCGCAACGATCCAGCGCCACACTAATGGCATTTTATGCATCCTGACGTGGGATATTGCGCGGGATAGTCGCAGGACACTCGTATTTGTAAAACGCTCCCACCACAGGCAAAGCAAAAGCAGCAATTTCGTCCTGTCCCCGGGGTTCCCTAGGGTATCCCTTTTTCACATTGGAACCATCCCCAACGGCCAGCCGGGCGTAAACGGGCACGGGCATCCTTCCAAGCATGAATCGGGAATTAATAAATAAAATCATACCCAACAGTATTAATTGCATCCTTCATTATGCGCCCGCTTCTTTGCGCGTTTTGGGCCGGGCGATAAAACGAAAAGTGAGGGGCAAAAGAAAAAAAGGAGAGGAAGAATCAAACGACAACCATCATTTATCATTAAACGGTCGGTGTGATAATTATTATTTTAATTATCATCGTGATTACAGCAAACCGAATACGTACGCGTGTGGGGTTTTTTTTGTATTCCGGCATGCCCATGTGGGAAAACTCGCCACATACGGGTGGTTGGGACCGGGTTTTGGGGACCGTAACCACATGCAAATGAATTCGACACAATCGCGGATAATTATCATAACGATTTCTTTCCGACAAACACGCCAATCGGTGCCGGTCGTCGGCGATAAAAGCAGTCACATTTTCCGCGGCCCAAACGTTTGCTAGAGATACGGTTTCAAATGCGGCTTTTAGGGGAGTGTGTGATAGGAAAAACACACGCACAAACACACGTGCAAAACTTATCACAAATCGTTCAACTAAACGACACCATAAACCACTTGACGATGAGGCTGTTATTGAAATTCGATGCCCGGCGAATTGATGCCATCGTTCGGCTTGGCAGGGTGGCTTTTCTTGAACTGAGTTGTGCCACCGAACGATCACGATCATGAGACCCTTCCCACCATCGATTGGTTGGCTGGAAATTACCATACAATTACGGGTTGGTTCGCATTCGATTAGAATTGGAACCGCCTCCGCCGAGTATGAGGCAATCCGCGACCCTGAAGGAAAACAGCCGCGATAAGGAAACGGCTTCGATTGGAAATGCACACAATTAGCATTTGCGGGTGTGGTTTTGGGCGGGTCGTAATTAACATTACGCGGTTCTCGATCGGTTCCCATTTTCGGAGTGATTGGAAGTCGAAAGACGACCCCACTCGGATGGGGTTACTTCTTACGTGGAAGGAGCAAGCTACAGAACATCCTGCGAGATGGTGAATTTTAATTGGAACGCTCGTGTAGTAACGCTTCCCTGTGGCATTAATATATGTGGCACAATTTGTTTCGCACGCCAATCGAAAGTGGGCAAGTAAATAGCGAATGCAAATAGCACAACCACCAAAGATAATAAAAACCTTTTTCCAGCACAATCTGGCGTGAGTTTTGCGTTGTTTCAGGCGGCACGCGCACCCCATATATGCATATTTCCGGTTCATGGTTTTCTTTCCGTCGAGAAGCAGAGCTTTCCCGGGCCTTTGGCCGGATGGTGGATGAACAGAAACGCGAGCTTTAATCCAATAACCGTTCCCACCGTGTGCACGTACGTGAAGGGCGAAATGAAAAATCGACTGGCAGCTGGAATTCCCGCGAGGACAAAATCCCTCATTCCCGTGCAAACAAACAAACCAACCGGCGTGTATGAGCGGCTGCGATAGCCAAAATAAACGATTTGTAATATTTTTTGTTATTTCCCGCTGCTGTTGTTGTTACTCTTGTTGCAGGCCCGCGTCTCCTCAGACTCCATCTGCCACCGTAAGCTATCCGCAGGAGGAGGGAACGAGACAAAAAAACCCCACCTAGCACCCAGTGGGCGAAGCGAACATGATTAAACACATTTTTCATACGGATGTGTGCCGGTTTTTAATGGAAAATAATCGGATACCCTCGGGAGATGTCCAACCCGTCGCATCTCCTGCAAATCCCCTGCGTGGCATCGACGCGCGAGGCTCACAAATCAAAGCCCAACAATCGCGCATCGTAACAACTTTCCGTACACGGTACGGTAGGCTGAAAGCAACGTTTGGAGAGAGAAAAAAAAATTAAAACAAAATAAACTATCGCCCGGCAAACGCGGGTATGCGAAGTGCAAACGAATATCTAGAAATTAACGTGCCCGCGGAGAATCGTATCTCTTGGTGGGGATTTGTTTCGCGATGAGGGTTTTTTTTGTTTGGTTTTTTTGAAATAATTCGAACAGGGGGTTTGATCGAACAGGGGTTTGTTGCTACGTTGCAAGTGCACAGGAAAAGCTTGAGCCGTTTCCATGGCAACCCTCATGGCCAGAGTGTGTCCGAGAGAGCTTGAAAATACAACTGAACCAAGACTCGTAGTCCTTTGCCCGTCCGTGTGCGGTGATGATATTTTCAGTTCGAAGCGCAATTTAAATACAACGCGGAACAGAAAACCACTACACATGGCGTCGATGGTTGTCGCCCGGTGGGAAATGCGAATGTAATCCACCAGATTGGATGGTGGTGTTCCCGATGGCGTACGAGAAATCTAATGAATTGCTTCGCTACACTCTTTGTCAAGCGTTGCCTTCGTCGGGAGGATGTCGATGGTGCTCAATCAAATTAATTCAAATGGGATGCAATGCTACGGAACATGCGGAGGAAACGTAAGGTAGAGCTTAATAAAAATTCTCATCAATTGGGGGGGGTTTATGAATAGCCCGCGATAATCCACGTGCTGGATGTGTTGAGCACATCCGTTGAGCTGTTGAAACGAGGCGATAAAAAGCGGCTCAAGGACCAAGCGTTTGTTTTGAGTGTGAGAAAATAGCTGCTCGAGCACACTTGAAAAGAAGGGACATAAAAGTAGCGTTTTTTCCAGATTTTCATAGGTTTTTCAGTGATAATAAGCTCGTTCATATTACTAGATTGCAGAGCACTGACTACTCTGGGCAGTTTGTACTTCGTTATTATGTGAATACTCTTAAAGGAAATTTTTATCTTAATTTTATCAACGGGAGAGTCAGTTTTAAATATCAGTGTCTCCTTGCGGACACGGACGATACATTATAAGGGTTTTATAAGACAGATATTTCATTTGTATAAGAGGCTTAATAAAATGATAATGAAAATAAATTCAGCAAGGAGTTTGATTGAAGCCCACGTCAGTTGTACTGGAGCTTATCACCCAATTGGATAGGCTTCAAAAGCCCAACATAATATTTTTTATATGAAGATATTTATAGAATGGAAAAAAAAACCTGAAATTAAAAAAAACGAACAGCACTGATACGTCTGTGGAATTGAGGCGTATTTTTTAAAGCTAAATTCGTTTCGATGTTAATTCTGTTAAAGATGGATCAAATATTTAAAAACGGTATCAAAACTTTTTTATTACAAAATAATACAATAACTGAAATCAATGCAGTTCACTCGAATAGCTCGTTCTTCTGAAAATCTGCAAATAAGCTAGAGAAAAAAGCTATAGAGAAGCTTCCCATGAAATGGATACCCGTGTTGCGTGTCTTTTTCACTTCCAAACCAAAAGCGAACAAAATTTGAATTTCCCCCGTCACAATTTCATCAAACCAAAATCATAAAAAAACGCAATTGTTAATGGCGCACACGAAAAAAAAAACAACCTCCAGGTAAAGGCGTTTCCCGATCGCCTAGTCGGCGGATGTAACGACGACGTATCGCAATTTAGCTACACCTGAAAGGCTTTTGCCACGATTTGATTGCCGATCCCGGCGGGACGTCGAAGGTTCGCAGGACGTGTGACGCCTATGGGAACCAAATAGAAAAAAAAACCCACACAAACATCTACCCTTGGTTGGCCTTATTGCCCCCTCTCCGTGAACTCGTCACACACTCATACTCCTCTTCCCACAAACGGCCAATCAAAAGTTGCATGTGAAGGTGGCGTTGTTTATTGAGTTTTTGCTCGTTTTGTTTCCAATTCACCCACCCACCCAATGCAACTGCTATCAGGGAGGAATGAAATAAAAAATAAAAACACACATCCTCACCCACAAAAAGGGCACAGCAAACCCCAAACCCTTAAAAGGGCAGCGAGCCAACGCAAACAATGCCCACGGTGAGTGCATACAACGCCGTGCGCCATTAGCGCGGTGAAGGTGCAAAAAGCCGCCATTGGGGGAGGGGGATTTTCCACCCATACCCCTGCGGGGTTAAAGCGCCGCAGTCACGCAAGAGTGTCGTAATTGAGTTATTAAAAGTTGCAACCTGTGTAGGGAAATTTTCAACTTCTCAATTTTCCCGACAGCTCGGCCTGCCAAACGGCCAGCTGTCGGTGCATTCCACCCTCGCTCCGGGTCTGATTCGATTGCGTGTGTGTGTGGGTGGGTGGGTGGATGGACCCCACCCACTCGCTCGGAAATGTTAGAGCGTACCCACGGTGGTGCAACGCAACCAGAATGCGCCGTCAATTCACCTCCTTTCGGGAAAGCCACCCAGATAGGGGGGCGTAGATTTCTTGAAAGGCAATTAACACTCGGCAATTAAAACTTTTCGTATCGGGCGCTGATCGACGGGTTTTCGGTGGCGCATGTTCCAGCGGAAAACCCCATGTTTTTCCAAGCGGATTGCATTCGACCCGGAAACCAGCCGGTGCATCGCGATGCATCCAGTCGAGTGCGTTCGCGTGTGTGATTTAAACCGCATGCATGCCCCAGCAGGATCGAAGGATCAGCTCCTTGTAACTGCATTCCAAACTCCAACAACCATTCTCAAGCTGCCAGCGAACGGGTGCCATTTGTAAAGCGAATCAACCGGCGTGGATCGGATTTCCGGTCCGTGGCTTCGCTAGAAACCGGGCGCTCACCACACAATGCGCACTGGAACCGATGGAATAATTTATTAATTATCGGAAATTGAAGTTTTCTCCGGGCAACGGTCGGTGGGTTCGTCCGTAAGCCACCGCCAGTCAGGGACGAAAAGGAGCCACCACCCAAAACAACCCCACCGCGAGCACCGAAACCCGAACGAGCGGACGTATTAGAGGGCTTCATCTTAAATTCACACCGGGAAAACCTTCCGTTTTCGGCTGCGGCGTTGGCGTCTAGTTTCCTGGCCGCCTTACAAAAGGTTCCAAAGGGAGGGTTTTTCCTCCTACGAGGGCGCGTTCCGAGGGTAATTTTCTCTCCGAGAACACAAAGCTGATAAATAATTCAATGTATCGCTTCCAGCCGGGCCCGGTTTCAGCTCGCTCGTCGATCGTCCTCAAGGAGGGTGGAAGTTTTCACAGATTTTCGGTTTGTTTTTATTCCCCCCCCCCACCATTGGGGGGGTGGTATCCCTCCCCCCGGCGTGTTGAGCACCAGCACCCGCAATCAATAGCGGCGGCAAAGTGATTTTGATTATAACTCGATATCATTGATACGGAGCAGATTTCGGCAGCGCGCTCGTTTCTTTCTCGGTGGGTGGGTTGGAGTGGCTTTAATTAGAACGGTGAAGTGCCTCTTTTGTGGGGTCGAATGCTTCACCGGAGCTTTGCCTTTTTGCGTATCGATTGCTGGAGCTGTTGCGCCCTCGGAGACTGAAGAGGATTGTTAGGAGCGCGCTGTTCCCTGGTGTGGAGTAGGTTGAGTGAAGCTGGAATGAAGAGGCCTTGCCTTAACGGGACCGAGTGCTTAAGCTTACTTTCCGGTGACTTTACTCACACACACACACAGCGACAAAGTCGCGGCAACGAGAAAGCACACTGAGTATTTTCCAACCCACGTACGGCTGGGCCGCGTTTTAATTCGTGAGGTGCGAACGTTGACACCGACAAGCGTCACGGGCGCCGGTTTGGGTAAAGTTTTCCTGCTTTGTGCCATTTTTCCCCACCCAGTGCCATCGTGTGCGGCTTCGGTGGAACGGGTTTTTAAATTTAACACCCAACCTCGCGCGTGGCCTCGGGGATGGGGCATATTTCGTCTACGCCGTTTGGTACGCGTCGAGTCAACCGGAAGGCTCATCTCATCTTAGCTCGTCCTTCGGTTTGGTTCGCCTTCCAGTCGGCAGCCAGTTTTTGCCAGTTTCCACTCTTTCGCATGGGTTGGCGAGGCATTTCCTGGCACAAAGAAAGTGAAACAAATGCTGCAGCAAAACTGGTGAAACAAAGTGAAAAAAACTGCACCACCAACCGAAGCACACGGCTGCCTGAACTGGGCCGCGTGGATGGAGAGAAAAAATGGCTTCGGGGCATTGTTTAAATTTTCTGGCGCATTCTTCCGACCTCGGCCTCACTCTTGGGTTCGTGTGCTTTTTCCTTCTTCACTCACACACACCGACACATTCTCGGTCACACTAGGATGTCCTAGGATGTTAGCTAGCCCGCCAAACAAGGACCTGTCAGCTGTGTCCTTGCGACGAACCCTAGAAGGAGAGATGTTGTTTTTCGCACTCGGCAGCTCAAAGAACGATGGCGTGGGAGACGAATTTTCCTTCCGGTTTTGGGGGTGGGAAAATAACGTTGGCACCGATCCTTCCGGCACCGATAAAGTGCTCCCACCGATCGTACAACCGGATTCCGGCGTGTGCGATTGTTGAGTGAATTGTAATCCATATCCGGCTACACACACACACGCGCTGTGGTTGGGCTGGCTGAGATAAGTCATCGCAAAATAGCTGTGCTGATGGAGCTGCAGATTTCGTTAGTAAAACGAACAACACAATTGTGGTGGGAAGTGAAGGGATAAAAGACATCATTGAGCCACACAAGGGCCAGTGTTTTGTTTTGTCGTTCGACATGTTTATTTCATTGCTTTCAGTTCATTGAATGGAAAAGGAGTGCATGCTTTAGAAGTATGTGATCAATTCATGCTGATGACGAAAATAATGAGCAAGCAACAGAACAATCCAGCGACCGGACGTTTTTTGATCGTACTTGTGTGTGCTTGATTTAGGTCCTTAAATTTAAAGCATTCAATTTCATCACTGCTCTCGTTATCCTTTTCCTCAACTCACCATTTTCTTCTCTGTTCTACATAGGAAAAATAATTCGTCTATTCAGTGTATCCGTAATCATGCGGTTTTTGTTAAAAGAACAAATATTTACATTTGTCTGTAATTTTGGGCTCCTTTTTCCACTGGAACTGCGTCTATTTCTGCCAAATGCAGTTTAATAAACCTAGAAAAACCGTTCGCCGGTACAACCAAGAGCCACTTTCAGCACGAAAGCGAACTAATTGCTTTGACTTCGAGGTTTTGCTTTACTGATAAGGCGTGGATTCGGAAATTTCGCGATTTGCGGTTTTATGCATAAATAAGCAACGTACACGCAACAGCCGTTTAACTCTGACCTTTGTTCCAATCGCATAAATTTCTTTCATCATCACGCTTTGTGCCACATTTCTTTCCACTGCAATGAAATAAAATCAATAAATGAATAAGAAAAAAAACCACATCCACCAACTATGGGAAATCATATATCCGTTTATTTATGTATTCTTTTGTTTCTTTTTTTCCTCGCTTACACTATTTCCTCACCGTTTTTTTAATAGTTTTCTTCGGCTTTCCACGCGTCCGCTTATTGTTTGGTAGTTTTTTTTTCTCCAACGCCCACCGACCCACCCACAAGCGTCCTGGCCACGGCCGGAAACGGTCACTCTAATCGCTAATTCGTTACACGCATCGCCCCCGTGGGCGTTCGATTTTCACTATGCTGGAAAATCATACCGCGGAATCGTTACAGCACCCGACACAAACGAAGAAAAAACGAAAAACACAAGAATTTCCTAGTAACCTCTTGACTTTCGCCCGATGAATTTGCTACTCGCTACGACACTCCCTAGGGATTTTGGTTTTTGTACAATGATAGAAACAACGTGACACGGCCTGGATGACCACCTGACGGTTGCTGGGCCGTTCAAGTGTCCATTCGAAATCGGAACGCTCAGAAAAGCCCCTAGCCTTAGTAAACCTGCAGGACCTTATGGTGGCCCCACAGTGAAATGGGGCTGTTTTGAGCCACACATACGAAATTCGACCCGCAGCACCTATGAGGGCTGTTGTCCCAATCGCAACAGAGCTGTGGCCTATCGATCTGTCACCTTCATATCCTGGACGATTTTCACCTCATGTTCACCGGGCGCGATCGTTGCAACTTTCCGGTCGCTTTTTTTGCCTCCTTTCGTTTGTTGTTGCGTACGCTTATTGTCCAGTCATTAAACGCAAACGTCTTGGATACGCGAAACACCGAGAGTCTGGTGTTTGGTGAGGTGTCTACGTCTGAGGGCCTTTTCCCGGGATACTACGCGATATTTACAAGTACATCGATGGCACGATGGGAAGGGACGATAAATGGAGGGAGGGTGACGAGAAGGGATCATGTACCCATGGGGTGCACAACTTGTGGGCGAAGGACCACACTTACATTACCTCTAACTGGATGTGATGGATTTGGAAAGATGGAATTTGGGGGTGGACTAAAATGATCGCGAAATTCGTTCCAATTTCCACCCGCGCTCTCTACAACGAAGGCTCTCTACGTTAGCTACGCGTAAACGAACATACACACACACGCTTTCTCTTTCGCTTTTCATCTTCTCTCTCTCTCTATCGCGGTTTAGCTCCACATCTCACAGACAACCGCGTGCAGCGTGATGGATCCAGCCAGGGATGGATATGGTTAGCGAAGGATCTTCAGCGGAAGGATATGCTCCTGGCTGCCCATCGATCGCCACACACACATGCACTCACTCACACTAGCACACACACACACTTTATATACAACTTTCCTGTATTCGGTTGGATGTGGTGACCACCTCGGGCCGAAACCGGTACTCGTTCAACGTCGAGGTGACGAGCGATTGCGAGGCCGGACTGCTGAGAAGACTCCCGACGGCACCGACGCCGGTCACGGACATCGACGGTAGTGGCAGGGTGGCCGTCGACGCCTGCTGGCTAAGGGGGCTGAGTGTCGACGTGACGCTGCTGTTGTGTGTCCTGCCCAGGGTGGCGTAGCTCTGTGGGAGTTGTGAGATGAAAAGTGAAAGAAAACAACTCGTCAGAAACCCGTCAGCATCCAGTGGCAGTGGAAACCGTGCGGACCTTAACACTTTGAATGCCGCGTCACCCTGAAAGAGAGTGACGGTATTTATTCCAGGATGCCATGTCACCCATTTTTGGATGACGGCAAAAACGCTTGGTTTTAACGTGCAATTTTGGAATATCTGGATCAGCTATTATTATTAAATATCAAATTTATGGCCAAACAGAAATACGAATGAACGTAGAGAATTAGAGCCGGTACAACCGTGGCTTTGACATATGAGCGGGAAACGCTTGAAAAGTGGCATTCTGTGGAATTTCCTTAAAAACACAAGGTGTTAAACAAGCGCCTTGAAGGTGCACGGATTCTATTCAACTGCAACATTAGCCTACTAAGCGTTAGATAAGCTCTCTTATTCAAGGAAGTTGCATACGTTCTCTTTCATCGGGCTTGCTTCAAACAGCAATGGCAGGAGCGCTGCAAGCTTTCCAAGGGTCTTAAGGCAACTCACAAACCCATCAAGGAGTGCCACTCATGTACATGCTGCATCTTCCTCCAAAACCCATGTCTCCTACACAGCCATAAGAGACATTCTAAGCACCGGAAGCTTATCGAAGGAAACAACTCCCACCGATTGATGCACAGATTCTAGTGGGAGTGAAGAATAAAAAAAGGCCTCCATCACCAGCAAATAATTGGTGGCGAATTAACAGCGAGGTTGATAAGCTGCCTGCGTCATCGTATCCTTCCACAAATCGCCTTCAGTTCCACGCCACAAGGACTATTTCCAAACACGCCGACCAGGAAAACCTCAACCTCCTGTAAGCCAGTGATACTTACGATTTGCTTGCTGGGTTTGAACGAATAATGGTGCACCTCAGTGGTCGAACCGGTCAGTGAGGCTAAACTCGCGCCATCACAGTGCCGTTCGTCCTCGTGCAGCAAATGTTCACCACCGTTGCGGTGTATTAACCGTGCCGATGGACTGCGGAACAACGGCGTCGGTAGTGTCGTCTTCGGAGGTCGTCGTTCTGCAAAAAGGAGGATGCAAACACACAAAAAAAACATTAGCCCCCCAGTCAGAAAGGACCCACCACGTCTTTGTGACTTGAGCTTCCACCGTACAGACTACACTTACCGTACTGGTTCGGTATCACGTCCGGGTCGGTTTCATCCCCATCCGGAAGGTCAGCACCCATCGTGGGACTACCGCGGCATCCAATCCCACCACCACCTCCACCGCCACTGGCACCACCGAGGCCAACCAAGGGCGTCTGAATGCCGGTTGGGTCGT